>NC_090444.1:415352232-415652232 GCF_031143425.1 Pleurodeles waltl | reverse complement strand
GTGCTTTCGATCTGGTTTCGTCCTACTCTGCTGCGCTCCCTAGGGTGGTGGGGCTTTGGTGGTGGGCTCGGACTCCCGGGTGTTGGTGTTTTTCTTGGTCCTTCGGGTCCTGGTCTCTCTCCAGTTCTTTCATTCTTTGGGAGATCGGGCTGGAGTTGCTGTTGTTTTCTGTCTCCAGGTGAGGTACTGGGTTTTTCAGAACCGGTACTGATCCGGTAACCCAGCGGTGCCAGGGTACACCCAAAGACCTCGGGTACTTTCCTGATTCAGACTACAGAAACTCAGAGTCTTCTAGGTGAAGTCAAAGATCGAATTTATTGGCTGCAACCAATTGACAAGTGTCCTAGAAGTACAACAGCACGATTTGTATGTTCTCAGGAGACTGTGTTTCAATGCAAAGTCAGGTTTCCTTATATACAGTTTTTTAAGCTTCAGGCAAACATTCTTGACATTTTGGTTGGTCATTCACATGTTTTCACTACAAAGGAAAAACCAGTGTCATGATGAAACCTCATATTTCATGTCATCCAGCCCATAATAAATTACCCGGCAAGGCCTAGAATTTCACATCAGATAAGTGTGGACCCCCAATAAAAACGGGCACCTCCCCCTCGTAAAGTAAGAAGAAGAAAAGAGCAGGTGCAGGTGTGAGCAAGTTAGGCAGGGTGTGTGAGCGATAATAAGGGTTTTATGGCATGGTGTGCCTTGATGCTATCTGATTCGGCCACTGGGAGAGGGACTGACCGAACAGGTTTGGCCTGAGGCAATGGTTCCAGCTTGCCCAGGTCAGAGAAACGTCAATCAAGGTGTACGTGTCCTTGGAATCAAATCTGACTGTATTATAAGCCTATGTGAGGGCAACTTTTAAAATGGCTGCCGTGTATAGAATGGGAGCCACGAGTGCAGGACGAAAATGGCGATTTCGAGGTGAAAACGCTGCTGGAATTGAGCGAAAATGCTCATGCTTAGTGTACTAGTCATTATCGGTCTTTTGATACTAAAATCGTACTGCTGTGGCAAAGTAAATTACATGGGTCCAGAATTTTTAGAACCACAAACCCTCCTTTTGCCCTTACATAGGTAATAAACCTATTCTCATGCTAATCTGAGTCCAGGTCTATGTTTATAAGGCCATGGAGATGTTGCTGGAGCAAAATTCTAGTACTTGGTAACTCTCTCTGGACAGGTCTCCTTGAACATGAAGTAGCACAAAAGGCCACATATGGCAGGACAAAATAAGGAATACCTCTATCTGCAGTAGGTGGCATAAGATCACACACCCAACAATTAGTGATGTTCACTACTAACTAGTGTTGATGCAGAAGCTGTACAAAAGAATTGCTTACGAATTCTGATCTTCTAACCTGCTCATGTTCAGGAAAAGGGTGAAAAGAGTGCAAAGAAACAATAGTAGGAAAAGACATAGGTTGGGAAGTGGGTGCAGAAGTCAATTGAGTAGAGAAAAACAATCCTACCCATAAATGACAACGTCATGTTTAAAAGACACTAGAAAACACGTTATTAAGAACATATAGACAACGGGAGAAAGTAGTGGCCACTATGAAATAATAATTTTTCACAACCCTAACCAAAAAGCAAATCCTAAAATTATCTAGTAACATTTTTAGGGCTCCTCTGCATTTCAGTAATTTTTGTATGTTCAGGTGGAACAGTGGTGACTCTCATCAATGCTCTAAGGTCAAAAGGGGGTACTCTTTCCACAGAAAATGGACTTTATTCTGCTTTTACTAAACAGAATAGTACTTTAAAACAATGCCAGCAAAACAATCAGTCTCCTAACACCTAGTCTATACAATCACACGGAAACCTCTTGTGAAACCAACTATGCCCAGAGTCCGTTCAAAAAGCCTCTCTGGCAGGCTTCTATTGTCCATCAAATTTTCTTTTGTTGTTTTCTTTCGCATGGGCCTCTCAATTCAGGCCTCTTCGTGAGAAAATACTGCTTAGTTGGAGTGCCCTCCTGGCAAACACCCACAGCTCACTCGAAAGTCTCAATGTCTTAAAGCAATGCACCAGTGTCTCTCCTGTGTGGCAGACACTACAAACAATGTGCTCTTCATTGATCAAGGGCACAAATCATCTCGTGCAGACGCAAGCACCATTAATTGGGAAATAGCTCAAGCTCAGCAGCACTTTCAGACTCCAACACTCATTATTTAGTGTCAGAGGACGCTCAAGCTGCTCTTTCATGGGCACCACAATATAGTGCCTTTTTCCAAACTTGAAATCTCCGGTGCACTGCCCTTCTTCCATTGGAGCAAAGAAAAGGGGGGGTGTGGCCAAAACTCAGGCCAAGGTGCTCAAGGGATTGCACACTGTCAGAGGTTACCAGCACATGACAGGTAGAGAAATGAAACCTCAAAACAGCTCTGCCATCAACAACAGGAATCCTTCTCTTTAGCTCCTTTACACTGAAACTTTGGTTTTGTGATGTCCAACGCCGTCTGATGGAGCAAGTACGATACCATGCGCTGGCGATCGCTGTCCAGCTTTGCTACTTTCTGGGTGCTGAGACTGTAGGGCCAAGACGTCCGTCTTTCATCTGTAGCTGTCACTGATGGGAATTAGGCTTAAATCAATGTCCTGCAGGTTATTATGACTTGATACCCGCAGAATCTAGTGACGTAGGAAGTGTGCAACAGCTGTTAGTTTCCTTCAATTTAGTACAAAAACAGTTCATGGTTTTTAACAAGGGGACTGCAAGCAGGTGGTCTGCAATCTTCAAAGGAGTAGCCATACACCATGGGCATAAAATACAAAGACAAAGGCAGAAGGGCAAAACAGGGTCTGTAGCATCTTTAATTCAGTTCTCTCCATTATTCTCTGCCATCTATAGCTACATGAGAATTCTATCTGAATGGATTTCCTCACACAGTGGCATTGTCTAATGGGGTAAACACATATTTGCCTCAATGATTAAGTCTAGGTGTTCCTCCTTACCTTAGAACATCTCAATAGAGAAATCACATGATACCGATTATCAGGGACATGTAGAAACCTTCCTTTAAAAACTGTGCATCAGGTGCACTATGCAATACACAGGCAATTAGTCAAATGTGCAAACAAAAAGACAAGAACTAGAGGGTCCTGATATTTGCATGATTTAGGACACATCTGATCCCACCAAAAATTAAAGTAGCAGGAACAGAAGGGAACCGAAAACCAAATTAAAATAGACATTGAAAATTCGTCATGTTCAAAAAGGTAAACATAAGATATCTCCTATTGAGATGGAAAACTTGTCTTACTATAATATTGAGTCAGTTAACCAGTCTATCGCTACCCTGACAGTCAGGCTGGAAAACATTGAAGCAGGCCTAAGGCAAATTCTTGAAAACCAGTCTGGTCATACCAAAGGGAATTATACATAACATGGGGGTCCCTGGTACATCACTGCAGTCTGGAAATGTGAACCTGAACAATACATCAATAATAATAAAAGGGCTGACTGGTGAAAGGAATTCGAAAAAGAGAAATGGGACTAGGGCATAGCTAAAATCTCAATAACTAAGCATGATGCGACATTGGTCAGGGGAAGTAACAAAAGAAAAAATCTATAGGAGAAACAAAAAAAATTATTTGGGTGATAGTCAGGCATGTGACACAACACCGAGAGTACGGGTGATACACAAAGGCCAAAGTTACACAAATGTTAACTCTACCGTTGGCGACTACTACATATACGGTACTCCTAGCTAATGTTTCAGTTCCTTCTTCAGGAAAAAATGAAAACCTGGTTTTCTTTTAAGGAACGAAAGCCATATGCTACTTAGGAAACAGAACATCATTAACTAATGTAATATAGAAATTAGGCCACCTTGAGTCACAGATCTATAATTTCATCCTTAGGTCCAATCAAGGATACATAAATGTAGGGCTGCCTGTTCCTTTAAGGGAAGGGGCAGTAACGTGACTAACTGCAGGTGACACACTTTGATCCTGTATATCTCTTTTTATTTTCCTTCAATACCATTATAGCCAAATAGACATTCACTGGTGAAGTGTTGTCTTTTATGTTCACAGCATGAAATATCATTGTCTGTGGAATTTAGTAACCAGAACAAGTTCAACCAACTGTTGCGTAGCGATGGGCATCGTCATGACCATCCCCTCACAACACAGGGGAGCTTGTAATAGTATCAAAAGCAGCAACAAACATGCAAAAAAAAAATTAAAAAAAATAATAATAAAAACGCACAAAACGTCAAGCCATCATATATACTTCCAGTGTATCAAGCACAAAAAGCATAGACAAAACAATAGCATGTGTGAATAAGCGGTGACACACAACACCATGTCATGTACTTTATGCACTGTAAACCTGCAGCCCAAAACCCAATATTTGGGCCTGTTTAATTTGTCAGGTTTAAAATCCTTACCCTCCTTTTGACAGTAGATCACCAGGCAATGGAAATCTGCTGTCAAATATAACTTTACTGTTTCTCTTCTAACATACAGGACCAGCAAGAACAATTCATGATAGGACCAAATACATGAAAATAAATTTCCATTACTTAACTGTTACCCTCTTGTCAGTTACTTCGCAACATCAAGCCACCTTAGTTTTACCTTTCTAAAAGTAAAAATTGTTACACTGACACTCCATATTAATTTGGCACCTACAATTTCCACTGTGAAAAATAAGTCTTAATTGGCAAATCGTTCTCATTAAGGCATGTAGCCTCCAAAATGTTAGAAAAGGGCTGCATCTTATTTTCTGTCTAAGACTTAATGCAACACTTCGTTTTCTGTCAAATAAAAGCAACTAGCAGGCATAATTTTATTTTTTTAGAGCAGAGACGCAAATGTATCAGTTCTGCAGAGCATTTACCATGATGTTGGGACTTTCGAAGAAACCCCTTTTTTTATATTTTCCCTTTGGAATTAAGTTCTTTAATTGTATTGATGTTCTTCTGGAGAAACCAGAAATCCCACTTTTAGAGGCCCGTAGGGTCATTCTGCATTTTACAGAGACAAGGCCCTAATTTAAAAGGTCACAAGTGTCAACACGACAGCCTCCTCCATTGTTTATGGGAAAACTAAAGATAGCATCTCAGCAGCATGACTTGAGCCAGCCTCTGTAGCTCTCCTAACTTCTGCCACTCTGAATCTGTCAAAGACAGTAGGCCTTTCTATTTTCCTTCTAACCTGCAATAATTCACTCTATTTAAAAAAAAAAAAATTTCCTTTTTAGGCGCTAAAAAAAATTATCTCTATTTCCAGATTATTAAACTACATTTACTGTGAATAATTCACAAACCTTAATAACACACATACCAGTTGTTAGAATAAATGCTTGTTGCAATCCCATGCAATGGTACATATTTCATCAACCTCGAATGAATGAACGTCTCAGTAGGCCCAGCTGAAGTTAGAACCTTCAACCTTGATATTAAAACAAGCCTTTGTACTGGCACATTGACTCATTGAATCATAAGAAGGCACAACCTGCAAATATATATCAAACCTAAATGTATGCATTTACTGAAGCCTGAGACACTTTAAAAAGTACTCTGAATGAAAGAAAATGCAGTTTAAACAGTGCTTTTGCCCAAAATCGACTTTGATATTTTAGGCATTAAAAAATCAATATCCTACAATTTTCTTGCATAATATGCATTACCAGAATGTCTATTACACAATCCATGAGTCAGCCATTGAAAATATTAACTTATACTTTATAGAAATGAGCTTGTTTGCTCCTGCGCCAAGGGAAAATTGCACATACAAATGTCATTTTAGCGGTGCAACATAACTTAAATTAAATTGTAATGTTAGGAGGTCATAGTATAGGTATTAAGCTTTATAAATATTAAAAAACGATTTTGAAAGGCACTTATTTTTTTAATAATTTTTCCATAATTAATAATTTTTAAAAAAAATAAAATAAAAACCCAATTATTATTTTTTTTGTGATAATTCCACATATAAAAGCAAGCTGCATCCCTTGCCTATTATTTGGGATACATTAACTCACAAGCCTAAGCGCATAAGCCTAACTTGAAATGCGTCACATTTTTGCGCCACTTTCATTTAAAAGGAAGGTTATGCACAATTCCACCCATGTTTAACTGGGAAAGTGCTGGCTGAATTGAAAATAGATAATTTCGTTTTTTTTTGGGGGGGGGGGCCCTATTTATATCTATTGAATGTGTTTTCTAATTTATTAAGCATTTAACGGCAGTTTTGTATATGTGCACAATTGCTCATTCTATAAATTAAAGAGCAACATATAGCTATGTTAGCACATCACATGGTTCATTTCTGGATTTTTTCTAAGTTTCTACTTAATATTAATTAACCAACATTTTACTTAACAAACTGTAAACATCAAGAAGACCCACAAACACACATTGAGCTCATTTCAGATATAAACAGAAAACACTCAGTACACACAATACAGCGCGCTTTAGCCATTTTTCATAAATAGCGCCGTCGCAATTTACTTACAGAACCGTTTGCAGATCCTAGTTTTAAGTCATATTTACAAGAAAAAAAAGAAAACTTTTCTCAATTATTTCCAAGAATAGCGGACCCATACTTTATTAAACGTGATGGGGCCCACTCCGTGCTTCACATATAGTTCATAGGTTGGAGTTCCAATTGGAGGAACCGGACATGAGTCCTCCAACCGGGAGTCCCTTTTACAACCAAGACAAAACAAATTTCCAAGTCTGCTAAGACCAGGCATCTTCGCTCACTAGTCTAGCTTCAAACTTCAAAGGATTATCGTTTACGATAGTCTCGTGAATACACGAGTCCTTCGGCTTTGGTACTTGCAAGTTCCAAATCAAAGTGATCCCAAAGGGATACCAAACCAAATGTCCAATTAAGGACCAAACCAAGTGTCCAACTAAGGACCAAACCAAGTGTCCAACTAAGGACTGGGAGACGCTCCACTTATACTTAACTGAAAATATCAATGACGTCACCAGAAGACTCGTCTTATCGTTTCGCTCTACCAAAAATCAAGGGTCCAAATCAGGGCGATAGCCAGGGCAGCAGTCCTTCATAGCCGTCGGGAAGCGGGGAACCTCGCAACAAAGACTTTCGGACCACGTCGACATGCAGGGGTCGATGAAGTGGCGGCCTTCCTCCAGAATTTTCACACGAAGCTCCCCACGGACCTCAGGCTTGGACCGGTACCGCTGGTATCGCCCCACGTTTGGGCGCCAACTGAGGTACTGGGTTTTTCAGAACCGGTACTGATCCGGTAACCCAGCGGTGCCAGGGTACACCCAAAGACCTCGGGTACTTTCCTGATTCAGACTACAGAAACTCAGAGTCTTCTAGGTGAAGTCAAAGATCGAATTTATTGGCTGCAACCAATTGACAAGTGTCCTAGAAGTACAACAGCACGATTTGTATGTTCTCAGGAGACTGTGTTTCAATGCAAAGTCAGGTTTCCTTATATACAGTTTTTTAAGCTTCAGGCAAACATTCTTGACATTTTGGTTGGTCATTCACATGTTTTCACTACAAAGGAAAAACCAGTGTCATGATGAAACCTCATATTTCATGTCATCCAGCCCATAATAAATTACCCGGCAAGGCCTAGAATTTCACATCAGATAAGTGTGGACCCCCAATAAAAACGGGCACCTCCCCCTCGTAAAGTAAGAAGAAGAAAAGAGCAGGTGCAGGTGTGAGCAAGTTAGGCAGGGTGTGTGAGCGATAATAAGGGTTTTATGGCATGGTGTGCCTTGATGCTATCTGATTCGGCCACTGGGAGAGGGACTGACCAAACAGGTTTGGCCTGAGGCAATGGTTCCAGCTTGCCCAGGTCAGAGAAACGTCAATCAAGGTGTACGTGTCCTTGGAATCAAATCTGACTGTATTATAAGCCTATGTGAGGGCAACTTTTAAAATGGCTGCCGTGTATAGAATGGGAGCCACGAGTGCAGGACGAAAATGGCGATTTCGAGGTGAAAACGCTGCTGGAATTGAGCGAAAATGCTCATGCTTAGTGTACTAGTCATTATCGGTCTTTTGATACTAAAATCGTACTGCTGTGGCAAAGTAAATTACATGGGTCCAGAATTTTTAGAACCACACAGGGTCTGCTTCCCTTTTGTGTCTGTTGTCCATGGCGGTTTCTGGATGGTGGGGGCCCTGTTGGTCCACTGGCCCTGGTGTCCTTGGGGCTTCTTGCCTCCAGTGGCTTTGTGGCCCTGTTTCTGCTTTGCCTTCTGGTAGGGCTCCGGTTGAGGCTTGCTTGTTCCTGGTTCCCTCCTGTGGTTGGGGTTTCACGTTCCCTGGGGTTTCCTGTGATGTGGCCATGGATGCTTCCCTTTCCTTTCCTCTCTGGTTCTGTGGCGGCTCTCTGTCTGGTTTTCGTCTGGCATGGGATGCGCTGTGGAGGGATTCCCCCGGTTTCTGGCGATGCCTGTGCAGTGTTTTGGGTCGGCGGGTTTTTGGTTTCCGCTCCTGTGTGTCTCTGGCAGTTGCTGCTTGGCCACTTTTCTCCTTTCTGGTGCTCCCTTGGTTGCCTCTCTGCACGATTGTTGGGCTGTGGTGCCCTTCTTGTCCTTTTTGGCCTGGGCATAGTTTTGATTTTTCTGCTCTTCCTTGTTCCTGTGGTTTCTTTTTTAGTTCTTTTGGGGGCCCGGAAACTGTTTCCTTGCCTCGGGTTCTCTTGTTCAGGCGGTCTCAGGTCGGCCTCTACTTTTTGGGCTGAGCCGGTGTCTTTTGCGGTTGTGGTTGGCCCTTGCCCCCGAGGGGTTTTCCCTTCTTGGGTGTTCCTTTTTTGGGCAGGTATCACGTGCTGTCTGTTCCTGGCTTTTGTTGTTTTTTCTTCTGGGATTTGTGTTGTCTGTTCCCCTTCTTGGGCTTGCGGGGCTTCCTCTGCTCCTGCCGTCTGGTGCTGTTTGCTTCCTTTCTGGGTTGCTCTCTGCCTTGGATTCGACTGGGTCTTCGCGTTGGATCAGTTTGTGTTTTTATCTCTCCATCTTTCCTTGTTTGGGGTACTGGGTTGTTTGTTGGTATCCCTTCTTATGTTTTTTGTTGGTTCTATACGGTTCTCAGAAGGCCGGCGTTTGCCTGCTTGTGTATTCTCCAATTAGTGATGAATGGGACGAGGACTAGAGGGACCTGGGGGTAGTGTTCCATTACTTCCTGGTAATCTTCATTACTCCTGGTCCTGTTGCCCTTGTCACATTTTCACGACCCTCCCGTGCCTCTGGCCTTTTTTGGGGTCTTGGTAGTGCAGGCGGAATGCTGGGTGAGTACAGCTTATGTACTACCAAAGGGAGAGGGTGGGGAGGGGATATCCTAGCATTCCTCGTGTTCTTTTTTCTGTTGTGGAGATGGCTATCTCCAATTAGTGATGAATGGGATGCGAACAGCAGGACCAGGAGTAATGAAGATTACAAGTAAGTAATAGAACATTCTGAATGTTTTTATTTAACAAAGATAACTGGCTGCTATTTTCAATCCAGTAATTGTTATGACATTGTTTATTTTAGCAGAAAATTGTAAGAAGGACTTTGTTTTGCTTCAAAATAGTAAAAGGACATTTATTTGGTCCAGTAATCCATGGGCGTTGTGTGCACCCAATATTCAGAGTGACATTGTAGCAAATTCATATTACTACTAGGATATTACGTGTACGCTGTGTATCCTATTTTGATTGCAGTGTTATCCCTGTCTCAATATGTCTGGTGGTATGTTTTTTAAACAATGTTTAACCAAAACACAGTAATCTGAATGATCATTATTTCTCTTGGCATCTTCTATAGGATAGATATTACGTCTTCTGCAACGTTTTAGACAGTGGCAGCTCATCAACAAGGTTGTTTGGCTGATGCTCTGCCACCCTTGAGCCACCATATAATGCCCATAGTCTATTCACTGCCCGTAGTCAATGTGTTCATGAAAACATGATGTTCCTATTTTCATAAACACTGCCTGCACACAGGTCAGGGCTTTCAGCATCTCTAGGCTCACGATGACAGTAGTAGAAGAGGCTGAGCAATGATTCATCTGCTAAATGTTAATCAATAACACAGCACTTTACAATTAGATGTCTGAATTGCACAACTGTGAGGGTGTAATTCAACTACGTTCCCCTCACACAGAAACAATTCATATTTAACAGACACTGTGCATGCTCCAGGCAAATCAGCATATCAGCTAAAATAGGGCTTTTCAGATTGCTAATCGGCAAGTGTCTGCAGAGAAGACCAGGGATGGGGTCTCAGTCCTACCTTAGCATAAGAAAGAGATGTGCTTCCAGTTTCCCTTCTTAATATTTGCCTTGCTGGTCGCTCTGGTCTGTTGTTTCCATCAACTAATCATGTCTTTGTAGCTCCTATATGCAGTTCTGAAGCCCTGCTCTACTGCTGCCATGGAGGAGTCATCAGCAAAGGAAGCAGGGCAAGTAAAAATTATCCTCCAGTGATGCTCTGTTTATGTGTAAGTAAGAGTGCAGATGAGTGAGTGTGCTTGTGAGTAAATGAATGTGAATCAGTGAGGGTATAAGTAGGTGAGAGTGATTGTGTGTTAAAATGTGTGAACGTATGTCTATTAGGGAGTGAGACATGAGAATCAGTGAGAGAGAGAATAGGTAGGAGCAAGTATCAATGAGAGTAAGAGAGTGAGAATAGGGAAATGTGAGTGAGGGAGCGTGAGTGTGAG
The DNA here is from genome assembly GCF_031143425.1 of Pleurodeles waltl. NCBI lineage: Eukaryota > Metazoa > Chordata > Amphibia > Caudata > Salamandridae > Pleurodeles > Pleurodeles waltl. The sequence goes on along the minus strand of NC_090444.1, from coordinate 415,641,576 downwards.
TGTGAGTGCAAGTGAGCTTCAGTGAGTGTGGATGAATGAGTATGAGTGTGTGCATATACGAGTCAGAATAAGTGAGTGATTGAGCAAGAATAAACAAGGGAGTAGGAGTTTGAGTGAGTTAGAATGAGTGAGGGGATTTATAGGGAGTTAGTATGGGTGAGAATAAGTGAGAGTGAGGGAATTTGAGAGAACAATGAGAATGAGTGAGTGTAAGTGAGGGTGTGTGTTTTGGCTTGTGAGTCTTCTGAGCCTGTCACAGGCCATGGCATACTCAAGGTAATTTTTGTCTTCTGGAGATGCCCATGGCAAAAGTGTGGCACTGGTTTTGGAAGTGATTATTGGTGTAATGGAGGGCACCATTGCTAATGCCTGGCCCTGGCACAGAAGAGATGATTGTTGATATAATGGTCACCAAAGGCAAAATGCAGGTACGGGCATATAGAGGTCTCCAGGATCCTGGTCTCAATGATGATGGCATATTATGGGGGGGCAAAGCTGAGAAAATGCTGGCCATGACATCCTGGATGTAATTTTTAACAAATGGGAGAACCCACAGCAAATAGTGAAAGAAACTGAGAACCTTGTGGTAACCATTGGGTTTCATTGGAACACTATGAAAGTAGTGTTAGGTTTCAGAAGTGTCCTTTGGCTCTTTAATACGTTTATGTGAAATATGTGGTTAAAAATGTGCTACTGAGCCAACTTTTTCAAAATGTTCCCATGGGAGGAGGAGAAACTAGATTTCAACGTAAAAATGTTTTTACCTAACTCATCTAATACATCCAATATATATATATATATATATATATATATATATATATATACAGTAATGTGTGTGTGTCTTGTTGCATGTGGGAAGTTTCATGGTGATCCATCAAGGAGGGGCCAAGAAAATAAAAGGGCGTTTCCCATTATAAGTCCCGTACGGATTTTCAACACAACTACAGCCAGAACTGCTAAATCCGTTCAATGGTTTTTGAGATATTAAAATCAAAATAAAAATAGATATCTGGAGACATAAAGGCTTTTGAAAATACTCCCAATCTCATGCTGAGATCTGATTGGCTGCCAACACTTCAACTAGAAAGTTTTGGCAGCCATCTTGGTACTCGGTAGCAGCCAAGTCACAGAAATAAATGTAAAAAAAAATAAAAGGGTGCAGGGTAGGAACACACTGACCCCTTAGCTCTAATGTTGGGGTCCAAACCCCACCAGGGCAAACAAGCAGTTTTTTAAAACAAATTTCACAGAAAATCGAGACAGATCTGCGAAGCTGGTGAATTTTTTAAAAAAAAACAAATAAGTGCAGGTTCCAGCTGTTGTTTTTAATAGATCCTCCGAGAGGGTCAGGTACCAGGGCTATTTTTTTTTTTTTAAAGAAGGGGGCATGAGGCCCGCTCCTAAAGCTTATTGAGGCCTGGGGACTCACACCTCCCCGGGGTGATTATGCAAAAATCACCTCCCTGGGTTCAAAATCTTTATTTGTAATGGGGGAGGTCCATACGGCCTCCCCCACAGTCCCAGGGACCACCACCTCCCTGGGTCTACATATAAAAAATGACTATGGGGTGCCCACGTAGCCCCCCATGCAGCCCCAGGAACAACAACCACCCCGGAGAAAAATGCAATTTTGTAATGGGGAAAGCCAGTACAGCCTCCCCCACAGCTCCCGGGACCTGGAGCTGTGGTGAAATAATTAACTATAACTGGTGAAATTCTCTGGTTTTGTGCGAGTAAATTCAGAACCTAACTATAATGTCCCTGTTACCTTTGGTTTTTCAAGTGAATATATATTTATATATAAATATCCTGACATTAAACTATGTCAGACGCCCGTCATTCGCTACGGAAAGACGGAACAGGAGAGTCTGGGAGAGTTCAGCAGTTAAAATACAAAGCATGCACCTGTTTGTCAAGCTGGAATGGAAAGCATATTAACAAGCTTGCCCAATGAGTATGGGCGTAATTGGAACTGTAGTGAACCATGTCATAAGCCTATCAATTGCTACTTAAAGATGACACAGGAGAGTTTGGGAGTGTTTTTTGCAGTGAGAAGCAGGTGCGTGTCTGCCAAACTTGAGTCATGCTTCTCAAAAGTTTGAATAAGGGTTAAAATAACACCCACAACACATTCTATCAACATTGCCAAATAAGCAAAACGGGACACAGCTGCCGATAAAAATACTAAAACTGAGTTCTACAATATACTGTTTCCGCCGATAATGTGAACAACTCACTGAAATAATGGGATTCACCTGTAAAATAAAGGTGAATTACGAGCAGGAGGAGGGAAATTTTGCGATAGCTTAAAGGGTTGTGTGTGCCTGCCAAACTGGAATGGTGTTCCTTAAAAATGACATTGTGAAGAGAATAACAGCAAGCCTGAATAAGGGTTAAACAACGTCTGTAGCTTATTTTTATCAATGCTGCTAAAAGCACCCAAGTACTGCCAAAGTAGCAAAGCAGGGCAAAGATGTCACAATGCTTAAACAGATATCTGGCTTCCCTGAAAACTGGCCGCTGGTGTTGTTCCTGCACTGGAAAATTCTATGAAATAAAATATAATTGGTTTGGAGTCTGGTTGTGCTGCCTGTTCTTTTTTTAACCAGACCTGCATTCCTGAAGTTGAAATGGTGTGGCTTGGAGACGTCATTGGAAAAAATAAAAAAATAATATATATATATATTTATATATATATATAAATGACACAAATATTACAAATATTGTCCCTGTGAAATGTCTTTCAAGCAGAAGCCAAAGTAAGACTTTGAGATAGCTACAGAGCAGTTGTTTCTATTCAGTAAATATTAGCATCAATAGTAATGTCACAGACTGTATCCACCGCCACGCTTGTAGCAGCTCTCCACCCCAACAAACAAACATGAAGTTCTGTTTATGGTGGTTTACCCATTTGCTTAACTCATTCATTTAGTAGCATCGGGATTATATTAACCTATCCCCCATAATTGTAGTCATCTGACACAACTGGCAAGCATGTACACTCTGCAAATTGTTCCAGCATTATTGCAATAACAGCATTCCAATAGTGGACCCAACTTTCTTTGCCTGGATTGTCTCCTTTTTTTTTTTCAGTCTGCCTTCCTGTTAGCATTTCCTGTAGCTGTGTTTTTAGTGCGTTTTGGTGGGAACTTGAAGAAGAGTATATTCATAACACTTAATTAGTGATTTCGTACTGTCAGCTGTCAACTGTCTGGGCATGCTTCGCACCTCGGTATACCCAGTTGTACCAGGCAAAATATATATATCTGTTTTCGGAACTGAGACAGCCGTAATGAAAAAAAAAACACACAGCACGAAAAACACGTGTTCATCCGGAGAAACACTATCCTGTCTATTCTACATAACCTCGGCACAGCTGTACCCTAATAGAACTGTGACACAACTAATAGGGACGCTCGCGCATGCCAGCTGGACTGGGCCCTTGTAGGAAAAATATGACTTTGTAAACAGAGCGAGATGCCATGTCATGAAAACAAAGGAAGGACGTGGAGCAAGATAGTGAAATATACAGACAGGCAGTCAGTCAGATGCCACGAAGCGTTCACTGACTGAAAGTCATGGGACTCTTATGAAGCTGATCGGCTGGCTCTAGGTTAACGGATCTGGGTTAACTCGCCTTCTGTCACTGAAATAGAACTGACAAATCCCTCGGCTGCTCGTGTTTTCTATAGTCAATCGCTTTACTCGTTTGCCCCAGGGCACAACATCTTTAAGTCGAGCAAACAGAAATCCAAAGACAAAACAGTCTGCTGCAGCAGTACCAGCACATAAACCCTGATGTGCAGACTCCACGCAATTCTGACAGGATCTTTGTATTAAACATGGGTGAGCCAACCAACACATTACAAGAGTCGAGTCACAGGATCGGTTCTGGCTCTAAAAGTCCATGCACGAGCGAAGCCTTGAAACTATTTGGAATGCAAATCAGGCAACAGCCATCATGTAAAACATGATAAAGTTTCCTCAAAGTTCAAAAAAGTGTTTTCCTTTAACACTAAGAAGCATTTGCCCTACTACATCAGATTACATCTGTGCTTTGAGAAGTATTTATTGAAAGTGAGAGTTAAAAAAATTAACTGAGATACATTCCTGCCCGGGCTTGATGGCAATGCTATTAGTGAATTCAGAGGCAAGCCATTTGTCGTGTGTGCCCAACGCTGGTCTACATCCATATTTTATGTTTGGCATTTTCACATTGCACAAACCTTGTCCAAGGACACAAAAGCACTTGAGAACAGACACAGAGTCCTTTACAACTTTTTATTTCCATCGAGGGAGATTTGCTAGAATTCACAAGATGCTCAGCCTAGGCCAGAATGAAACCTGGTTCCCCGAGTTATATGATCAGCAGCTGTAGCCACAAGGCCACATCCTCTCCCTGAATGCTTGGCTCATTTTGTTCTCAAGGTTCCAAGAGGATCTCGAGCTGAGCCAGAGCCAGGCTTCTGGCTCGAGCTTTCAGGGGCTTGACCATCTCTATTTTGTATCAGACCTACATTTACTAATATTCATGTAACGCAGGGCTGCACGAAAATGTGCCTTTTCTTATCACATAATTTAGTCAACTCTGACGCATTTAATGGTCTTTTTCAGTTGCATAATTCCATTGGCCTTGCCTGAGACCAAATTAAATCTGCTACAAAGCGCAAGTGGACTATTATGTGATAGTCCAAAACATAACATGTAATCTCAATGAAATTACACTTTTTACATGCCTTACATTTGACCCGTTGTCTTTATGTTGAAGAATGTATCGGTGGCTGGACCTTCAGTGCAGATCTCACGCTAGACACCACAGGCTCACTCACGTACTCAAAGCCTTGTCCTGAATAGGAATTTGTGCAAGAGTTCCTCATGACATCACCAGTGCATGCTCCTTAATAAAATTGTACATGTGCAATTTTGTAAACATTTGTGCAGTACAGGAATGCTAATTATGTGGTATAATGCAGCACATGTTTTGATTGTATTACAACATTCATTTTTTGTCACTTTTACAAGTTATTACTATCTGGGCAAAGGTTTCACTTTGTTAGTACCAGCTTAACACCACAATACAGCAGTAAACAACAGAAAGGTGACCAGTCATTCTTTGTGAAAGGTCTTTCACTGTGCAGCAAGACGTGTTGCTCAATTTTAGTACCTTTTGATCCGTTTCATCTACAAGCATGTTTTTGTTTAAATCTACAGGTTATACAGCAGATGAAGGTTTATGTGGCAAATGCAGCAAATCCATTATTATGTGAAAAACGCAACAGCTGCAAAATCACACAATCGCACAATTCCAGTGCCACTGGTTTCCGGATATATTTAAAGACAGGTCATAGCAGTTTAGCGTGTCAACATTTGTGCCAAATACTAGGAGTGTTAGCAATTTTGTCTACCTGCTATGCTTTCTTTGCTCACATTAACAGGGATTCGGGCTCCCAAGTCAAAGCATTTTTGGTACTTCACTTGTGTCAGCTTTCAGCACTATATTTTGAAATTCCCATTTGCACGGATTTAGGTCATAAAAGCAGCACTTAGAGCCAGATTTAAGAAAAGTGGTGCTGCACTCATTGAAGCCCATTTTACACAAAGGTGTGCCTTCTTTTACCACCTGCTCTGAGCAGGTGTTAAAAGTGCTGAAAGAAATGATACAAAGAAATCTCTCAGATTTCTTTGCGCTATTGTTTCAGCCCACCTAATGGGGGAAAACCCTCTTTGCATACATTATTGCTGGCCCGGGCATAATGTAGTGCAAAGGGTTACAAAGTGCCGCAATGCATGCATTGAGCCACTTTATAAATCTGGTGCAGCATTTTTGTCCATCTAACGCCACATTCGAGTAAAAAGAATGATGCTAATGTGTCGTTAGATGTCACTAGGCCCTCTTAAATCTGGGCCATAGTGTTGCACTACTGCACACCCAAAAGAATAGTAACTCAGGGCCTTATTTGGTATTAAACCATTTCAAATTGTATTTGACTAACAATATGGTGCCAAGATAGCTAACAGTTCCCTCCATTTAAATGAATCATTCATAATGTTTTTACACTTTCCGATTTTATATCATTAGGTTTAAGCATTAACTGTTCATTTTATGTTTGTTTTTAAATCTGAAGATCTCTTCAGTGAACTTTGGTGTGTATGAGTGTGTTTCAAGAACTATATATATAAACGCAGAAATAAGTAAACACATGAATTAGTGGATACATGCATGCATGAATAAGTAAGTTAATGAATGCATATCGAGTCAATTAAATATATGATGCATAAGTTAAATCCATATTTGCATAAATACATGCATATAATGAATTTCATAAAGACTAAAGGACCAGATTCAGAATGTTTTGGCTTGGGGTGGTGCCGCAAGCCTTCTTGCGGCACTGCTCTGCATCAAAACAAAAGGGCAGGAATGTGCCATATCTATGAGATATTATGCATTCCTGCTCTTTTCCACTGTGCTGGCGCATAAATTGCTGCCGTACACCAATGCAATCACCCTTGTTCATGGTGCAAGGGTACCAGCATTGCTGGGATGATTATTTTGGTGCTGGAAGGGGCACCTTCTTGCACAAAAACAATCCCAAGAGGAGTTTTCCTCTTTCTATGTGTGCTGCACAGTGCAGCACAGAAAAAACGGGGAGGCATAAACATATTTCTCCCAGTTGTGGCACTTCTTTGTCACCCCTGGGGTGTCGTGGGGCTTTGACATATTCCCAGGTTTACAAAACCTTGTAAATCTGGGAATGCGTCAAAATCCATGGATGTTTCATGGGAACACCTATGCAACATCCGTGGAAATGCCTCTGCAAAGTAAGGCAACCCGGCGACTTGTGCTGCGTTGCTTTACTCCACACAAAGTGGCTTTTCGTGGCCTCGTAGATATGGGTCAGCAACCTGCAACATCAATGCTTCAAAAAAAGAGATGCATCGGCGACGCAGGCTGCTTGTAAATCTGGGCCTAAATGTATACACAACAAAGGGCAAAATATATACACATAAATACACATGAATAGGTTTGTATTATTAGTGAGTACTGCCATATCTTCAGTTGATCTGCCTAACCAGCTTCAGCATAATCTCTGGAGTGAGAATTCCACACAAACTCTACAGCACAATTTATTTTGATGACAATATAGCTGAGCACTAAATTGGGGATACCAGGGCACACTTCTACAGTACCACGTAGATTTTGCCTCTGAAAAATATAAAGCTCGTTGATTCGTTATCCGAGAAACATTTTTACTTTAAGTAAAACGGACCAAAAGTTTGCTGGCGTGTTCTTCCTGTTGTGGCTATTTGTGGGTCCGACGGTGCCGGTTCCAAACGATGAGGCAGGCTCCTACAGCCCCGTGGGGGCAGTGTAGTGTGAGGGGCAACCCTTCATCGGGGCCCTTTTCAGCCTAAGGCCAACGAATAACTGTGAGGTATATGTGTTCCAGGAGAACCTCTTCACGTTCTGCCAGAGGTGGGCCCATCATTTTGCATTATGCTACTGCGCCAAACGCTTTAGGTCACACAGACTAGTTTAAAAGACCCTTAGACAAGTAAGCCACATGGATCTCATCATTGGATATGAGCAGTCGTGAGATGGTGGCCTCTTTAAGGAGAAAGTGGCCCTGCAGCGCTAGCGTTTCCGCACTGGACTAGAAGCCAGCGCTCTCTTCCCAGCCCTGGGCCTTCTTTGTATGCTACAAAGAATAAGAAAGCTATGTTGCAAAGTTAAATCAAGCTTGTATCATACACTGGAGCCAGGAAAAATGCATGCAAAAGGCAGGCGACGTAAGAGACTAGATGAAACTCCTGTTTTTTTTTTCCTTCTTCCAGAAATGCCAGAAACTAATGATTGAATGTGTTGTCCATTTGCTAGTTAAATGTGTGATCTTTATTAGGCATGTGTGCGAGACCTGTTTCAGTAGGTGACCTCTTTTTGGAGGTCATTCGTTAGGCTAATATGCAGATAAAGGTGTCGAACAGATAAGGACTGGACACCTGTGATTTATTATGATGTTATTTTTAGTATGTCAGAGGTCAATATCCAGCGAACTTGTTAAGTATATGCTTTTAACCCCAACTTAAAATGTTTTGCATGTAATTAAATGAATTACCTTCTGAACAACCTCCCGACCAGCAACAGAGGTAAATTCAGTATGACAAAAATCCCAATACCCAATTCTCATAGGCAAAACATTCCTATTCAAACAACTGCCAAGTGGGAACTCAGCGAACACGGAGAGCTACACAGAGACAATTACTAATTAGTTTCTAGTGTGAAGCTTATATCCCTGTGCCACAAATGATGTCCTTGTCCCAGTCCGGATGGGGCTAAAGATAACCCACATCAGATCAGGACACAGGGTCCCTTGAATATATCTGGGCAGCATTCCAACATGGGACGTTCCATGTGCAAATGACAATACAAACATTAAAATAAATACAAAAAAGGACAGAACAGCTCATAAATTACTAGCACAGTGTGAACATCTAAAGTGGGGAACAAAGCACAATATGAATGTTCCCAGCCTTCCTTTTCCTGAAATTATGGGCTCGAAGCCCTTTACATCTTGAGAAATGCCTCTCCCCCTCCCTCCTCTGCCCCCGGGAGTTGAGACCCTTATTTTTTGAAAGAGATGAAATATTTTGAAACTGCTACTGAAATCACTGTTAAGATGAACCTTCAGATCAAGTTCAGACTTCTCTTGAACATCTCTGGGTTTAGAAAGTCCTTCACAGGAAAGATCTTGTTTGTGGGCCCGACAGAGCTTAAAACTCTCTTCCATCAAGAACTAGGAACAGCAGTATAGACCAACCTGTGCTTAGCTAATGGACCCTTCCTCTCAATCCTTAGAACATGGACTCTATCAATGAGCCAATGGAGACATCATAGACCCGACACAGTTTCTGAAGAGCTGTCCAAGCCAACCTCTTGCTACCTAATGGATCCTTCTGCTCAATCCTTTGAACATGGGCTCCATCAAAATGCTGACTGAAAAATATGTCACAACATTTGATGAGATTTAAAGACCAATGTGTTCCTAGCTGATAGACTGCCCAGCTCAACCCTTAGAGCATGGACTCCTTCAATGAGCCAACAGAGAAATCATAGACCAAGACACAACTTCTGAAGAGCTGTACAGACCACCCTATTCTTAGCTGATAGATCCTACAGCTCATTCCTGAGAACAAGGACTCCATCAGTGAGTCAACAGAGAGATCATAGACCAAACACATCTTCTGAAGAGCTTTAAAGACCAACCTGTTCCCAGCTGATAGGTCTTCCTGCTACAGTCTTTACAACATGCACTCCATCAGGGAGCTGACAGAGAAATCATAGACCAAGAATGGGAAGAGTACCGCTCTGCCTTACAAACGTCTGCACCACTTGCATGCCTAAGCGCACAGCACCAAGTATGCAACCATGTGACTGGAGCACACCGCTGGCTCTCACAATGGACACTTAATGCTTCCCAAATGGGTCAAAATATCAACGTATACTACTATGCCAAGAAAACACATCAGGCAGGGGAGTATCATACTGGTCTGACTTTACAGCTACACCAGCTATATTAATGACACAATACAATCACTGTACACCACACGTCGCGCACACAAAAACTCCCAATTTTAATGATTTTTAAGCCATTGTAGCAACCGACCATGAGGCAATCAACCCAAGACATGTAGCATTGCTGATTACTAACTGTGGATGTAATAGATGGAAGGGTTCACACGTATACAGTCTGTTTGCCCCGTCTCATTTCAGTACTTTAAATCTACTCCTAACAATATATCCCGTCACGTCCCAAATCAGATAAAAGTAGTTCACCCCATGCTGATACTTTTTCCTTTACCTTTTGGTGCTTGTAGATTTGCATTTCTTCTGGGAAAAGCAAAATAACATATACTGGTATGCACAGGAAAAACAGAACTACAGAAGGGATGAGTATTATCTCTGGAACTACAAGAGCGCAATTGTGGAGTTCTGTATGTGTGCGGGGACACTCCATTCATGACATTGCAGCGCCACTCTTTGACCAGAATCTCTGCGTCATGGCACTTGGATATTCAAGGGGTGTACTGCTCTTGCCAAGTTTTTTTAAACACGAAACATAAAGTGGGGACATTTTTGCAGATGTTTACAATGAACCACCTTTGTACATGCCTCAACACTTCCCTTCTATCATCGAATCCCTTCTTTCTCTGCCTCTTCTACTTACACATGGCACTCCTATTTGTTTTCGTGTCCGTTAATCCTCTCACCCCTCCTCGTTTTCTACACCATGGATGCACACAATCTAAATAAAGAAAATAAAACCTTGTTTCCTCTTTCTCTGTGAAGAAGCAATGGATTTACTGACACTAGATGGATTATCCTCACATTACCCATCTGCAACATGGTAATTAGTGAGTGATACTGGATGGATTATCTTCACATTACTCTACAGTAACATGGGAATTAGTGACCCTGGATGGACTATCTTCATATTACCCTACCGTAACATTGGATTTAGTGACACTGGATGGATTATCTTCACATTACCCTACAGTAACATAGGTTTTAGTGATACTGGATGGATTATCTTCATATTATCCTTCTGTAGCATGAGATTTAGTGATACTGGATGAATTATCTTCACGTTATCCTACAGTAACATGTGATTTACTGATAGTGAATAGATTATCTTCACATTACTCTACTGTAACATGGGATTTAGTGATACTGAATGGATTCCCTTCACATTACCCTAAATAACATGTTAATGATACTAGATGAATTATCTGCACATTACCCCACAGTATCGTGAGATTTTGTGACAATGGATGAATATTATCTTCTTATTACCCTACATTAAAATGGGACTTAGTGATACAGGATGGATTCTCTTCACCTTACCCTACAGCAGTGGTCTTCAAACTTTTTAATGCTGCACCCCCACCCAGTGAAAAAAAGAATCCCCCCTACAAATTGTTTCCAATTATTCTATTGAATTGGCAATGTTTAAATATGTTTAGACTTATTTAAACATTGCAGTTAAGTTCTGTTACTGTTTTAAAAATGCCAACAAGTACATGATCCCAAACATACTACCCTGGTCAGGCAGGACTTACTAAGTGTAAAAGTATCCACAGTGTGATGTTTGGGGACGGAGGGTTTGAAGAGTATTTAAAGTCCCTTTTCTTTTGACACATACCCCCAACTTGGATGTAAATGACAAAACATGTCAGTAACGGCCCATTACAGAGCAGTTTGGTGCTGAGCATTTTCTCAGCTTCAAACAAAGCCCAGTTATAAGCATAACGCTTCTTTTGGCCAGAGTCTGCCCTCCCCGGATCATTTGAGGACCCCCAGCTGGAGGACCCCAGCCCTACAGTAATAATAGATTTAGTAACACTGGCCAAGTTATCTTCAGGGTCCTCAACATTATCATGGGTGTAGTGAACATGGCAGAAGAGTTTTAGAGCACTCAGAAGTAACATGGGAAGCGATGATCCTAAAATAACTGATTTACTGACACTGGCCAGACTATCTTCAGATGGTGTTAAAATTAATTGTATATTACTATGTGTTTAGTCAGACTGGTTTGATTCTCTCAATTACACTCTTTAGTAAAATGAGAATTAGCGAAACTGGCTTCATCATCTTTGGAGTATCATTTAATAACAAGAGATTTAGTGATATTGGCTATGTTATCATCAGGGTGCTCTATACTAATATGGGATGTGGTGATACAGACAGGTCTATCATTTTATCACTCTGTGGTAGCATAGAGTGTAGTGGTATTGGCCGGACTATCTTCATAATACCCTATATTGGCATGGGATGTAATGATGCTAATTTGACTATTTTATTATTTTCTAGTAGCATGGAATTTAATTACACTGACTGGATTATCTTCAGAGCACGCTGCACTAACATAGGGTGTGGTGATATTGACAGGACCATCATTTTATTACTCCAAGTTGCATGTTATTTAGCACTAATTGATTATTTTCAGGATACTTTATAGTAGCATGGGGTGAAATGATACTGATGGGACTATATTATTACACTCTAGTAACATGGGATTTCATTATACTGGCTGGATTATCTGCAGAGTGCTACGTACTAACACGGGCTTTATTAACACCCCCAAACCATCCACAGAGAACTCCATAATAAAAAAGTACTGGCAATGGATTAGGCAACCCCAGCTTCATTAGCTGCCAGGTACTCTTTAGCATCAAGTGTTTTAGTGATATTGGTCGGATTATCTGTTGAGAACTCTATAGTGATATGCCTCTAAGAAAAGATTATCTGCAGAGTATTCTATAATAATAGGTTTAAAAAACTGACCAGATAAGGATTTGAGTGCTTGATACGAAAATGTGTTTTAGTGATAATGACCAGATTAACTGCAGAGCACCCTATAATGAAATGGGTGGGTTTTAGCAATACCACTCAGCCTATATGTACATATGAAAAATACTCTATAGTAAAACAAAAAGGGGTAAAATAATTGTAGTGTTATATACAGAACATCCTAACTGCAAATTGTTCTATTTGGAAAGGAGTTTTAATAATACTAAGATGGTTATCTGTTGAGTTGGATATAGCATTTTAGGGTCATTGCATGTATTCTCTTTGAGTATTATATAATAAAATCGGATTTAATTTGATTAGATTATCTTCAGGGCACTTCAAAATGAAAAGAAATAACTTTACTGCTACTTGCTAGATTAACTTTAGAGCACTGTCATAAAGTTTGCATGACGTAATAATAACATGCAAAAATATTGTTAAAAAATATAGAAATTTGGAATATTGTTATGGCACGTAAAGGTTGGTACGTATAGATGTACGATGCTTAACTCTACATCTAAATACCTTGATGATATTAATATCATCAAGGTATGTAGATGTGGAGTCAAATATAGTAAACATATCCTTACTTTCATGATAATCTGGTAGTTGATATTCTAGTTACAATATTTTAGCATGTTTTTATTCAAACCCTGATACTCTGGTACCATACCATAGAACAATGAATTTCAGTAACACTGACCAAACAATCTACAGAGTATATTGTGGTAGCATTAGTTTCTAGACATAGAGAGCAGCCTATCTACAGAATATTAACAGGTTAAACAACTTTAGTGATACTGATCACATGATCTGTAGAGTACTTTCTAATATAATTGATTTAAGCAATATGGCCAGCTCATATCCAGAGGGGAGTATAGTCAGGGCCACTGGAATTATTCAATTGTGAAAGCACAATGTTTTTTTGACTACTTACGAATTTGTTGCATAATCCATCATCTGCTCCATAATTTTCCGATTTCAGCAAATGACAATCGTTTCAATATCAAACTGTTCAAAAGTGACTAAAAATGCAGCAACATGTGTTGCCTCGCACGGGAAGGCCCCTTGTAAAGGTTGACTGGACACTTTTCTGTTGCTGATTGCTATAGTTGGGCATTAAACTGGTACTTATGTGGTGCAACCAACGCCCAGACAGCGTTAACAAGTGTAAAAATGTGAAAATAAAGAAGTAATACTATCACAAAATGTGCTGCATTACGTCATGTATTTTGCCTTTCTTGACATATAATTTAGTCAACCCTGCTTCATAATTTGGCTTCTCCTGCTGCTTATGTCTGGTAGCCCTGACTATAGTAAAGCAGACTTTAGTAACACTGGCCAGACTATCTGGACAGTACTCTATAGGAAAAGGTTTTTAGTGAGTCTTAGCAGATGCTCTCTTTGTGCTGATATCACGGACTGGTATACGTAGCCAATCCTATTTAGTGAAATGTGTAAAAGGTAAGACCATTTGCAGAGTCTCTATAGTAAAATGTGATGAAGTGATACAAACTAGACCATTTACAAATTGCTCCATAGTAAAATAGGTTTTTCGTAAACTGACCTGGCTATATCAACAGTACTATATATTGATGATTCAAAATCGATTAAAGGTAGACTATGCTTCAATATCAAACAATAGTGTGTACTTTTTTATTCGTAGAGTAGTCGTTAGGAAAATGAAGTTTTAGTAATAATGGACAAGCTACCTGAAGAGTACTCTTTAGTAACCTGAGTTTTAGTAGTAATAGTCAGGCTGTCTGCTTAGAAGCCTATAATATAATGAGATTCACTGACACAAGACAGATTATCTGAAGAGTACTCCGTAGTAAAATTGGTTTTAGTGATAATAATATGTATGCATATTACTCTATAGTAATATTGCTTGAAGTAATAGTGGCAGGTCTAACTGTGGAGTGTTCTATCAAAAATAAATATTTTGACACAGGGCAGACTCTCTGTAACGTACTCAATAGTAAAGCAAACGTCAGATTAGTTACAGTGCATCCTATGCTAAAATGAGATAAAAGAATGCAAACCGGATTTGTGGTAGTGCTATCTATAGTAAAATTGATTTTAGTGACACTTGCCGCGGAATTTACAGAACACTGTATTAAAAGAAGTTTTCTTGAAAGAGGCTTAATTATTTTCAGAATGATATATAGTAAAGTAATTTGCGGATGCACTATACTGAAGAACAAGTTCAGATTGTAATACTCAATATGTTATGACAGAGTAAGAGGACCATGCATGGTACAAAGAGAAAAAAATTAAATATCTATGTTTATCCTGTGATTGGGTTATTACGAGTGGCAGCTTCCCGAAGCTGGAGGCACCTCTCGTTTTAAGTCTTAGGTTTCATTAATACTCCATACAGTTTTTAAAAATATATATATATGCAGACCAGTGCTTAATTTGTGCTTGTTGTTTCCGGTGCTGAGCACCGGCACTTATTTGTGAGGGCGGGGCTTATTCTTATGCCTCAAGCATTTGCTGCGAGCACAAGACACATATGTGAAAGACGGAAGAAGGAAAAACTAAAAAGCGTCATAAAGGGAGAAAGTAGAAAGTTGCAGGATGAGCTGAAGGGGCAGGGGTGGCCGTAAATGGATTGAAGAGGCCCGGGATGGCTTCAGAATTACGCTGCCTCAGTATTCAGTGCTGGCAGATTTAATTACAGCAGCCCCGTGTTTAAGAGAAGGGCTTTGAGCACCGGCACCTCTTAATTTACAAATTAAGCACTGGTGCAGACACAAAATGGCCCGTGGCTTCCAAAACTAAATGAAGAACCTTTGATGTACTTTTACAAGTGCACATTTCACATCGCATACATTTATACATTTATTTTACAAGGCAATAAATAACTATTCACAATTCGGTCAACTTTACAATGTGGAAACACATCATTGGTCAATTGGTAGCAAACACGACATAATTTCCTATTTCCAAAACTGAAGAATGCTGGTCTTAGTTTACACTAGATGCTGAAGCAATATGGGCCCAAACATGGCGATCTGTTTAATACATGTACCTACAGATTAAGAGGGGTGGCTCTGTGATTTGAATGAGTGGCAGCCATCTGCTTTCAGGTCCCATCAATCAGCGCTTACGGACCACAGTGCACCAAAGGCAGTGCACATGGATCGCCATAGAGTCTTTTCTACTGAGAGGGTATTGTGAAAAGGGCCAAATCACAGGAGCAGACGCACCAAGAAACGAAAACAATTAATCGTATGGTTCAGTTCGCAAAGCTTCGTCCTGGAGCAAATTCCACGCATCCTAGATTTACACATGGTGCTTTACAGCACATTTAAACAGACACAGACTAGAGCGAATGTGGGGGTACAAGGACATGACTGCAATAATGCGAAAGTAATAAACTGTCCAAACGTCAAAATGTCCCCAACCTCACACTTTACCTTTCATAGAGAAATAAAAAGATTAAAATCATTCCGCCACCTTGATTTTTGCATTATTCCTGGAGACTGACAGGCCCTTAGCAAAAAAACGTTCTCGAAGAATGAGGTATTAAAGAAGCAATGCCATCTGAGGAATACCTAGTACTTCAGAACTTGATTCAATATTTGCTAGTGTCGCCTATTCTCCATTAAATGTTCACCATTAGCCGCTACTGTTTGAAACCAATACAAAATTTACAAACTTTAGCAGTTGTCTTAAAAAGTAAATGTGTCTGCACTAGTCATACCGACCATTCACCTCGAATTTTGTAACGTGACTTCTGGTCGGCACCCAGAGGTTTGTGCTTATTTCACAACTGAAAAAGGTGAAGGCCACGGGTCTTTGTGGCTCACACTCCTTGGGAGGCTAACCTTGTGGCTCAAAGTCGGTATGAGACTGTCTTTGTGGCTCACCCTTGGTGTGAGAGCCCGTGAGTGTGCAATCGGTTCGTTCTATTCTTCCCGCTCATGGTTTCTACCAAGCTTCTAAAGTTTTTGGTGCGAGGGGGCGCCCATGGTCACCTGCCGCAGCACCACGCCTTTCTCGGTGTGTTTACATTTGCAATCCGTCACTGCGTGCGCGGTGTGCTTCCTGAACCAGTGGAAGACGATGGCAATAAGGATGGACACAATAGACAAGATGCCCACTACGATGCCAATCATGATGCCCAGGTGAAGAGGCTCCGGTGGAGGTGGTGTCGTCCCTGGTGCTCCTGAAGGGGTGGTGGCTTCCTCAGAACTCCCTTCATCTTCGTCATCGAGTTTACAAGTCAGTAGATCGGCCTGCAAAGTGTACCCGGGCCGACAGGAGCACCGGTAGGAGCCGTGGGTGTTGTCACAGTCCTGATCACAGTACCCAGAGTAACATTCGTTAATATCCACACATCTAAGTAGGTCGTCCGTATTGTTTTTATCACTGATGTACCCCGGAGGGCAGCGGCACAACTCCTCTGTGTGGGGGTCACACTCCGGTGTGCACTCGCTGGTGTTGCAAAATATCTGGCACTTTGCGGGATTTTGAGAGTCTATGATGTACCCCGGGGTACACTCACACCTGTAAGTGCCAGGCAGGTTGATGCACTCCTGTTCACAGACCTGGCTGTCGCACTCATCTATGTCCTCACACTTATTATCTGACATTTCGTAGCCCGGGTGGCAGAGGCAGCGGAAGCCCCCCACTGTGTTCTCGCACCGCTGATCACATATGTTCTTGTTCACCTGGCAGTCGTCGACGTCGTGGCAGCTGGTGCCATCTGCGCCCAGCTCGTACCCTTCACGGCACATACATTGTAGCTTATTGTCGGTGGTGTTGGGAAAGCAGAGCTGGGCGCATCCATGGCTGGAGCAGGGGTCAGCGCATTGCCGTCCATCTTTAGCCAGCTCTAAACCCTGAGGACAGTTGCAAGTGGCAATGCCAGACTCCTCTCGACAGGTGTGGGTGCAGCCTCCGTTCTCCACCTCGCAGTGCCAGGGACCTGGGCTCTGGGAAACCCATCTCATGCTGGCGCTGCCCTCGCCTTGGCAAAGAAGCTCGAACCCGTAAGGGAAGATTGAGGCCACCGTGCCCGGGGGCAGCGCCGTAAAGTAGCTTCCATTCGCTTTGAAGGGGGTCATGTAGGTCGCCGTGAACCCAGGGCCGAGTCTCAGCGGATTACATGTGCCCGGGTAGGTGAACTCGCACAGGAAGCCCTGGCTCCGGTTCTCGCAGTGCCTTTCCTCCCAGGACAGATCATTCTGCACGGTCACGCAGCTCTGTGAGCAGCTGTCCCCGGGTCCAGGGGCCTTCCAATTGGCGTAGTCTGTGTTGGAGTCTCCGGTGACCCAGTGGAAGCCACGCAGAGGCCCTGAAAGGTCGGGGCAGGAGCCGGCTGGTGGGATGGAAGGCCGATGGAGCCCTATCCACAGTGCATGCTCCCCCCCTGCTTTGCGCTCCTCAGAACCAGTGTTCAGCAGCAGGCCGATGATCTCGGCGGACACTGTGCTCCGGACTGTCATGAGGTGCCCACCGACCCCTAGCCCCTCGCAGAGGCGCTTAGCTGCTTTAAAGGGCTTGGGACTCCAAAAGAGGCTGAAACAGCTCTGCCCCACGCATTGCGCCGGCCCCCGGGCCAGCTCTGAAGGGGCTGACATCGAAGAGCATGCCAGTAGCAGCAACAGGCAGAGCCGGACGAGCAGCATCCCACGGGAGGCAGGGCAGGGCACCAGCAGAGAAGGGATCCGGGGAACTAGTGCCACCTCAGTGCGGGCGCTACAGTCAAATCTGCGTCCAGACAGAGAGCCCAAGTTTATAAAGCGCGGCCCTCCCTGCAGGAACGGAGGGAGGAAGGGCAGGGAGGAAGCGCTGCAGCAGCGAGGCATGGGCGAAGGAAAGGGGGTCTGGCAGAGAGTGGTCCTCCCCACTCCGAGGTCCCCGTCCACAGGCAGCACAGGACCATAACTGCACGGGAGTGACGTCACGGTGGGGCGAGGGCGGACAAACCTCCGACACTGCATAACGGATCTGCCCTGTGAGTAATTCCAAACTTCCCACCGCCCGGTGAACTTTATTGGAAGTTAGAAAACATCACCGACTTTCGTCTGCTGTAACAGCGTGAACGTCAGAGAGGCATGTTACATGTGAAAACAGCGGAAAATAATTAAAGACAGACTTCTCCGAACAGCAGTCGAGGACGTTACTTCACACGCTGTAGTATGCCTCTCATATTAGATATCAGGCGTATGAGTGCGTATAGTGATGAGGATAGTGCCTGTATAGAGGCGATCCCGCTGAGAGAATCAACACCTTAGCCCACAGGCTTCACTAACTGCCGCGAAGGACTCGAAGACAATAGCGTAAAGCAGAAAATGGGAGAAGGGCGGGTCAATCATTGTCCCTAGGGCGATACCTTGATACCAGCAACTCTAAGCGTGGTATTTCTGGGGCTTATTCTAGGGGCTGCATTCCGAAAAGTGAATAAGGAGAATATTGCTAAGGCCCGATAAATGGCTATGTGATTCTTGATTGGGCCAGTATTCTACCTATAATAACAAAGGCTATGGAAATCTGACTTCAACTACATTCATTTAGCTCCAGCTGCTGAAATCTGTTGGAGGGGAGAGGGTGGCAGAGAATTGGATTAGATCCCCCAGAAATTCCTCAATTCAACAGAGAACCCCAGATTTCACCTCTAATACCTGCAAGTAATAATGTCACTATTCTTGTGAGATCTAATAAAGGTTTAAGTGATTTAGAGATTAACTCACTCTCTGGTAGCTGTGGCACAGAGCAGAGGCTTAACTTAGGAAACTGTGTAAAGCATTTAGAAGTCCCAAAATAAATAAAAAGCCAAAAACAACACATTACAATTTCCTCTCCAGTTTGCGAAAATAGAGAATAATTTAATGAACAAAATGATACAAAAACAACAAAAATTCAATAAGGGAAACTGGAGGTGTATTTTAGTCATTTATTTATTGTTCTCAGCATTTGCCATAATAAATATGTTATAATATTTACACACATAATTAAAAGAGGAAGTACAACACCTCAATAACGTTTGTTAAAACTTTAGGTGATAAATACAACTTTGTTCAATTGAAAATCAGTTATTTTCCATTACCACTCATGATCCAATATGAATTTGTAAATTTGAAATAAAAATAGCAAGAAAAAGCAGAAAGTGATAACTGTGGCTAACTGGTCACACTAGACCAGGTCAAAGCAATTTGCCAGGCCCACTGCAATGGAACGCCTGTTGGATACAAAGAGTGAGGGGCATATTTACAAGAAAGTGTCGCTTCACTCCTGATACACCACTTTTCTTGCATTGCTCTGAGCCACTCTCACAACACCATGTGTGCACTGTATTTACAAAACGGTGCACCACAGCACATGTTAGAACAATAGCATCAAACATTTTGACGCTGTTGTGCCGCTTTGCAGGATTAGCGCCAAAAACTTTGACACTAATCCTGCAAAGTAAAGGGAGCTGGTTTCCAGGTGGAAATAACTTTATTAACTTGGTTGAAGTATCCCAGTGCTTTCCTATGGAACTGCTAAAAACCTTCCACTGCTAAAAGTAGATTTTAGGGCCTTGTCACTGTAACAACATGCTTTATGTTAAAACTTTATGTGTCCTCCTTTTAAATACCATGCTTCCTGCCATATTTGGCATTGAGTCCCACTTGTGGGGGGGGGTCTTAATATTTAAAAGGAGGGTTTAAGCCTGACAAAAGTGGTTATTTGGCAGGTTGACTTTGCAGTTGTAAAAATTCACAGACAGGCTACGGTAGTAGGCCTGTGGCCAGATTTGCCACTGTCACTATAACAGTGGCACAATGTGTGCTATAGGCCACTAGTCACATTTAACTGACAGGCCATGGGTACACTTTGTAACATATACTAGGGATTTATAGGTAAGTTAAATATGCCAATTAGGTGTCATTTTGACATGTTTTAGGGGCCTGAGCACATACATTGGTGATTGGAAATCAGTCTTGTAATAAGGGTAGTAGTGGTCAGGCTGATTACAGACATTATTAAACTTATAAAAAGTCTAATTTCTAGTTCTTTGGTAATAGCAAGTGCAAAAAACATCCTGGTACAAATACTGTATACACATGAAATCAGGGTTTTTCTGTTCCTGTTTATTACCTATGCAGTACAAATTGGGAAATAACTACCTACATTCATCAAAGTTTGAGCCTGTGCTTGCTCATAGAGGTGCAGAGACAGCCAGGGTCGGATTGGGATCATATTTAGGCCCAGTCAGTCCCAAAAAAGTGGCCCACATTCATGGACAGCATCCTTTAATGAAATACTGTTTGCTTAGTTGCACTGGAATAAGTTATAGAGAAATGAGACAGGGGTGGAGGGGGGGGTTGTCAGGTGAAGCACACAGCTGCTAGTGCTCCAGCAACAGAAGGGTGGAGGCCAAAGGCCACAAAATCAGCTCACAGAGTCCCAGAGTCACCTACTTCAAGCCCAACATAATCACAGGGTGATCTCCTGGCAGGGAAGGGGTTAAGAAAAACACATTGCTGCTTCTCTAGAGGGCTGAAGTGAAAATGACCCAATGGTCACAAAATCACCTGCCCGCCCCCTCCAGGGAGGCCCTGCATACAGCAATGCCCTGAATGTAATGGCCCAGCGAGGCTGGGGGTCAGAGAAAAAATGGGCTGCTTCTGGGCATGGCTGTCCTGCAGGGGGCCCGAAGTGAGAATGGTCCGAGGGCAAGGGCAACACCTGGCTCCCCAGCGAGGCCATCTTAGCCTAAACCCTCCCTCACCCATTAAATCCTGAAGAGTGATGATCGCCTGTCAGAGGATGACTAAAGCAAATTTCATGCCTTGAGCTGGTTAACAGAGGCCCTAAAAAAATGGCCCACAGGTCACCCTTAGGCATCGGCCCATCGTCCAATGCCCGACTGGCCATCTTACCAATCCGACACTGGAGTCAGCAACTTGTCAGTGAGAGCTGAGCCAAAGCTGAGCTAAGGGTGTCTGGTTTGCCTCTAACAGTCGTGACATGAGCTGAGCCATCAACATATTTAGCATGTAAGTTATGCACAAGTATCACGCAAAAGAATGATAAAGAGTCTTCAAACTTCAAAAAATTGTATTTCTTTAATTGCATAAGCACTTCACTTTAAAGCATTAGAGAGTATCACTGCATGGAGGGACACATTTTATCAGAAGTGATAATTCCTGAACATGAACTTGGAAATACTCATACCCCATTCTGGCTCTAATGATCATGTTATTAGTGAACCAAGAAGAAAGTCAGTTCTCATGTGAGTTCAGTAGGTGTCATCAGTTATTATAGTTGATGTAATATTAAAGCCAATTACAACATTTGCAAAATAGGTTTTTGTTGTAATTTAGTTGTAATATTTTAAGGTAGCAACATGTAATTACATGTAGGCAGATTTTGTTAGATTAGAGGTTATGACATATTTAAATATAAGTGGTACGTTCCCCCCCCACCTTCCCTTTAGAATGGAATGTTCTGACTGTTAGGTAGAGGAGTTCACAATAGAATGTTGGGAGAGAGAGCTGAGAGAAGAGGAGATGTGAAGAGCTGATGAGGAGAAGTGGAGATGAAAATAAAGCGTGATTCTAAAGAACCATTGATCTTTTTTCATTATAACACTGGCGACGAGGATGGGAGTGCGAAAGGGGGCACTTTCATCTCTACCCCTTGTGCTGCATCCTCATCAAAGTGACCACCATTTACCTAAGGTACTGTTATGCTTAATTAAATGACTGGATAACCTAGGAGTCATAAGGATCATCCCGTTTATTCAACAAAAATAACACAAGTTAATCGTCTATACTGACAATAATGCAAAATGAATGCACAAGAAAATAAACGGGTCTTTTTCTGATGACATTTTATGAAAGGCAGCTCTGAAACGGAACATTCTTATTATATTTAACTGTGTGGAAGCGCGCACAATTACATGAGGAGCATATCTCATTAACTTTTAATCCACAAGAGGTTGTACTTTGCGAATTATCTCAGCTTTAGTGGAGTTTTTGAAACGGTTGAGGATCATCTGTACTTCGGTTTCAAATGCAGTTTCACTGAATTGTCTTACTCCAGCAATTGGACCTGCATATTGTTGTAACGCTGACAGGCACAGCATGAACGTTTAAGAAGCATTGGTAATGATATTAGCCTGTTGGTGGTAACGCTGACAGGCACAGCTCTTTCCTGCTTGTGGCATTGTGGGAAATTTACTGTTCTCAGGTCTTTTCCTCTAAATCGGCCTACTGTTCTCAGGGCTTTTCCTCTAAATCGGCCTACTGTTCTCAGGGCTTTTCCTCTAAATCGGCTGCAACACTAGACTGTGCATTTTCTTTAATGTCTTCATAAATATGCATTCAACTGTTACTATTTAGATTTAATAACATGTGATGATTGCTATATTTATTTTCTAACTTTTTAATGTTTATAGTTGCACTTTGAGAATACACGTGATAGTATATAGTAATTGCTATATTTTATACATACATAACTATTTAAATCACACTATCCTTTAGAAATGGCTGCAGCGGGCATGTCCCAGCCAATTCCATTTTTAAATGAAACTGGAGAACCTAACATCCCATGGAAAGAATGGTTCAAAATTTTTGAATCATATTTAATTGCCATTGGTGGAGATAAATTCAACCTACTCAGGAAACAACACATATTGTTACACAATTTAGGGACGCACGGCAGAAAAATTTATGATACGTTACCTGAACCTGATTTTCCAGATGGACAAGTACAGGATGAGTATGTCACCACATATATGAAATTGGAAAAACAGTTTGTAGACAGAGTAAATGTGGTCTTAGAACGTCATAAATTTTTCTGTCGTTCCCAAGGCAAACAAGAGAGTGTGACTAATTACGTTGCTGCTCTATGGGGATTGAGTACATTATGTAACTTTGGGAATCTTAATGACTCACTAATTCGAGACCAAATAGTCCGTTGTACTAGTAATGTAAAAATTCAGGAAAAATTACTACAAAAACAACCTGATCTGCAGGAAGCAGTGGAAATAGCAAAATCCATTGAGCACACACAGCTATGTTTACAAGAAATCAGATCTCCTTCTGCTTCTTCTGATCAAGTTGCAGAGATTAAGGTAAATGCAGAAGAAGAAAAAGTTATGAAAATTAAAACTGGAGGTAAACAACCTATAAAAACCACTAATCCTACAACAGGATTAAAATGTTACCGCTGTGGGAGCAGCACTCATTTGGCGAACTCTACCTTTTGTCAAGCCAGGACAGCCATATGTAGAAAATGTAATAAAAAAGGCCATTTTGCCAGAGTGTGTAGGGAGGTGTCTAAATTTGATAAACAATATGAGCATAAAAAGGTAGATGATTCTCAAGAAGTTAAAAAGATAATACTGCAGGTTAAAAAGGAACAGGAACATTCTTTTCAATATCCTCAGAGTAATATTTCCCTTGATGGCAGTCCAGTAACAGTTTTCGCTGACTCTTGTTCACCCTTTACAATCATAAATGAACTGGATTTTAAAGGTATTGGTAAAGAAATGTCCGCCAGATTGTCAAAACCAGACATTAATCCCAAGGGTTATAACAAAGACCCCATCCCTCTTAAAGGGATGTTCAAGGCTTTAATATCATTTAAGGGTCGTACCACTGTAGGGAAAGTTTATGTAGTTGAAAAAGGATCCAGTTTACTGGGTTGGCAGCATCAGAAGGAGTTGGGAATCAAACTGGACCCTAATAATCCGGAACAAGTGCTGCTAATGGACAAAAATAACTCTAATAAGTTGATTTTCCAGGAATTTCCTGAGATTTTTACTGAAAAGTTAGGTCTACTGGCAGGCTTCCAACATAAAATTAAATTAAAACCTAAGGCTAAACCTATAGTACATAAAACTAGACAAATTCCACACTTACTTAGAGACCCTCTTAAAAAGGAACTTAAGAGACTAGAATCTCTAGGAATTATTCAACCAATTGAGAGTT
Source organism: Pleurodeles waltl (assembly GCF_031143425.1). Lineage (NCBI taxonomy): Eukaryota > Metazoa > Chordata > Amphibia > Caudata > Salamandridae > Pleurodeles > Pleurodeles waltl. The sequence continues at coordinate 415,617,294 of NC_090444.1, read as the reverse complement.
CAGAATGGTTATCTCCCATCGTAATTGCCAAGAAACATAATTGTGACGACATTAGGGTGTGCATTGATTTGAGAGATTTGAACAGAAACATTTGGGTGGAAAGACATCCACTTCCTGTTATTCATGAAATATTAAGCACCATGGGGGAGGCAGCATGTTTTTCCGTGCTGGATCTCTCCAGCGCATACCACCAGGTTGAACTTCACCCAGATTCCAAATGGCTCACAGCTTTCACTACACCCCTAGGATCGTATATGTTCAATAGAATGCCATTCGGGCTTGCATCAGCTGCGGCCGTATTTCAAAAAATCATGCAACGTGTTTTGGAAGATACCCCTAAGACTCTATATTTTCAGGATGACATTTTAATATATGGAGCAAATGTAGAGGAACATGATACAAACTTAAAAAAGGTACTTAGTAAACTAAAAATGGCGGGTTTGACATTGAGAAAGGATAAGTGTCAAATTAGAGTAGATTCAGTTGATTATTTAGGGCACACTATTTCTAAAGATGGGTTCAAACCTAAAACTTCACTAGTGGAAGCTGTTAGGAAGGCAGAGGCACCAAAAAACAAGGAAGAATTAAAATCTTTTCTAGGCCTTGCTGAGTATATGACAAAATATGTCAAGGGATTCTCAGAGATATCATATGACCTAAGAGAGTTACTAAAAAACCACACACCTTACAAATGGATAGAATGTCATGAATCTGCATTTCAAAGGATTAAACAAGCCATTGTAACAGCACCATTCCTGGGTACTTTCAATCATGAAAGGAAGACTATACTTACTACTGACGCGAGCAAAAAAGGTTTGGGAGCCACTTTATCCCAAGTGGTTGATGGTAAAGAGAGAATTGTAGCATTTGCTTCTAGGGCTTTAAATAAGGCAGAATCCAATTACTCAGTAATTGAAAGAGAAGCTCTGGCCTGTTTCTGGGCTATAAAACATTTCAAATTCTTCCTTTGGGGTACACAATTTACTTTACGTACAGACCACAAACCACTAGTTTATGTTTCCTCTACAAAAAGTTTCTACAACTGTACACCTAGAATTGCTAGATGGATTTTAGGCCTGGAGAGCTTTTGTTTTAAGATTGAGTACCTACCGGGTAATAATAATTGTGCTGCGGATTTTCTATCTAGAGTACCGTTGACTATAAATGAAGACTATGAGACCCCGGAATACCCAGTAATGGTTGTTTGTACTCTGGCTATCAGTGAAGAAGAATGGAAGTTGGCTGACCATAAGGATGAATCCCTATCCTTATTGAGAACATTAGCGAAGGAGGGATGGCCGGAATTTAGGAGGGCTCTGGACGAAACACTAAAAAACTATTGGGAGGTTAGACATGAAATAAATGAAAACGGAAATTTTGTTTTAAGAAATGATAAGATAATACCACCGGCAGGATTGATACACAAAATTATCAATCTGGCTCATGAAGGTCATTTAGGCAGGAGCCTCACAAAAGCTCGTGTTAGAGAAAGATATTGGTTTCCTAATATGGACTCTATGATAGAAAATGAAGTTAAAAATTGCATTAAATGTGCGTGCAGTGACAAAACTAAAATTATTCGTAAAACTCCTATATATCCTGTGGCTGTACCAGACAAGCCTTGGACAAAATTGGCATTAGACATCATAGGGCCTATCAACATGAAAGGTGTTGCAAAACGTTTTGCTTTAGTACTGATTGATTATTACTCGCATTGGATTAATGTAAAAATGGTAAGCCAAATCACCACTGAATCAGTTATAAATTTCCTTAAAGATGCTTTTGCTATGGAAGGAATACCCGCCACCTTGATCACTGACAATGGAGTTCAATTAACTTCATCAAAAATGAAAGATTTTCTTAACTCTTTAAACATACACCACCTCACTACAGCGCTATATTGTCCCAGGGCAAACGGTTTAGTCGAAAGGACCAACCGCATGATTAAAGAGTGCATCCAGTTAGCTAGTGTAAACCAAATAATCATTGAAAATGCTATTCGAGACATGTTATGGGCGTACCATTCTACTCCAAATTCAGTTACAAAAATTTCTCCATTTTCTGCTCTAAAGGGCAGGAAACCAAGTACCAAATTCTTCCCTTCATGGTTAGGTGGAGGAGGAAAAAGTGATGCCATAACTCCACAATTCAGAATTAGAAGAGAAAATCATCAAAACAATTACAAAAAAAGATACAATACTAAACATGGTACTAAACAACAACAGTGGAAAGTGGGGGATAAGGTTTATGTTAAAAATCCTGTAAGGGGTTTTTGTCCGAATATGCGAGGCACTAAATTTTCCGGTCCTTTTGATATTGCCAAAGTGAAAAACAATGTGGTTACGTTAACAAATGGTCAGTGTTGGAGTATGGACAGGATTGTCCAACAGCCATCAGCCCTCGTGAGGAGTGAAGGAAATTCCATGGAGAATGGCGAGAGTGAGGTGATTCAGCAGAGACGTGACGTCGGTACAGAGAGTACCAATAGAACTTCTTTTAAAACATCGATGTAGTGTATGTCCAATTATCTATTGAATGTATATATTTAAGACATCAATGTAGGTATGTCAAATTATTATTGAATGTATATATTTTTGATCACTTTGTATATATTGTGTGTGGAAGGGAAGATGTGTTGTAATTTAGTTGTAATATTTTAAGGTAGCAACATGTAATTACATGTAGGCAGATTTTGTTAGATTAGAGGTTATGACATATTTAAATATAAGTGGTACGTTCCCCCCCCACCTTCCCTTTAGAATGGAATGTTCTGACTGTTAGGTAGAGGAGTTCACAATAGAATGTTGGGAGAGAGAGCTGAGAGAAGAGGAGATGTGAAGAGCTGATGAGGAGAAGTGGAGATGAAAATAAAGCGTGATTCTAAAGAACCATTGATCTTTTTTCATTATAACAGTTTTTATATAGCATACATCATGAACTGATGAATGCCATGATGCTCTCAAATATGGTACTAATAGAAAAGGAGGCCCAGTGAAATAAGGTAATTGCCTAGGATCACACAATTTGGTCAAGCAGGGAAGCCAATATTAATCCCGGGTTTCAGCTACTTAATGGGTATCGCTCACTCCCAGTTTACAAAAACGCTTAATGCACTGCCTTTAATTCTGTGAGAAGATACATAAGTAAGCTCTGTTAAATAGACACAAACATTACATATTAAATTGGCTCAAGTTTTCAGTGGCTCGCTCACCTCTGCTTGCTTAATGCAACACAATTTAGAGGTGGGCACACTGGCCTTCACAATGATATGTAAATTTGAATCTTCATTTGTTTGCTATTTACACAGACTGTCCATTATTTCAGAGAAATGTCAATTGTTTGTAATTGTTGCTATAACAGCTGTCAATTGTGTGTAATTTTAATGCAGCTTTATGTCAGCCAGTCATGTGAATGAATACGTCATCCAAACCCCGCCCACAGTGTTTAAACTAACCTAGTATTGATTTATGAATCATCCAGCCAACATTAGTGCTCTCCAGACAACACACTTCTTGCTCATGGGCCCTGTAAGTGCATGCTTGGGCTTAACTTTAGGACATCTGAGTCCGTGTTTGACTAGCTAGCATGCACTTTTCCTGGGATGTGACGGAGTTGTTTTTTACCTCTGTTGTTTTGAAGAACCAATTGAAAAAACAGAGTGCTGACAGGAATGGGCCCAAACTTACCTAAGCCTACCATGACTAGACCAGTGGACTGTTGACCTGACTCAGCCCAGATCATCCCTGCCCTTCACAAGCACTACCAGTGTTGTGCTGCCAGTTTGCCATGATGTGCTACTTTTTCACTCACTGTATCTTTTCAATTGCTGGCCTCTCTGCTGAGACCACTCTCGAGGTGGGCAATAGCACATTTCTCTGAAATCGAGATAAGCTTTCATGACCTCAAAATCTAATTTGAAGAAGGTACCGGTGCCTAAAAATGATGTGGCTGGAAATGTGAGGAGAGAGCATATCTTATACCTTTTTCATGACATGGACCGACTGATGGTTTTGTAGAGGATTCGTTTTACAGGGCTGATTGTATTGCGCAGTATCATCCATAGTGCTTAATTTTAGCCAGTGGTTGCTGGTGGGGGCACCAGCACTTATTTTGGGGGGCTGGCACCTATTGCTGCCTCAGATATTTTCCGAGTGCATGAGAGGGAAAAGCAGACATCGGAAAGACGGAAAAAAATAAATATAACAAATCTGTCTTAAAGGGCGAAAGAAGGAACCAGCCAGAGCGATAAAAAGAGGCAGAGAGTGTGTGGTAGTGTATTTAACACTGCCAGCCTTGATGTTTGGCATGTCAATGTTTAACTGCACCTGCTGCCGACTTCTGAGTAGAGCTTCGGGCACCGGCACTATTTTATTCACAAATTAAGCACTGATCATCAACGGTTCGGCACTTGCACACTTGGTGAACAGACCGAGACTTTAGTATCCTACTTGAGGAGGCAAAACTCCTCAAACATACCTGGATGTCCAAGGGTTATGAGCTCATTATAACCAGTGCTGATAATGACTGTGATGATAATGGTGACCTCTCCAGGCGTGTATATGATACAGTTTTCCCTGAAATTGGAGAGTTGTCCACCACAGCTAGTGATGGCTGCTCTTAGTTATGTGACTTTTTTTTTTACAAAAACATATTTCCAGGAAAAATCCATGAGGAGCTTTAGCGATCTGCAAAAGTGAAAAATAGGTACATAATGAGGATCTGTACTTGAGGGCATAGAGGTAAGAAAGGATAAACTGCTTTTCAAATGTGTCACCTGAAGAGTTGCTTCAAAAACTGGAGACAGGCAGAGTGCAAAGAGGTGCTTTGCTGTGTTTAATGGCACAGAGTGGCTTGGTGTGTGGTGCACTGTCCCTCTGAACAGGTCCTTGTTTTGAGTCTCATGGTGGAGTGTGCAGCTTTTTGGGGTTAACTGCGCTGAGAGTAATTAGTACACTATGCCATTGATGAGGGTGCATTACTCAGTGAGTAATAGTGTACTTTAGTTCAGGAGATGGTGTACTGTTCTGATTGTAGTGGTGCAGTGTGCTTCATATTATAAATTAATGTGCTGAGTGTGGTGGTGCACTGCTCAATGAGTAGTAGTGCCCTGTGTGATGGGGCACCATGCTTCTGGGGGGGTGTACATTGCACAGTGAGTAATGGTTTGCTGTGACAAGTAGCTCACCTTTTAGCACATCAAAGAGTACAAGTGTGGCATTGTTTATAGTGAAGATATTATATTCTATACTTATTCTAAAGGCCTTTGATTCAATCTCGTGAAGCTATAAGCATCTATAGCCATCACCCACTGGCTGAGAAATTGCCAATTTTATCTTTGATCTACCCATCAGAGAATTGTATCCTCAGCTTCTTTTTAATGGCTGTTTCGGTGTGTCCTACCTCTTTTACTGGAATGCATGAGGGAATACTGTACAACTGAAATGCATGCACTATCATTACACATTTAATAATTTGTATTATCCATGCATTGTAAATGCAAAGCAATCCTATTTTTTTGTTTTGTTTTGCTGCAATGTATTTTATTTTTTATTCCTTTTTTCAGCACTCAAATCCAAGCATCGAACTGAATGACTTTGCCAATACTTGTTCCGTTTTATCATGCTGCAATCTGGTGTTTCTTCTCATACAAGACCGTGAAGTTACCACCTAGGACCATCTCCTTTCTGGACTGGTACTGTCAGGGTAGAGTAAATATCCCTGAGGGGAGGTTGGTTGGAGCCCTCCATTAAATTTGATCAGAAACAATCAAAATGAATACACTGTGCACACACATGCACACAACAACACACAGACACAGACACCCACTAGTTCCCTCATAAATTGCTCTAACCACTTACACTACATTTCTCTCCCTCTCTGTCCTTAGTAATAGTAGTACTACTGCCTATGAGATGGAAGTTCACATTTATCAATAGAGCACTGCTTCTGGCACTATCATTTGTGGTAATGGGCCATAATCACATGTCAAATGTCCCATATATCAGCTGTCATATATTGCTTATTGTGTATACATCGGCTACTTTTTCAATGTTTACATAAGGCTTGTGTAGGGAGCTGGCTCTGTTTATACTACATCAAAATGAGATATAGTGTGCACCGAGTCCAGAGGGTTCCCCAAGAGGCTTGACAGAGGCAATAATGGATAATACTAATGCTCTATTTGTGGTAGTGTGGTTGATCAGTTAGGCTTATCAGAGGGTAGTGTTCAGCATTTGTTGTACACACACAAGCAATAAGTGAAAACACACACTCAATGACTTAACTCCAGACCAATAGGTTTTTATGTAGAAACATATTCTTTTGTTGATTTATCTCTAGAACCACAAGATTAACTTAGCAGGTAAGTACATTAAATGAAAGGTACTTTGCATAGTAATACTTAGAACCTTGAATGGAGTCAACAATGTACATAGTTTACTTTAAAATGGCAAAAAGCTATTTTAAAAGTGGACACTGCAATTTTCAACAGTTCCTGGAGGAGGTAAGTAAAGTAGGTTTTGAGGTAAGTAACAAACCTACAAATTCAAACTCCAGGGCATAGGTAGACCACTCTTGGGGGTTCAAGATAACCCCAAACACCCAGCACCAGCGACACAGGGATGGTTAGGCGCAGAGATCAAACATGAGCCAAAAATAACATGGGCCCCTATGGAGACGGGGGTACTGCGGTTCCGGTCTGCTTGCAGATAAGTACCTGCGTTGTCAGAGGGCAGACCAGGGGGGTTTGAAGGAGCACGGAAGGGGCCCCAAGTAGGCACAAACACCACACCCTCCGCAGCACAGGGGCGGGCGGGTGCAGTGTGCAAACAGGGCATCGGGTTCTCAATAGAACTCTATGGAGGGACTCGGGGGTCACTTAGGTGCTGCAGGCAGGGCACAGGGGGGCTTCTCGGGCAAGCCACTGACTGGGCAAGGGTGAGGGCCACCTGTTGGTCGTTGCAGCACCGGTGGTCGGGTTCTATCGGGCCTGGGGGCTGCGGGTACATTGCTTCTCCAGGTGACGGATATCTTCGTCCCTGGAAGTCGCAGTCAGGGGGTCCTTGGGATTCCATTTTGCAGGTGTCGTCGTGGGGGATTGGAGAGGTCAGCCCAGTGTGGACACGTAGTCAGAAGTGCCTGGGGATCACCTCTGGCTGTTGGTTTCTCCGGACACGGGCCGGGGCCATCGGGTGCAGAGTAGTTGGGACTCACGCTTCCGGAGAGAGGTGGGAGTCCCTTTAAAGATGGTTTGTTGGTCTTCTTGTTGGGCAGGCCCCCTGTCTTCGGGAATTTCTTAGTCCTCTGTGATGCAGGCAGTCCCCTGGAGGCTTTTCAGGGGTCTCTGGCCCTGCAGAATGTGTTGCTTCTTCTTTTGTAGCTTTTTGAAGCAGGAGATGGGACGGTAGGGCTGGGGCCGAGTCGGTTGTTGTCTCCTTCTCCTCTCTGCGGGGTTTTCAGCTCAGCAGTCCTTCTTCTTTATTGAGGTCATCAGGAATCTGAAGAGCTGGGTTCAGGGTCGGCCCTAAATACTAAAGTTAGGGGTGTGTTAGTGTCAGGGGGCAGCAGCCAATGGCTACTGTCCCTGAGGGTGGCTACACCCTCCTGGTGCCCACTCCCTGTGGGGAGGGGAACACATCCCTATCCCTATTGGTCCTAATCCTCCAAAGTGAGATGGAGGATTTCTCAAGGAGGGAGTCACTTCAGCTCTGGACACCTTAGAGGTGGTACTGGCTGAGGGAGTGACTCCTCCTTGCTTTTCTCATTATCCCTCTGGACTTGCCTCCAAAAGTGGGGGCTTGTCCGCGGGGCGGGCATCTTCACTGGCTGGAGTGCCCTGGGGCACTCTAACACTAGGCTTGAGCCTTTAAGGCTCACCGTCAGGTGTTAAAGTTCCTGCAGGGGGAGGTGTGAAGCACCTCCACCTAGGACAGGATTTGTTTCCGACCACAGAGTGCACAAAGGCACTCACCCCATGTGGTCAGAAACTTGTCTGAAGTGGCAGGCTGGCATAGACCGGTCAGCCTTACAATAGCAGTGGGGCTAAAATACAGGGAGCATCTCTAAGATGCCCTACGTGTGCATTTTTCAATAAATCCCACACTGTCATCAGTGTGGGCTTATTGTGCTGAGAAGTTTGATACCAAACTTCCCAGTATTCAGTGTAGCCATTATGGTGCTGTGGAGTTCGTAATGACAAACTCCCACACCATATTCTCAATATGGCTACCCTGCACTTATAATGTCTAAGAATTGACTTAGACATTGTAGGGGTATAGTGCTCATGTAGCTATGCCCTCACCTGTGGTATAGTGCACCCTGCCTTAGGGCTGTAAAGCCTGCTAGAGGGGTGACTTACCTATGCCACAGGTAGTGTTTGGTGGGCATTGCACTCTGAGGGGAGTGCCATGTCGACTTTGTCTTTTCTCCCCACTAGCACATACAAGCTGCAAGGCAGTGTGCATGTACTGAGTTAGGGGTCCCTTAGGGTGGCATAATACATGCTGCAGCCCTTAGGGACCTTCCCTGGCCACACGTCCCTTGGTACTAGGGCTACCTTTTACAAGGGACTTAACTGTGTGCCAGGGCTGTGCCAATTGTGGAAACAAAGGTACAGTTTTAGGGAAAGAACACTGGTTCTGGGGCCTGGTTAGCAGGGTCCCAGCACACTTCCAATCAAAGCTGGCATCAACACTAGGCAAAAAGTGGGGGGGTGACCATGCCAAACAGTGGCATTTTCGTACATCTTGTTACACATTAATGTTTGCTATGTACTGCTTTGTATCATACTTAACTTAAACCGACTTTGGTGTTTACTGGCTGTCTACTTATTTACATTCATATAAGTGATTGGACTACTCTGGTGGGGTATAAAATTGACGTTTGTCCTGAATTTTGCCATTACTGTCCAGAATGTGCCTCTCTGCAAGAAGCTGTAGGGTCACTGGAATTTTATGATTTTGCACCCTTAGTGTTTAAAACATAATCATGAATTTGCCACACACCTGCCTGTCACTCAATTCATCCTCTTCTTCATAAGATGCAGATTCTAGCAAACAAGTTATTTATATCTGATCAGGAGCAGCTCCTGCTTTATAGCAAAGGAGTGTCACCTCACTAGCTGAGCCAGAAACATAAACTTAAAATGCTATTATTATTTTTTTTCTGCTTCTGGCACAGCCAGCGATGCAGGGGGAGGGTAGGCCACAGGAGAGAGGAGGGGAGAGGGAACCTAAGTGTGCATGTGTGTTTGGCCGGCTGTCTGATGCCAGCCAAACACACATGCACACTTAGGTTTCTCCAGCCCGTCTGTGTCTAGCAGCCAGGCTGGAGAAACTGTACAGATCCCAGGGCTGTGTCTGAGGGGTAGTCTGAGCCACTCATACCAATCATGGTGCTGCTTCATGCTTCGTTTAGCATGAAAGTAGCACCAGGATTGCTGGGGAATGTGTGCTGGTGTCCCAGCAGTGAATGTTGGGACAACAGAAGAGGAGCGACGAGCGAGGCGGCAGGGACGGATGCGAGGTAAATGTGTTTTTAAAAATGTATTTTCACCTCATCTCCATCCCCCTTCCCTTCCCTCCACTTGCGTTAGGTGGTGGCTGCCACTGTATCTCATGCAGATCAAGGGTTAATAAAAACACACACACATTTCTGACAGGTCACCTTTCTTTTGCTACTTTCTGTATTTAGTAGTTAAACTGATAATAGCGACAGGCAGCCTCTGCCCAGACAGTGTTATTTTAAAAATGGCAAAAGAGTGAACTAACGCAGAGTCTATATATGGTGATTTGTTCACATAATTAGCCTTTTCTTGCTGAAAGTTTAGCTAACTCCAATGTATAATTTGCTCCAAAATTGCTAAATCATTCCAATGGCCTTCCATAACCTAATGTATATTGTGAGAAAAACCAGATGCGTAAACCTTTTGTACCTGATTTTTATGGTCTGGCTTGACAGCACAGCCATCACTAGACAATTACGTGAGTACCACTAGAGAGGGGCTTTGGCTATGCCCACATGTTGAAAGCCAAGAGAACATGTTTTGATTGGGGAGAAGTTGTGTGCTTCCACAAAAATGCTTTCTCTCCACATAGCTGTAATTATTTTGTCTGTTTATCCAGCTGCCTGAGGTTGAACATTCAAGGCCACAAGCAAGAGATTGTAAAGCTATAAAAGTGTCTTTGATAACTAGATAATTTATAGTGTGTGGCTTTCTCAGGCTCCAGCATAGATGTGAGGAAGGCAGTCATCAATTTTGAGGCCTGGCTTGAATTTTGCACCTGACCTTTGAACCTACACCAATATTATTCAACAGTTTGTTGCTTCCACACAAATACATATGTTATTTACTTCTAATGGTACACATTACCCATTCATTTAAAGGCAGACCCACTGACATTGCCAATGCTTGTTTCATTTTGGTGCTAACTATGAGTAGGGCCATGGAACAAATCAGGCCATCAAAAAATTTTGAAACCACCAGCAAAATAAAACAAAGGTGGCCTGAGAAATAATTTCAGGTCGGAGAAAAGGCTTTTTTTCCGTAAGAACCGGAGCATATATGAGACTGCCACTGGGGCAGTTAACTCACCTAGTGATGACCCCCTCCTCACAACTCCGTGACCCTCCTGTCTCAAACCGCACTCGTGGTCTGCAGGAATCACCGGCTTAAATACATCATCCAAGTGTAGCTATGAGCACAGAGACCCCTCACTCCCGATGTAAACTAAGCTTTAACACCGTGATACTCAAAGTACGGCCCGGGGGCCGCATGCGGCCCTTCAGGCCTTTGCATGCGGCCCCCTGGTCAGTAGCAGCACTGAGCTGCTTTTTATCAGACTGAGCATTAACTTAAAAAAATGTTAACTAAACAGGCGTTTACTTACAGGTTAATTGCAGTTAAAAAAGGATGTAACTAGGGTGTCCTGCACCCCTTAACTTTGGGAACACTTTAATTTTGCAGCAAAAGGGTAAAAATATGATAAGTCTCTTCAGAGTTGAAAAAGTGTATTTTATTAACTTGCAGAACTGTTTCACCTTGGTAAATCAGATTATATCAGTACAAGGAAAATTGAGAAGGTTTTTTTTTAAAGTGATTTCTTTACAACATGAATCTAGAAACATTCATTCTTTCCCTACCCTGGAAACACTGCCATAGTGAACTAAGAGGCAAGTCAGTGGTTATGTGGCCATTTGAATGGCCTGGTTTTGTGTAATACATGAACAACTATATTGTTTATTAAATCAGACACAGGAGAAAGTTTCATACACCACTCATCCTGAAGTCCTGTGTTTCTAGTTCTTTTATATGTGAGAATGGAGGGAAAGTGGAATGAAAAATTGCATAGGATCACACAGTTTGGTAAAGTGGGGAAGCCAAGATTAATGCCTAGTTTTATGGTTTGACTTTGTGCACGTCAGCCACTAAATGTTTATGCTTTACTCCCATAAACCCACCTTACTTTCAACACCCCCCCAACCACGACTACCACCCTGCTCGCTTCAATGCAGCCCTCGTTCACTTCACAGACCAAGATGTTGGCCCCCGGGGAAATCTTTGTGAGTATCCATGCTTTAACAGAACCCAAGCTCCAATGTGCCCGTAGCGAAACAAGCTGATTCCATTTAAGCTCAAGGAGAATGGACAGAGTGTTTGCGTGTGTCCCTCGTGTCAACATTTAATTAAAAACATTTGCCAAGTTAAAACAATCCCAAAAGGAGTAAACGCGACCCCCTGAATTGTGCATCCGCACGAACATATCCACAGAGAAGCACTCTGTGGCACCAGAGCGCGCTCTCGGCCCACGCCACCTGCAGAGCGCCCTCTATTTCCAGGAATGCCGAATCCGGTTCAGCGGATCAGGCGAAGCGCATGTTCACACTGCATCACTTGTGCAGCTATGATGAGAAATACGTTGGGATGGTAACTGATTGCTGATTTATAAGGTCACTCTAGGCATTTTTGGAACTTTACTATTTCTCTTCCCAAGCCCACAGCGCTATGTGCGTTTTTCATACACTTATGATGTCCGGTTTATTAACATAGTAAACAAATTTAAACCATAGAAAACATGCCTGTCTACTAAATGCAAACACAATTATTTTATAGGATACAAATATACGTAGCCCCTTTGCTTCATAAAACTGTAAACAAAAGTTACTGGATTACAATTAGTTACATACAAGTTACTTTAGTACCACCGCCAGCAAATCAGTTTTTTCATTACATACTCTCTGACCTTAAAGATCACACTACATGACCTTTGACCGAGTCTTCACGGGAAGTGATGCCACCTGACCTTTACCCAGAAGATGTCACAACAATTCAGACTGCTGATGTTCCTTGAATAACTAAGTGAATAATAAAACAACACAAATGGGTATTTTAGATACACCTTTAATAGGGTGCTGACATGATCTTTGGATATGGCAGGATGCAATAAAATACATGCCCTAAATTGTAGCAAGTGAGTGAAGCAAGTGAGCCATAACTTTCCAAGTGGTTTGGGTATATTGTCTTTCCTTCTCCTATTTCTTTTCTTTTTTTTTTACTCAGCACCAAAGCAGAGCAGGGCGGAAGAGGGCGTGGTGGCACCAGTGTGGTGGTGATGCCAGTGCGGCTGCTAGCTGCACACCTTGCGGGTGTCTGTGCCACCAAGGGGTGCAACTCTAACCAATTGTTTCCAAAGAATAGGTGGCAGCACTTGTGTTTTTGTGCAGCACCACCCCCCCTATCCCTGCTGGCAGCAGGTGGCAGGCCTGGGAGTGGTTATTCCCTGCAGGAGCATCAACTGCTGTGGGGGAGGGTGCACCGGTCTGTATGTCGGCACACTGGGATCCAGCGCCCAGCCACAGTTGATGCACCTCTGGGCAGACATACTGGACCACGAGCACGACCTGCTGGGCATCAAGATGTTAGAGCTCAGTGAGTAATTATTTATTTGTTATGTGTGTTCTACAATGCTAATTTTTTTTTTTTTTAAATAGCAGTAGTGACACTCAGAGGTAAGTTAAGTTTACATTACGATGAATATTATGTGATCCAGTTTTAGCTAGCCAGGTGCTCAGGGCTGCCTAATTGTACTCGTTGGCGCTTGATTGAGCTGATTATTTAAGAACTCATGCAAACTCCTCTGTCCTTTCACTAAGATAGTGGTAATAGTAAGAAATATCAGTGAGTGAGCCATCTCTTCTCCATGCCTTTCTTTATGTAGCTTATACAGGCCCAATCACCATCTCCCAGTGATGTGTAATATGCATTTATGTATTGAAAGGGGAGCCTGAGTTGGCCCATCAAAGATGGTTGAGAAGCAACGATCATTTGCTGTAATGCATTAGTAGTTCCAAATGTAGTCTAGGTTTAGGAAATTTAAAATAGGGCTTAGGTTTTGGAAACGAATAGGTCAACTCAATACTCGTACTATAGGTGATCTGATTTAGAAAAGGACAATGTTACTGTGCTTGCCAGTCAAAATATGTTTGGGAGATTAACTGTACCACTAGTCTACTTTTTAAATCTCCCTTATTTCTTACCTCAGCACTGTAATGCTATCCGTATTTAACCACTGACTCCATTTTGACCACTGACTCCATTTTGTGCTCAGCTTAGCTCCATATGCCGTCACATCGGCAGTACAGGTATTTTTCCATGCACAGCTTGTTTTCTGCACAGAATGTGTTTATGTTCTTCTTACCACAAGGTTACACTGTTTTGGAACAAAACGTATGGGATGTGGTAGGTACATGATAAGAGAAGGCTTCATCCCTGGGAATGTTTCCATAAAGGAAAAGTACTGCTTCTCTGTCTGGTAATGCGCATCAGGGTAGGGCCTGTTCCTTTGTGTGTTTTCGACACAGACCAAGCACAACCAGCACTTGAATTTCATAACTTACGCAAAAAGAGGGAAGGGGAGGTTGAAATAACCTTCCTCTTGGTTTTTTTAAGGTATATAAGGTGGAGAAGCTTGATGCAGAGGTAGAGGACCTCACCTGAATATGGACGCACGGTTCAGGAAACACCCCATGTTGGGAAAACGTCCTGCCTCAGCCACCCAGGGTTTGTCACGACTCACGTGCTGCTTACGCCTGGAATCCGCAGATCGAGTGGCGTGGGTCTTGAGTGTTCGGCTTTGGCCCAGAAAGGGGCGACTCTTTCTGGTAGCCACGGTGCTGTAGGCAATGGAAACGCCAAGAACAGACCATGTCCTTCAGAAATAGCGCCAGAGGGAAAAAAAACCTAAAAAGGGGGAAAAACCTCCAAACAGAAAGATTCCTGAAACAAGAACAAAAGAACAGGAATCAACAGAGGCAAAATGTAGGTAAACACAGAATTGACGAGATCCAGAACCGAAAGGCAAAGAATCAGGAGCGAAGACACTATCAAAACAGAAAGTGTTGCAGCGCAAGGAAAGGAAGAAAACACATCCCTTAAATACCATTAAACAGGAAACGACCAACAGGAAGTAAAAGGACACCATCTTAGATAGGGAAAAGTACATAGAACAGAATAGTTAGGAACCATAGAGAATAGGGATGCTGGGAAGAAAAAGGTAACATGGGAAGGGGGAAAAACATAAAGGAAGGTACAACCAGATGACCCAGAAAAAGAAGAAAAGAAAAGAAAAAGAACAGGTAAGAGGGGTCAGGAGGCACAAGAAACGCGGTGCACAAAAGCAGATCGAGGCCCCATGCCAAATCTGGTGCCTCGCAAGGTACATAATAGACTTGGGGCGCGCCGCGTCCTGTAGACGCGTTGTGTGGCACCACGCGGCGCGACAGGGTTCCTCTGCTTGATGGTGCTGGCAAGGATGAAAAGTTCAATCCTCATTTTTATTTCTTAATTATCTAGCTTTGCTGTGTGCATACATAAATGTATATATATTCACTGCATACATAGTCATTGTTGATGCATTTCACATTTTCTGCTTTTCATTGTTTAACTGCTGGGATTATTTTGGTATCTACAAGTGTTTTAGTGCATTCAAGTTAAATGCTCACATTAATACTTTTGTGTGTCTTCGTTTGAGATCTGGGAAGTGCCCTAATAAATTAATAACTCAAACTAAGAGAGCTGCATCATTTGCATTCTTTAGCTTCGTTCCCTTTTAGTTTGAAGGTAAGCAGAACAATTTGGCGAGGTGTTTGCAGAATACGAAGTGAAAGATTTAAAATTGAAAAATGTTTGGCAAAAAGTCAAAGGCAGTTTCCCAGGTGCCAAATGACATACCAGGGTGGGAAAAAGCACCCTATGATGTTCTTGCGAATAAATGGTCTTGTGGAGCAGGATTATGTGAGAATTGGGGTGGATGTCTTATTGATGCTGAACCAAAAACTGTTTTACTCTGTTTACAGAAAGTGCCAGTAGAACGGGGAAATGATGTATCTATTTTAGGCAGACGGGGCTGGATCCTGATATCTGCTTATAGAAAAATGCATGAAAAGTGTGCGCAGTTAGAACCAGCAAATCAGCAATTAGAGAGGAAGCTTATGGAAGCTAAACATAACGTAACAATGCTGTCTTGTCAGAATAAGTTATCGCAGGATAAAGTGGATATTTATCAATCTGTCACAGAAAAGGCAGCTGTTTGTGTTGCCCAATACAGATATCATAAACGTAGGGGTAGAGTTAATCAAAAGAAACTTAATTTAGCTATTGCTAAAACAGTGTTAAATTGGGGGAAACACCCTCAACGCCGACTCCCAAACAACGAAGTCCTGTTTAACGAAAGCGGAACTATGCTTTACTTAACCACAACTTTGTTGTTTTGTGCCTTAACCACGCATGTGCTGAACAACGCACATGTGTGGTTAAGGCACAAACAAGGGAGTCGGCTGAGGAGGACGACGTGACGAGGCGCCGACTCAGGTAAGTGGGGCGGGGTGGGGGGTCGGTGTTTTAGTTTTTGGGGCAGGGGTGGAGGGTCGGGGTGTTTTCTGGTTTGGGGCCGGGGTATTTTCTGGTTTGGGGGGCAGGGTGGGGGGGTCGGGGTTTAAGGTTTGGGGCCGGGGGTCGGGTATTTTCTGGTTTGGGGGCAGGGGGTGGGGGGTCGGGGTTTAAGGTTTGGGGCCAGGGTGGGGGGTCGCGGTATTTTCTGGTTTGGGGGGGTGGGAGGTCGGGGTTTAAGGTTTGGGGTCGGGATGGGGGGTTGAGGTATTTTCTGGTTTGGGGGCGGGGGTGGGGGTTGGGGGTTTTAGGTTTAGGGGCAGGGGTGGGGGGTTGGGGTATTTTCTGGTTTGGGGGTGGGGGGTCGGGGTTTAAGGTTTAGGGCCAGGGTATTTCCTGATTTGGGGGGCTGTATGAGGGGTCAGGTTTAAGGTTTAGGGCCGGGGGTGGGGGATCGGGTTTTAGGTTTAGGGCCGGGGGTGGGGGGTCAGGGTATTTTCTGGATTGGGGGCGGGGGTGGGGGGTGGGGTTTTAAGGTTTAGGGCGGGAGTGGGGGGTCGGATATTTCCTGGTTTGGGGAGCGGGGGTGGGGGGTCGGGGTTTAAGGTTTAGGGCCGGGGTGGGGGGTTGGGGTGTTTTCTGGTTTGGGGGGCAGGGGTAGGGGGGTTGGGGTTTTCGGTTTAGGGCCGGGGGTGGGGGTCGGGGTATTTTCTGGTTTGGGGCCGGGGGCGGGGGTGGGGGTTGAGGTTTTAGGTTTAGGGCCGGGGTGGGGTGTCGGGGTATTTTCTGGTTTGGGGTGCAGGGGTGGGGGGTCGGGGTTTAAGGTTTAGGGCCGGGGGTGGGGGGTCGGGGTATTTTCTGGTTTGGGGGTGGGGGGTTGGGGTTTAGGGGCATATTTATACTCTGTTTGCGCCATATTTATACTTTGACGTCCGACGCAGCGGGCGTTAAACTTCCACCATGTGGGCCATTTTTTGGAAGGGGGAACGTTAATTATATGCAAGGTAGGTGTTCCCTTCCAAAAAATGACTTAAAGGCCTGTGCCCCATATTTATACTGTGACATCATTTTGACACACAGGAGGGGGCAGGCCTTAAAAAACGGCACCCAGCCTGATGGGCGCCGTTTTTTAACGCCTGGGTCAGGGCAGGCGTTAAGGGACCTGTGGGCTCAGAAGGAGCCCAGAGGTGCCCTCCCATGCCCCCAGGGACACCCCCTGCCACCCTTGCCCACCCCAGGAGGACACCCAAGGATGGAGGGACCCATCCCAGGGAAGTTAAGGTAAGTTCGGGTAACTTTTTTTTTCCGTATTTTTTTTGTGGCATAGGGGGGCCTGATTTGTGCCCCCCTACATGCCACTATGCCCAATGACCATGCCCAGGGGACATAAGTCCCCTGGGCATGGCCATTGGGCAAGGGGGCATGACTCCTGTCTTTGCTAAGACAGGAGTCATTTCAATGGGGGTTGGGCGTAAAAAAAAAATGGCGCAAATCGGGTTGAGGCCTGAATTTTGCCTCAGACCTGACTTGCCCCATTTTTTGACACCCAAGCTCCATTTTCCCCTACGCCGGCGCTGCCTGGTGTGAGTCATTTTTTTTGACGCACACGAGTCCGCAGCGCCGGCTAACGTCATTCAATAAATAAGGTGCCCGCATGGTGCTTTGGAATGGCGTTAGCCGGCGGTAAAATTTTTTACGCACAACTGCGTTGGCGCAGTTGTGCGTCAAAAAGTATAAATATGGGCCTTAATGTTTAGGGCGGGGTGGGGGGTCGGGGTTTTAGGTTTAGGGCCGGGGGTGGGAGGTCGGGGTATTTTCTGGTTTGGGGGCGGGGTTGGGGGTCAGGGTTTTAGGTTTTAGGGGTGGGTTGGGGAATCAAGTAATTTTAGGGGCAGGTTTGGGGGCGGGGTGGGGGGTCGGGGTCTAAGGTTTAAGGCCGGGGTATTTCCTGGTTTGGGGCCTGGGTGGGGGGTCGGGGTTTAAGGTTTAGGGTGGGGGGTCGGGGTTTTAGATTTAGGGCCGGGAGTGGGGGGTCGGGGTATTTTCTGGTTTGGGGGTGGGGTGGGGGGTCAGGGTTTTAGGGGTGGGTTGGGGGGTCGAGTAATTTTAGGGGTGGGGTGGGGAGTTGGGGGGGTTTAGGATTAGGGGCAGGGTGGGGGGCTTGGAGTAGTTTTAGGGGTGGGTGTTGGGGTACTTTAGGTTTCAGGGGTGGGGGTTATTTTAGGTTTTGGGGGTAGGGTGGGGGTCAGTTTTAGGGGCGGAGGGTTGGGGTTTTAGGTTTTAGGGGTGGGTTGGGGGTCAGGTAGTTTTAGGGGCGGGGTGGGGGGTTGAGGGGGTTTGGGTTTAGGGGCAGGGTTGGGGCTCGAAGTAGTTTTAGTGGTGGGGTACTTTAGGTTTTGGGGATGGGGTGGGGGTTGGGGTTGTTTTAGGTTTTGGGTGAGGGTGGGGGTCAGTTTTAGGGGCGGGCGGGGGTAGTTTTAGGGGCAAGGGTGGGGGGTGGGGGTGGTTTTGGGGGGGTGGGGGATTCGCAGTAATTTTTAGGGGTGGGGTGCCAGGGGGGACGCATGCAGGAACAACAGATGCCTATCACTAATGCCTTTACCAGGAATGCCTTTACAACAAAAAATTGTTGTTAAGGCATTCGTGGTAAAGGCATTAGTAGTAACAACAAGGTCGTTGTTCTGATCTCGTTGTTCAGGCATTCGTCGTTCCGGCAGGCGTCGTTCCGACATACATCCTTAAATTGGGACCCTGAAGTCTGGGATGCCAATATCTGGGATTCCACAGATTCTTCTGATTCCAGTGATGAGTCAGTTAAAAAAGGTGTGGGCCAGCTTGAGCCAGACAAACAGAAAGTGGTTTGTGTACAGCCTATATTTAGATGGAAAATACAGGGCACCCCAGAAAATCCAGGGGGTGTCGAGATGCACTCTTAGAAGATTATTCTCAGCAGGAGATAAAAGATATAATGGATAGGTTTTGTGAAAAACCTGGGGAAGCACCGCTTACATGGATGGTGCAGTTGTTTGACATGGGACCTTCTTGGGTGGCACTGGATGAGGGAGCTGCAAGGAAATTTTTTACTCTTAGCACTGACCTCACAATATAAGAGCAGTTTATAGGTTATGGGAATCAAGAAGCAACTAACCTGTTGCAATTGGCAGTTGTGGGATGTAGTCAGAAATATCATACTTAATCAGAATGGCCACCAAATGATAAACTTTGGTACACACTGAGAGATGCCATGCAAAGAATTAAAGAAGAAAGTATGAAAACTGCCATTCTCTTGGATGAGGCTCACAATTTGATAGATTTTCTACTGACAGTTTCAGTGTGAAATAAAATTATTTGCCTTGGTCTTCCAGCCTTCAAACAGGTGATAACGACTCTCCTAATTAATCAGGCAGGCATTGAAAGATGTACTGGAGGCAATTCTTGAGTTAGGAGAACTAGGAGACTGGACAAAACCTCAAGGTCTGAGGGTCGCACAGACAATAACAGAGTATCTAGGAAAGACAAGTTCATGGTATTACTGAAGGATGGTATAAAAAAGGAGCAGATTAATGGGATAGATACCAAAGGTTCGTGGGAGATGTACCCTAAGAAAGGGCTGGACAGAATGGAGGGCAGCAGGAAAGTGAACAAGCAGGATAATAAACGAGTGAATCAGGGCCAGCCACAGATGCAGGAGGAAGGAAATGAGAGGGAGAAAAATGTTTCTTCATGAGGGAAAGAGGAGGAAGATTTGGACAGCGACTGGTTAACTGCTGAAAATGGGGAATGAGAGAAATCTCCTTGCAGATATGAGAGCATATATCCAGACCTGACTTGGGCAAAATTTGACAGTTCTGAATCAGATTAGGAAACAGGCCAAGCTCCAGTACAGGGATAGCCTCGTAAAGATAACAGACCCCATGTTGATTTAGAAATTCACTGGAAGCATACAAATGTTCAAAGGGTCCGGGCCTTAGTTGACACCGGAGTGGAGGCCTCTTTAATATATGGAAATTCGTAAAAGTTCACAGGTCAGTCCTACACCGTCACAGAGTTGGGTGGAAAGCGAACCCTGCTGTGCAGGTTAAGTTCAAATGAAAATAGGGAGAACGCCAAAAAGAAATTATATTGCTTTGATTGTGCCTCTCGCAGAGTATATACTGGGAACTAACATTCTGAAGGGGATTACTTTATACTTGGATGATGCTTGTAATCAATTTGGATCAAAGCAATATATTTCACTGGCAGCAGCGAGAGTGGGTCATCTGAAGATACCCCCAGTGACGGTGCCCCCAGCAACCAAGGTGGTTAGTTTGAAACAATACTGAATTTCGGGAGGGCATGTGGAAATAAGTGAGACAATTCAGGAGTTGATAGAGGCAGGTGTGGTGGCTCCAGTCACCACTGAGTGGAATAATCCTTTGTGGCCTGTGTGCCGAGGAGATGGGTGCTATAGAATGACGATTGATTATTGCGAATTGAACAAATATATGCCCCCTTTGACTGCTGCAGTCCAGACACCATCACTTTAATTGAGAGTATACAAAAACATAAAGGGACCTGGTATGCAGCTATTGAGATTGCCAATGCTTTAGTTTTTATACCATTGGCCCCTGTGAGCCAGGAGCAATTTAGCTTCTCCCATGGAGCCAGACAATTCAAGATGTTAAGGCTCCCCCAAGGGTATGTACATAACCCCACCATCTGTCACCGGTTGGTGATAGAACACCTGGATGAAGTATCTGTCATTCCAGGGGTCCAATTGTTTCATTATATCGATGATGTGATGATTCAGGGAGAGACGCAAGAACAGGTGCAGACTCAGTTGGACAGGTTTGTGGAACTCTTGCAGAGCAAAGGGTGGATGATCAATCCAGATAAGACACAAGGACCCTCTCAAAATGTGAGGTTTCTAGGAATTCAGTGGAATCAGGGACATAGGGAGGTGTTGCCGCAGGCAAAACAAAGGGTATTAGAATTTGGCACTCCCCGTAATAAGCAGGAGACTCAGCGATTTCCTGGACTGCTTGGTTTTTGGAGACAGCATATCCCTCACTTGAGTCAGATTTTGGCCCCTTTGTACAAAGTGACAACAAAGAAGCATGAGTTTGAATGGGGAGAGCCACAGCAGTGTGCATTTGACTTGGCAAAAGAGGCAATTAAATAGGCTTTAGACTTATGGCCTGTACAGGAAGGAGACATTGAGTTACATGTAACCATTCAGGGGCAATTTGTAAAGTGGAGAATGTGGCAAAAACAGGGAAGAAAGAGGGTGCAGCTGGGATTCTAGCCTAAAAAGCTACCAGATACTGGAAAACTATATATTCCCTTTGAGAAACAATTACTTGTGTGTTACTGGGCTCTAGTGGATAGTGAGTAAATGACCCGAGGTCATAATGTGATTCTGAGACCTGAAATTCCAATAAGGCAGTGGGTAATTATTTCACCTACAACTCACCAGATAGGACATGCATATGAGGCCAGTATAATCAAGTGGAATGGGTACAGACATTACAGGGCCTGAGTGGGACCAGCAGGGACAGCAGCCCTGCATGAACAGGTGGCACAGGCTCCTGTTCAGGATGATGAGAGGGTGCAGGAGGTTCCACAGATAAAATAATCACCTGTTAGGTGGAGTGAGCCATTTGAATCCTTGTCCCCTGAGGATAGGAAGCATGTATGTTTTACCAATGGTTCAGCCAAGTATGTGGGGGCCAAAAGACATTGGAAGGCAGTGTTATATAACAGAGTTACAAATAGGTTGCTTTCCACTACAGGAGAAGGAAAGAGTAGTCAATATGCAGAATTGTGTGCTGTATATCAGGCACTGTAACAAGAATTGCCTGGGACATGTCACATTTATACTGATTCTTGGTCTACCCCTAATGGGTTAGCCACATGGCTTCCCACATGGCATGCACATAACTGGCAAATACATTCCAAGTAGGTGTGCACCAAAGCATTGTGGTAAGAAATTTGGGAAATGTTAGAGCAAAGTACAGTTAATGTGTATCATGTAAATGCCCACTGTCCCACCGATTCACTAGAACAATGGTTCAATTCCCTTGCAGACAACTAAAATCTCAGAGGCAGAAGTGGTGACACAGGATTCTGACTTAGTGGTGATGGCTATGTGGGCACTCCAAAAATGTGGACATCTGGGAGAGAAGGCCACTAACAGGTGGGCAGAGATTAGAAGGGATGCACATTCCCCTGGATTTAATAAGAACAGTGATATGCAGTGTCCTATTTGTCAACACACACAACAGAGATCTGTCCCGCAAACTGTCAAAGGTCAATTGGGGAGATGGAAGTTGCCGGGGCATATATGGCAGCTTGATTACATTGGGCTACTACCAACTAGTTGCGGCTGTCAATACGCCTGCACAGTAGGGGACACATTCTGGCTACCTAATTGCCGTCCTTTGAAAAGGAGCCACTCAATTCAACACCATAAAAACACTGGACATGTTAAGTTGCATTACGGAGTCCCACTCCAAATCCAAAGTGACAACGGGTCACATTTTAAAGGTAGATTGGTGCAAAATTATTGTTCACAACACAATATTATCCATATTATCCACAAGCTGCAGGACAGACTGAGAGAATGAATGGCTTACTGAAAGCCCAAATGCAAAAATTATCTGATGGAACTTTGATCAACTGGAGAAAGCATTTAAATGAAGCCCTCCATATTTTGAATAACAGCCATTTGACAAATGCAAAGACCCCTCTAATGTGAATGTTGACCCCCAGAGTTACAGATACAACCACATGTAGTGACCAACACCATCATGTATTGGGAAATAAAACCAGGAGCCTTTGCTCCTTACCGTGCCACACCAGAATCTGCAGGTCTTGAGATACATGCTTTGAAAATGTATAGACTTAAACCAAGAGACATGGCACTTCTTGAAAAAGGTGTTGGAATACAGCCCATGGAGTATTTTGGATTGATTGCTCCCCGATCTGTGTTGGCACTCAAAGGTATTCAGGTCATAGGGGGAGTGATCGATGCAAATTACCAAGGAGAGCTCAAGGTTATGCTTTTGAACAGTGGAGACACTGTCTTGATAATACAACCTGGAGACAGAATTGTGCAGATTGTAATTATTCCATTGTATGGAGGAATAGTTAAAAAGGGGACTGCTGCAGGCCTTCTTACAGTGCGTGGGGAGGGAGGTTTTGTCTCAAACTGATGAAAAATGGGATAACCTGTTCCATGTGATTACTTACAGTATTACTACTGGTGATGTCTGCTACAACTTAACTTGCGATACTCACAAAATTGGAAAATGTGCTCAAATGCATCTTTAAGAAACAACAAGGTCTCCTCAAGAGATCCCATGGGGACAACGCGTACAGTGTCAGCATAGAAACGATAAAAGTTGTAAGAATATGAATAATAGCATGTCTTGCTAACATCTTGTGACTGCTGCTAGCCACATCAAGCACATTAAACTACCAGTGAGGTAGTTGTTCACTTGTGGAAATATCATTTATACATATATTCCTGTCAATATAACAGGTGGACCATGTGCTTTTACGCAGTTAGGACCCATGATGTTTCCATTTCACTCTGTACATACTCGCTATCCAAGGGAAACAGTTCAATTAAGCAAAGACTGTGACTTTGAAATTCAGTTATTATCTGAATCAGAATATGTGAGCTTAAGTATTTCTATAGTAGGAGTTCTATGCTTAGCTGTTTATAATACTCACGTTATTAACAAGTTATCATGTTTGATGGTTAAGAACATCAATCAGACATCAATTGCATTGGCTGAATTGCTACTGTATATACAAGGCACTAGAAAAGCTGCATTGCAAAATAGGGCAGCCTTGCTCTTGAAGCATGATCATGGCTGCTCAGAGTTTGAGGAAATGTTCTGCTTTAACCTGTCAGACCACACTAAGGGCCAGATGTAGCAAAACGCCAATTTGCGACTTGCAAATTGCGAGTCCCTGCGACTCGCAATTTGCAACTCGCAAATTGGTATGCAGAACGGTGTCTCAGACACCGTCTGCGAGTCGCTATGGGGTCGCAATGACCCACCTCATTAATATTAATGATGTGGGTCGCAAATTGCGGCCCCATAGCGAGTCTAGGCACTCGCAAACATGGAGGCCTGCTGTAGTCAGCAGACCTCCATGTTCGTGACTGCTTTTAAATAAAGCAGTTTTTTTTTTTTTTTAAGTGTAGCCCGTTTTCCTTAAAGGAAAACGAGCTGCACTTTAAAAAAAAAACGAAACCTTTAGTTTCGGTATTTTTTCAGGGCAGGGAGTGGTCCCATGGACCAATCCCTGCCCTGAAAAAATATTTGTGGGTCCATTCACAAAGTGGAAGGGGTCCCATGGGGACCCCTTCCGATTTGCGAGTGGGTTACCATCCACTTCAAGTGGATGGTAACTGCGACTCCATTTGCGACCGCATATGCGGTCGCAAATGGAATTGCATTCCACTCCGAATCGCAAATAGGAAGGGAACACCCCTTCCTATTTGCGATTCTGAAATGCATATTGCGAGTCGGTCCCGACTCGCAATATGCATTTCTGAATAGCAAAGAGGCTTTTGCGCCTTGCAAACGGCGATTCTCACTGTTTGCGAGGCGCAAACCCTTTGCTACATCTGGCCCTAAATCTATTCAGTCTCATATTGACGCATTGCATGAATTGGTGAAAGGAGTAAGTCAAGATGTTGACATAGGGTATTTGGACTGATTATTTAGCTGGTTACCTGATTTTGGGCAAGTACACAATATTTTAGGTGGAGTACTCGTAGTGATCTGTAGTGTAATAATGCTATGTTGCTGTGTACAATGCATACCTAATCAACTTGCAATGTTTAGACTGACAAGGGTTACTTTTAGACCAGTATGTTATGGAAGTCACTGGTCAAAGGATGGAGTGTAAGCAATCTGTATTTAACCACTGACTCCATTTTGTGCTTAGCTCCAGATGCCTTCACATTGGTGGCACAGGTATTTTTCCATGTACAGCTTGTTTTCTACACAGAACATGTTTATGTTCTTCTTCCTAGCACAAGTTACCTGTGTTGGAACAAAATGTGGATGGTACATGATAAGAAGTCTTCAGACCTGGGAATGTTTCCATCAAGGAAAATTACTGCTTTTCTGTCTCTGGAATGCGCATCGAGGCAGGGCCCGTTCCTTTGTGTGTTTTCAACACAGACTGAGCACATCCAGCACTTGAATTTCATAACTTACTCGAAGGGAGGGGAGGTTGCAAAACCTTCCTCTTGGGTTTGTTTAAGGTATATAAGGTGGGGAAGCTTGGCGCTGAGGTAGAAGGAGCTTGCCCGAACATGAACGCATGGTTCAGGAAACACCTCATGTTGGGAAAACCTCCTGTCTCAGCCGTCCAGGGTTCCTCGGATTGATGATGCTGGCAAGGATGAAGAGTTTGATACCCATGATGATGCGTTTTTAATACTTAATCTTATAGCTTTGCTGTGTGCATACATAAATATTCATATATTCACTGCTTACATATTCATTGTTGATGTATTGTACTTTTTCTGCTTATCATTGTTTAACTGCTGCTCATGTACGGGTGCCCACACACACAGGTACTTGCACCCTGCCATCTGGGCTAGGAGGGCCTACCATAGGGCTGACTTACAGTGACCTGGTGCAGTGACCTATAGTGAAAAGGGTGCATGAACCCTTTCACGCAGGCTGCAATGGCAGGCCCGCAGATACACTTTGCAAGGGCTTCTCATGGGTGGCATAATACATGCTGCAGCCCATGGGATCCCCTGGTACCCAAATGCCCTGGGTACCTGGGAACCATATAGTAGGGACTTACATGGGGGCACCAGTATGCCGCATGTGGGGTTTATGTGGTTCAGTAACCAAGTTAAAAAGGGAGAGAGCATACAGTAATTACTGGGGTCCTGGTTAGCAGGGTCCCAGTGAACACAGTCAAACAAACTCACAACAGGCAGAAAATGGGGGTAACCATGCCAAGAAAGAGTACACTTTCCTACAAGTATACTTCCTTTTTATTGCAGGTGATCTGCTGCAACTTCAGGAAGATTTACAATTCTTGGCTGCAGCTGCTGTCCACTTTGCTCTGTTCCCTTAAATGATAAGGTACTACTTTGCGAAAGGCACATATCCAACTCAACATCACTGATCTTCGGCACCACCATGATTGTAGTGGTCGCCTCGCTGACAGAAATGGGCTTAGGTTGAGGTGGTGCTGTTGATGCAGGAATGCTGCTCCCAGGTTCCTCCCAGGAGGATGATGTGACGGGCACATGTCTCTGAAAAGGGTTGTGTTCCGTACACCAGCGGCAGAAAACTGCTTCTTCTCACTGACCACTTCTTTGCAGCACCTTTCTTTAGGGCCATCTTAAAGCTGTCAGTTGGCAGTGGCACTAAGCTGTGCAAGCAGAAGAGATTGGAGAACTGACATCATATGTGTTTTGTACAGGTCTTCTGTTTGGCAGTACTGTGGGCAATGTTTCTTCTTCTCTTGTGTACTTAAAAGCAAATAAGGAAGAAAAGCATTTAGTGAAACGTGGCAGTTTGAATTAATGCAGACAAAGACAATATAATTTAGTTTGTTGGTGAATTAGGTAATAATTAACAACAATATAGCCAACCCTTTTAAAGTCAAACCACACCACCATAACATAAAATTTAATTTCCAGTCAGAATAACACAACATACACACATACCTCTTTGCTTTATGTGCATTTAATCTAAAGGAGACACCTGTGGCAGTCAGGGAGGTTCATGGGTAAATAGAATGATCCTTAAAATATGAAGTCTAGTATGTGCCTAAAGCAGGTAATGTGGTCCAGGTGGAAATGGAATAATCATTCAAAATTGAATGATGCCGCTGTGTGTGCAGTACACCTACTGTATGGCAGGCAGAGGATGCAGGTGGAAATGGAATACTATCTAAAAAATTATTGCTGCTGTGCAGTTGTGCACCTCTGACAATCAGGGGGTTGGATGGATCCAATTGAGGCAAAATGAAACAACCCATCAAATAAAAAATAAAAAATTAAATAAACAAATAAAAACAAATAAAATAAAAATTTAAATAAATAAAAAAAGAAAATTAATTGCTGATGTTTGCTCTACGAGAGTATGAGAAACCTATAAGGAGGCAAGGAGATGGAGATGAAAAGCGGTATTCATCATAATTATACTCATAATATACTACAATGATCCTCAAGCATATTATCACACTGATATCACAAACAAGCTGATTGCAAAAGCACACTGGCTGGATGCACAAAATGGCCGTCAGCCACGTGGTCAATCTACAACAGTGAGCAAGGAGGCATGGAGAACAATGAACACATGCAAGCCTATGGCAAAAGCACAATGGGTGGCTGCATAAAATGGCCACCGGCCACATGGTCAAACAACAGCAGGGAGGCATTGAGTATAAAGAACACATACAAGCCTGTGGCAATAGCACACAGGCAGAGTACACAGAATGGCCTCCAGCCACATGGTCAAACAACAACAGCGAGCTATGAAGCATGGAGAACAAAGAACATATGCAAGTCTATGGCAAAAACACACTGGCTGGCTGCACAAAATCGCCACTAGACACATGGTCAAACAACAACAGCGAGTAAGGAGGTATAGAGAACAATGAACACATGCAAGCCTATGGCAAAAGCACACTGTCTGGCTGCACAACATGGCTACCAGCCAAAAGGTCAAACAACAACAAGGAGGCATGGAGAATAAAGAACACATTCAGAACTATAAACACAGACAACACATAATGGCCTTTGGCCACATGGTATTGAAAACAAAGACAAATGGTGGCTTATGCCAAACACACACACACACACACACACACTGGTTAAACAAAGTGTTGTGTAGCCATTTTAGTTATAGCTCCATGCACGTTAGTTTAATGCACTAGGCCACTGTGCGCTTTGACGTAGATATATTTTATTCAGCTTCGCATTGTTATTTTTACAATAACCAGTTTTACGGTCTTGTTTTAATTTCTTCTATCTAACTGTTTGGCTTAGCCCAGCACTGTGTTCTCAAACAACACATTCTTGATCACTTTGTGCTTCAGTCAAGGGTACAGTCTGGTACATTGCCGGTGAACGTGGTAGAAGTTTAGTCTCCAACATTCGTAGAAAATACACATCCTTACGTAGGGACATTTTCTTAGAACATTAGCTGTGTTATTATAAAAACACTTCCTAGTCCCATTACACGCCAAGAGGGAGATTCCAGCCAGGGAACCACAACTGTATGCTGAGTGCTTCGCTGCAGATGCTAACGCAGACTACAGGCCTTTGCTCAGGTAAGAGGGTTGATGTCCTCCTGGGGGAACCTGAAAGGCAGGATTAGAGCTTAACATGCTGTGCTCAGATCATGACCTAGATAGGACATAGTCCACAAATAATAGTGACAATATGATAGCGTTATTCTTGTGCTTCACTCTTCTAGTCACCATTTTAATATTGTCATGTTGTGTCGTTCTGGTTATTGCAGCTCACGCTTTGCTATCTAAAATGCAGTCGTTTTATTAAAGCAGTCTTTAAAACATATACTGCTTTTATTGCCATTTATATATGAGACTGAATTGTGAATGAGAGAACCGGATGCGACGTGAGTGACCAAGACTTCCCTGAGAAGTATAATATGTCATGCGCTCGGCTGCCCAACCATCTCTACCTTTCGGGAGAGATGAGGCACTGCTAGTTAGCCGGAGCAAAACCCGGTTTTGGACCGACAGGTGTCACCCACCGTGGGTCGGACTCAGTCTCCCACATTGTGGACGATCTTGCCGCTCAAAATCTAGTAGTCTCATTAGAATAATGAGAGCCTTCGCGACATGGCGCCGCCAACGTTTAGTCAGGCTATAATTTTCGGGTCCTCCGGAGTATCTCTGTCTCATTATTATATATAATGACACCTCAATGCCGTATGCAGAGACGTCCAAGGTACTGAGGATTTCCACCACAGCTGTGTAGGTAATCCTATTACAACTGGCAGTTGTTCAAGCTTGAACTTTAAAAGGAAACCCCATTTTTGGTGTGCCTTCTCTGAACTAATCCCCAACATGCACAAATAGCTGTTAACATGAGACGACCTCTCACAGCACATTTATTAGCAAATGGCCTAACGGCCCAGGGAGGTCCAGTCACATTCATGGTGGACGCCCACGCAGCTTATAGAACAGAACTTTTTTACTCTTGGGTCACATTTCCAGCAGGTGATGGGAACAATAACACTTTTCATCAATATACACCTGCGAACGCGTCTGGACAATACAGAGCGTATGCATATTTAGAGATACCTCTATCTTATCAAGAACATAATAATTGACTTGATGGCACCCTACCCCATACAATATTACCAGTAAGGTTAGGTCCACTAAGCAATGAAGGTCTTACCTGGCCTTTATTGGCCACTTATACACCACATCCTGCAGTTGGAAATTTAGCAGTAGCTGAGGTTCGTCGCTTATACATTGAATTAATAGCAATATATAGACGATTAGTACAATTCGTGATTCAAACATTAAATACAACCCAGCACGTGCTGCTCCAGCACATCCACATGCAGTAACACCAGGTATAAATCCTGTGACTGTACATTTGATTATGGGTAAAGTACTCGCCAAACGAGAAGAAACTCAGTTTTGGTTAGCACAGAAAATGTATACGCTGGAGGCAGTATTTCCCCATACGGGACCTCAGGATAAACACAGAATATTAACCATGTGCTTGCCTTTTGGGATGGTCCCTACAGTAGAAAACTGTGATATCTGTGGTATGGTATTTGCCATATTCTACACAACCGCACACTGTACACCAACATTTGCCAATTTACCGGAAGTGCTGAAACAAATTCAAGATGAATATGGGGCTGCCCCGGCCCTAGATTTGGGGATGCATTTGATGGGCAATTTTGCCACGGTGTCCTCAATCATTTTAAGTAACCTTAAAGGGGAAGCAGTCACACTTGCAGTGCGCATGCGGCTTCGTGACGTTCCGCAACAAGATCAAGAACAAGAGCTGCCTAAAATATTAGCAGAAACTTATTCAAGTATCGGTCGAAATAACCTAGGGGCCAGACCACAAAAACCTCAATTCCAGGGTAAATCAAATAAAGATAACGCCAAACAACAACCTGAGGGAAATAAGAAACGCTGGGATAAAAAGCAACAAACGCCTAAAAAAGAAAGGGGAGAATCTCCACGTACGGAGATCCCGCAGAACAGGTATAATCTCAGAAATAGAGATAATATCAAAACGCCTGATAGATATCAATATACTGATACACGCCAATCTCTTTCCTTTCAGGACTCATTGGAAAAGAGAAATGAGAGAGTTGGGCGATCAGCGCGAAGAACAGAGTACGTGAAACCGAGACAGGAATCACAACGCTCTACGGAGGTCTCTGTTAGAGAAACCTGCCCAACAAAAACAACAATTTAAAAAGAAAAAAGTGTCAGCAGCAGCAGTCCGACATGCCACACAGGAAGAGGGCCCTCTTGAAGAACAAGAATTGGGCTCTAGCATTGGTAGACAGCACGGCAGAGGTCATAATAGTTCGCCAGAATCTTCTAGAGCATCTGGAGGTGAAAGCAATTGATGACTTTATACAAGTAGAAACAGCGGACATGTGTGTCTTCAAGCCTGATAGGGTGTACAAAGTAACGCTACAATTAGAAGGAGACATTGAATGCACAATAGACGCAATCTTCTGGGATCGCATAGTAAAAGTGTATGATGTATTGTTGGCCGAACAAGATTGGCCGCCTCACTTTGTCCGTACCTGCCCATATAGAGAAGATGTCATTAAGCCTTCCTTCTTGCCCCTTGTTCCAGAGGAACTAGCTGAATCCTATTCCATTGAATGGTCTCTAGCACAAGCACCTGCATTATACAGAAATCACGTAGGATGGGATAAGGATTCCCCCTACCATGTAATTCCCATTAAAAGCGAATCTCAGCCACAACCGCAGTATCCTATAAAACATGAAGCAAAAGCACCAGTGAGAGAAATACTCAATCAATTAGAGTACTAGGGTGTGATTGAACCCTGTGTCTCGTCAATGAATAACCCTTTATTCCCCGTAGCTAAACCAGACCATTCATACCGAATAGTCTTAGACTATAGACATCTAAATAGTCATACACGCACCTATGCTATACAAAATTCACATAGCACTGCACTAATGAGCAACATAGTGCGTACAAAAATACACTTATATTTCACAAATAGGAACAATTGCTTGATTTGTATACCTTATTTGGCAAAGACTGCAACCAAAGAGACTAGAAGAGTTTGGTGTCGGCAGAAGAAATATAGAGTGCAGTAAATATGCTGCTGCCTATTCTTCAAGTTTTACATCATCTGACTACTTCCGTTCAAATCAGTGCCTTTACCTACGGCTTCTGTCATACCTCAAAGTTTGATTATGGCACCACGTCACTCTTCAGTTTCACTGCATCACATCTGACTATTAGACCTTAACACTTATTTCAATTTAACCTACTACAGCTACACCGAAGAAACACAGATTATCTTAACATTTGAAAAACTGAAGGGTCTAGATTAATCCTGATTGGACAGCTCTCCGAGTCTTCAGCGAATGAGATCAACCCTGAAGCATTGTCCTATGTAGATGATATATATCTCACGGATGATGAATTACTACAACATTTAAGACGGGTAGCCCGTATTGTTGTAGGGTTTGCTGAATTTGGCTACAAATTTAATTTAAAAAAAACAAAAATAACCTTCCTCAGCGTTCTGTTTCTAGGATATGAGCTGTCAAGTGAAAGTGCGCACAGTTACAACCACCGAATACAATTAAATTTTTTGGGGCAGAACATACATTCCAGATTATGCTATGCGCATAAAACCTTTATATGACCTAATACGTCCTGATTTTTCAAGTAAATTCTGGACAATTGAACATGCACGCACTCTTCGAGAGTTGCAGACAGACATGGTTGCAGTACAACATTTACACGCAAGGGACAACAAAACACATTTGGTCATCAGGGTAATAGCTGGGGCCATCGGTTTCACCTATGTGGCATTTGATGAAGGTGAGACAGTCCCGATTGCATACAAATCACATATTTATTCAGCCGCTGAACAACGCTTTGCTCCCACAGAGAAAATTCTCACTGCTGTACAGATGGCTGTCATTAAAGAAAGACCTCTTGCCCAAGGAAAACGCATTATTGTCGTTTCTCCAATCCCAGCCCTAGAGGCTGTTGCAAAGGCTAGCGCTCCAAACGCGAAATCATTACATCCATGTTGGATACAATGGGCTACGTCTTTGACAGCCACTGATGTAGACTACATTTTTGACCCAAAGCTACAGACTCAAGAATTTCTACAGTATGAGGTAGAATATCCAGTTCCAGCAAACACTTTGCCTATTGATCAGTATCATAGAGTCATGTATACCAATGGCTCTGCACAACCTCCAATTGGAACGAAACATCAATATTCTGCTGCTTGCGCAGTCGTAAATGGCTATATGGAAGGGGATACATTTTGTCCCCTACTTACCTTTACACAGACCCTAGGGGATTGTACAGCACAATTGGCTGAGCTGAAAGCTCTGTTGATGGCACTGGAACACACGGATCCGGCACAGCTTACGCTGATTGTTTGTGATTCATATTATTGTGTCCAGTCCTTTAATGAATACCTGCATTATTGGCGCCAGAATGGGTTCAGAGACCCCAAAGGCAACACCATTAAACACAGACTACTGTGGGGGAAAGTAGCTGACCTGAAAGAGACGCTACTGAATGTCCATGTTGTACATACACTTGGACACCAGCGCACTGGAATACATGTTGCTGGAAACACATTGGCTCATGAAGCCGCAAAGTCAGCAGTGGCAGTAGCCACTGTAGCTGCAGTGACTCGCTCGACTTCCAAACCAGACGCAGACATTTGGGCTGCCGTGAAAGCTAAGGCTGAAGGATTTCCTAACAAATATCATTATCGTATGGGAAGTATGCTGAACGCTGAAGTTAAGATACCAGACGTAGGCGTACGTGACATCCCTAACAAAGATGTAAGACCACAATTGATTAAAGCAGCGCATGAGGGCAGCACATGCTGGTGTGGCGGCTACAATTTCAATCTTACAGGCCCGTTATTGGTGGCCAGGTCTCTACAAAGAGACTAAGCAGTATGTACTTTGTTGTGACATCTGTCAACAAATCAAAGTTTCCACTGCAAAGCGGCCGCCACAGACACCCCTCTTAATTTCAAACATACCATTACAGTGTGTGTACTTGGACCATTGTGGTCCCCTATCACCTGATAGTGCATACAAATATATTTTGGTCGCTGTCGATTCATGCTCCAGATTTGTATGGGTGTGGCCACAACGCTCGGCTGACGCTCAAACTGTTATTAAAGATTTGCAAATCTTTATCGGTACATATGCAGTTGCGGCTTTCCATTCGTACCAGGGTCCTGCTTTTGCCTCAAGGGCATTCAGGGACACCATGGCTTCATTGGGGGTCCAACTCCAGTACTCGTCTCCATTTCATCCAGAGGGAAATAGTGTAGTGGAGCAATTAAACAGTGATTTAAAGCAATCCTTAGCAGCCAGAGTCTTAGGTACGGGTCGTAGTTGGCTTAATTACCTGTATGGAGTCCAGAGAGCACTAAATAACCTGCCTAGAAGGTCCCTGGGGGGTCGTACTTCATATGAGTGCCTGTTCGGAACTTGAATGTATGTTCCGGATCTTGATGGTCCTGGCGTGGAGGCAGCAGAAACACCCTTTGACATAAATAAACGTGTCACTGTCTTACAGGAATTGCAACAGTTCCGTGATGATGATTCTTCCAAAAGTGCCGCCTCCACAGGAATTAAGGATGTGCCTGTAACATCTACCGGCTGGATTCCCAGAGTCGGGGATCTTGTGCGTGAAAAGGTTGCAGTGAAAAAGGAATTTGGCCCTTCTTATCGAGCACCATTCCCTGTACTAGGGATACACGGTACCAGAACTGTTATTCTACCACCGTTGGCAGGTGCTAAAGAAAATCGTTTTGTCTCCATTAACAATGTCAAACTACACCATGTGGCCGATCCTGCACAGCCGACCAAGAGGAACATCCAATAGTTCCCAAATCCCTCCCACTACTGGCCAAGAAATTCCTCTACAAGTTGTTTACACCAACACCGACAGCTCTCCGAGCTTGGGGAGGGTGGAAGATGATCTTGCATTAGTTCCACTAAAGTCAACTAACTTAGAAACATTTGACCAAGTCAACTCGACTACAAGCCAAACGGATGGTGCTGTCTATAGTGTGCCACCACAGGAAACACCAACTCGACCACTGACAATGGCTACGCCATTTGCACGAACTGCCTCTGGTTATTTTGCCGACTTCAACGATGATTTCTCAGACTCATTCGCCTCTTTGACAGCTGATTTGTCAAGTGCACGTAAGCTAACAAACTGGCTTAAAGAAACATATTACATTTTTCCATGGAACTATATATGGCTTTCTTTGACTGTCCTAGCCTTTCTACTTTGGATTGGTTTTGTTATTACCTTTTTCTTATTAATACATCGTCATTTTCTTCCTGAGAGATCAACAGTTGAACAGGTGGAGGAGGTTTTGAAACCACATTTTTCGTCACACAAAGTCCGAAGAGATTTATCCTTTGTGAACATTTCCGCAGTGCCAATTCCTGATGGGATTGTTTGGGACAAAGTAATGTTTTATATATATGTTCCCACGGAAATTATTCAAATACTGTATGTGTTCAAATTATCAATGAATGATATAGTAATACCAGGCATTGTATCTGATGATTGGGATGTGAAAACAGTTGATTCTATGATGACAGAATTGCAATATTATACTGTCTTTGAAAACGAAGATGTTTACCATTTCAAAGAAAATTATGGTGATATGTTTTGCTATAATTATTATGGGCACCACTTCATACATAGAGCGAGCAGTCCCAAAATGGTATTTAATTACATGCAATGGGAACATTGTCCAACTCCACTGCAAGGGAGTGCTAAAACTTATTCTGAAAAGTTTGCATATTTTTCTGGGCACAATCAAAAGAATGCTGAGTCATATTATTTTAAAGTACCTTTTACTAATGATATACACATGTTATTGACCAATACGAAATGTATATATTCGGAATCTTTTGTTTCCCGGTTATCAATAGAAGGCTATGAATATTGGTCCAAATCAATTGATCTGAAAAGTGTCTGGGGAACAAAAAATTGGCAGATCAAGGGAAAAGAAACATTGTTTAGAGCATGTCTCATTCCTGTTCAAATGACCTTTTTAAATGAAACAGTGCAACAAACCAGTTGTTTAGGCTTAGCAACAATCAGGGAATTGAACATGCCCAGTATACCGTCCCCGGCAAAATTTTATAAATGGCAAAAATACACGAATGCAACTAAAGATGAGCTCGATGAGTGGGTCCAGAATGGTACGTTTAATGCTTCACTGACACGTCTAGGCGGGTGGTTATTGTGGCCAATAGATACCAATGGGTGTCATCAACGTTTTATTAACTCCTTGGGGGGTTTTAGGACGAGTAGGCCAGACCCTCGCTATATATCTCCAGAACATGCAGATATCATTACAACATATAGTGTAGGGAAATTATGCCAACAGTGGCTAAAATCATCCTCACTAAAAGCGGTTAAAGAACACCTCAATCTCTTGTCTAACACCACTGACACAGGCCCCAGAACACCACGTAGGAAGCGTTTCTTATATGCAGTATACAATGAAATATGGAAACTTTCCCAACAAGATGCTGCTGCCAGGTTGAGGCAAATACAACAGGAATATCTAAAAAAGGCATTAGCTGTTGTGGATAATGGGATTAACACCTTGTCCAACCGGATATATACAATTAACAACATTGTCTCTTCTGCTATAGGCATTACACAATCTGATATGTCTTCTTTATACAATGGACAGAGTCAGATCAGGTCCATTATGCAGTTGGGTTGGACGCTTCAAACATTGAAGGCGGGTCGCGTTCCATGGCAGCACGTCAGTGCAAGAGAAATATTTTCTTCTTTTAATCTAACGCGACAACAACAACTAATGGCTAAAATGGAAGCGACTTATGTCATGCTTAACATCGAGAAATTAGAAAAGTTGCCTTTTACCGTGGCTGAAATACCATCGGCAGAGTGGTTAATACAGGGGGTTATTAAACTGCCTATTTCCACACTACAATTCACTTCTTGTTTAAAACACATTCCGGTAGGCAGATATGAAAAGCTGGGAGATAGTTACATCCATGAGGTGTGGTAGCTTCCCTTCTCATACAAATGCTTCACTGGCATGAAGGAGGTCTTTCTTAGCGGTAGTGAACCATCATCACACAAGCCCCCACACAGGAATGCTAGCACTGGGGTTCACGCACACCCACCCATTGCACAACATTACACACACACATGCAATAATCATGTTCTTATGCCCCTGCAGGAACCCGAAGGACCGTCACCACACCAGAGGGTCCAGACAACACCAATCCACCCCCAGAAGAGGCCCACAGTGACGAGAGCAGCTCTGCCCTACTGGATCTTGCTGACCAGCCCGGACCATCGTGGGCCTCAGGACAGTCGGTTCCCCTTGCACAGGCACAGCCCAACACCGACCTTCCACCCTCTGGTAACACCAGCACAGCACCCACCCAGCGGGCCCAAACCTCCCTACCCAGGACAGGTCAATCAGCTGTGTGTCCACCACTACAGGGCACCCAGGGTAACCCACCACCACAACAACAACAGGGACCTGGGGGCAGTGGTAGTGGGCACACGGTCCAGGGGACGGAGGCACAAGAACGTAGGGGAACTGGGAGGGCTGCTGTGCGACAGAGGGAGGACAGGCCAAGGGAACCAACTCTCCACGAGGCCCTCTCCTCCATCATGGGAGCATACCAGCACTCCCAGGAGACGATGGCCACGGTCCTGGACAAGTTGCAGGAAACCCTGCGTCTGCAGGAGGAGCAGTATTTGGGGTTCAGGGAGGAGCTCAGGACCATCGGCTCCGCCGTGGGCACCATCGTAGGGGTGCTGAAGGACATACAGCAGACCTTGAGGGACACCGTGGCACTCCAAGGGACCCCTGACACTGGCCACGACGATGAACTGCCACCCACCTCCGCCAGCGCTAGTGGACAGGACGCACCGCCAGAGGACCCTCACACCAGCACCCCACCCCCTGCAGATGGACAACCACCACGCAAGCGGTCCCTGAGATCCAGGAACAGGACAGAGCAAGATGGCAAGACCCCCGCCAGGAAATAAGACCACCCTGATTGTCCTCCCACTGTCCCACTTTGTTACCCTGTCCATATTCGAACTGCCCCAGCTCCACTTCCTATGCCCAGATGGGCAGTGCACCTGTGAGACTAATAGACTGGACTCTGCCATGGACATTCCTCCACCATCCCCCATCACCAGTTTACAACCCCCCTTTCATTTTTTGAGCACTTAAATAAACACCCTTGAAACACACAAAAATCTGGAGTCAGTCTATGATTTGGTACTTTGTATTAACAATTACAGTGCCATAATGGGTTACCCATTGTAAGGCTAACATACATATGTCACACATCACAAGCCCTTGAAGGATGCAAGCAGTTGACACATAGGTTACCACACTTGTGAAACTGAAATGGAAGTGTACAACTCAATTAACAAATAGTGATTGAAATGGAGGAACAGGATAGAGGTAGATGTGTGAAAGTTTATGTAATGTTAAACCAGAAAATGTTCTCACCTGTGTCTCACTGGAAATATTGCTGTATGACTGACTCCCTGTTGTCGTTTTCTTCTTCCTCAGCTTCATCCTCATCACTGTCCACAGGCTCCACAGACTCCACAGCTGCTACAACACCATCATCTGGATCATCCTCCTGCAGAAAAGGCACCTGGCGTTGCAATGCCAAATTATGGAGCAGGCGACGATGATGTCGCACACCTTCTTCTGTGAGTAGAATAGGGACCCACCTGTCATATGGAGGCACCTGAACCTGGCCTTCAGGAGGCCGAAGGTGCGTTCGATCACCCTCCTAGTCCGCCCATGGGCATCATTGTAGCGTTCCTCTGCCCTGGTCCTGGGATTCCTCACTGGGGTCAATAGCCAGGAAAGGTTGGGGTAACCAGAGTCCCCCAATAGCCATACATGGTGCCTCTGGAGTTGACCCATCATATCAGGGATGCTGCTATTCCGCAGGATGTAGGCGTCATGCACAGAGCCAGGGAACATAGCATTTACCTGCGAGATGTACTGTTCTGCCAAACAGACCATCTGTACATTCATGGAATGATAACTCTTCCTGTTCCTGTACACCTGTTCACTCCTGTGGGGGGGGACCAGAGCTACATGGGTCCCATCAATGGCACCTATGACGTTGGGGATATGTCCAAGGGCATAGAAGTCACCTTTCACTGTAGGCAAATCCTCCACCTGAGGGAAAATGATATATCTCCTTACGTGTTTCAGCAGGGCAGACAACACTCTGGACAACACGTTGGAAAACATAGGCTGGGACATTCCTGATGCCATGGTAGTCTGAAATGACCCACTTGCAAGGAAATGGAGCACTGACAGCACCTGCACATCAGGGGGGATTCCAGTCGGATGGCGGATCAGTGACATCAGGTCTGGCTCCAACTGGGTACATAGTTCCTGTATAGTGGCATGGTCAAACCGGTAGGTGACGATGACATGTCTTTCTTCCATTGTCAACAGGTCCACTAGCAGTCGGTACACTGGAGGATTCCGCCATCTTCTCATATGTCCCAGCTGACGGTGCCTACGAAGGACAACAGCGAAGAACCAGTCACTATTCCTCCAGGTATTTACCCACAGTTACACACAAGACTACACCAGACACAAAACCCTTCCTGTATGTGTTTTGAGTGTAGACCTAGCTATGTGTGACGCAGTAGTAAATGAAGCCATGTGGGCCCCTGAAATGGCGGCTGCCTGACCTCTAAACTGGGACAATGGGATTGTGGGGTAACTGCGCTGGCGTTGCACACCGTCGCGGTAGGCGGTCGTAGACCGCGGCGCAATGCTGCATTGGTTATCATTGGACCCTATGGGTCCCAGGAGCCAATGAACAGGTGCACCGGCGGTGATGATGCGCACCACCGCGGACGTCACCGCCGCGGACGTCACCGCCATTTTCTATCTGTTCAATCACTAGATACCTGACCTTCGACAGGAGAGGACCTACACTGCTAGTGCTGCTGTGACCTCGGTCTGGAAGCGACGATGGCTGCTGCGTCTGGGGAAAGGGCTCCTGCCTTCACTGCACAGGAGTTGGAGAAACTTGTGGATGGGGTCCTCCCCCAGTACACGCTACTCTACGGTCCTCCAGACCAACAGATTAGTACACAGGGAACACTTTGGATGGGCTAGGTCTGGGTGGAGAGGGCTGGTTGGAAGAGGGAAGGGGGCAGAGTTCATAGAACATTAATGCATGGGAATGATTGGTTCACATGGCCAGAGTAGGGAGGGGGCCACTCACATTGACGGTGCAGTTGGTAATGACTGTTCCTCTTCCCTTGTGCATGTCATGTAGGTCAGCGCTCACCAGAAGAGGGACATTTGGCGTGCCATCGCCATGGAGGTCCGGACCCTGGGGGCCCACCAGAGACGGGGCACCCACTGCCGTAAGAGATGGGAGGACATTCGCCGCTGCAGCAAGAAGATGGTGGAGGCTCAGCTGGGGATGGCCTCCCAACGTGGGAGGGGTTCCCATCACACCATGACCCCCCTGATGTTCCGGATCCTGGCGGTGGCCTACCCGGAGTTGGATGGGTGCTTGAGGACATCACAGCAGACACAAGGGGGTGAGTACAACCTCATTCTGTGGACTTTGCGTGCAGTGGAGGTGTCTGGGTGGGGGAGGTGGGCTGTGGGTGTCCCTAGGCCAGGGAGAGTTCGGTAGGCAAGGCCCCTCTGTAATGTAGGCCATGTGGCACTCTACCCCACCTCAGCAGAGTGCCAAGTCGAGGTATAGTTGCCCCTGTGGCATCCATGTGCGCAGATGTCCACCATTGCCATGTAGGCCATAAGCCAGAAATTGCGTGTGCAGAGTGCAGGAGCACGGCGTTATGCAGGGGGCTGCTGCGTCTGTCTTATCCGCCAACGGTAGCGGAATGCCATGCACTAAAACTCTATTTCTTCTGTCTCCCCCTCTTTTCCTGCTCTCCCTGTCCTTTTGTACATCAGCATCATCAGGCGGAGGTACAGTAGTACCGGAGCACGAGGGAGCTGCATCCCACATGGCGATGGAGGGCCACACCACGGACTCTGAATGCACCAGTGGGACGGAGGGCGAGGGGAGCTTCACGTCGGCCACCAGATCACCAACCAGCGACACAGACTCGTCCGCCGATGGGAGCTCCCCTGTGGTGGCGGCACCATCTGTGCCCCCCACTTCAACAGGTACAGCCGCCACCTCCCCTACCAGCACCGCCCTCCCAGCATCCCCTCAGCGTTCGCCCCGTGCCCACTCACCCAGGAGGGTGGGCATCACCTTCGCCCCAGGCACCTCAGGCCCTGCCCCAGTCACCCCTGCTGCCCTCAGTGAGGAGGCCATTGACCTCCTCAGGTCACTCACTGTTGGGCAGTATACCATTGTGAGCGCCATCCAGGGTGTAGAACGGGAGTTGCAACACGGTAATGCATTCCTGGAGGGCATTCATTCTGGTCAGGCTGTCCTTCAGCGAACCCTGCAATCTCTGGCCTCAGCACTGATGGCAGCCATTGTCCCTGTGTCCAGCCTCCCCCCTCCAACTTCCTCCACCCAGACCCAATCCCCTGTACCCCAGCCCATCCCAAGCACACCTACAGACCAGCATGCACACAAATCAACTCCCAAAAGTAGCTCGAGCAAACATAGGCACCACACATCCCACAGGCACTCACACAAGCATCACACCCATACAGACACAGCAACATCCACTGCCTCCACTGTGTCCCCCTCCTCCTCTTCTCCCTCCTCCATCCCAGTCTCGTCCACACACACACCTGCATGCACCACATCTACAGGCACCATGAGTCGCACAAGGAGACCCAGCACCCCATGCCGCTCACCTGCACTCACCACCTCCACTGCCATTTACACATCCCCTGTGTCCTCTCCCAGTGTGTCTGTGACGCCCCCTCCCAAAGTACACAAACGCCGGCAATAACTCACCCAACATCCATCCACCTCACAACAGCCTCCAGTACCTGCACCTGCACCCAAAACAGCTAAAGTGACACCTCCGACAACCACCTCCTCTTCCTCCACTCCCAGACCCTCTCCAGCTACCCATCCCAGTGTTCGTCAGAAACTGTCCCTCTGTCAAATTGACCTTTTTGCACCCACCCTCCCCCTCTCCAATCCATCAGTCCCTTCGTAGCGCCTCAGCCAAAAAGCCTCCAATACCAGTGGTGCGTGTTCAAGGCTTATGGAGTGCACCGGCCACTAGGGCAGGCAGTAGGACCCGGAGCCAAGGCACTGGCAGCCTACCCCCTGTAAAGGCTCTAAAATTGGAGAGTGGACGACGGGACCGTGTCAAGACTCCTGGTGGGAAAACAACTGACATGGGTTCGAAGGGAATTGGTGAGTCAGCTGTAACTCCAGCAAAGGTGTGGAAGGTCCAGAGGAAGTCTGCCCAGCCTGTTGTGATTGTCACGGCGGAGAAGTGCGCCATCATTTCCGGCGGTCCAGGCAAAACCGCCAGCACCGTCGTCACTGGTCCAGAGACCACCGCCGGAGTCACAGCCCAGGAGGGCCCAAGTATCGTCACTGGTCCAGAGACCACCGCCGGAGTCACAGCCCAGGAGGGCACAAGTATCGTCACTGATCCAGAGACCACCGCCAGAGTCACAGCCCAGGAGGGCCCAAGTATCGTCACTGGTCCGGAGACCACCGCCGGAGTCACAGCCCAGGAGGGCCCAAGTATCGTCATTGGTCCAGAGACCACCGCCAGAGTCACAGCCCAGGAGGGCCCAAGTATCGTCACTGGTCCAGAGGCACCGCCGGAGTCACAGCCCAGGAGGGCCCAAGTATCGTCACTGGTCAGGAGACCACCGCCAGCGTCACAGCCCAGGAGGGCCCAAGTATCGTCACTGGTCCAGAGACCACCGCCGGAGTCACAGCCCAGGAGGGCCTAATTATCGTCACTGGTCTGGAGACCACCGCCGGAGTCACAGCCCAGGAGGGCCCAAGTATCGTCACTGGTCCACAGACCACCGCCGGAGTCACAGCCCGGGGGGGCCCAAGTATCGTCACTGGTCCAGAGACCACCGCCGGAGTCACAGCCCAGGAGGGCACAAGTATTGTCACTGGTCCAGAGACCACCGCCGGAGACACAGCCCAGGAGGGCCCCGGCTGCCACAGCCCCGCTGGGCAATGATGGAACGTCATGCCACACACCAATGCCCAGTGTAGAGAACGTCGTGCCACACACCAATGTCCAGTGTAGAGATCGTCCTGCCACACACCAATGTCCTTATCAGAACCGCCATAGCAAAGCACCGCTGAACAGGGCAAAGACCGCCATGGCAAAGCACCGCTGAACAGTCCAGAGACCGCCATGGCAAAGCACAGCTGAACAGTCCAGTACCGCCATGGCAAAGCACCGCTGAACAGGGCAAAGACCACCATGGCAAAGCACCGCTGAACAGTCCAGAGACCGCCATGGCAAAGCACTGCTGAACAGGGCAAAGACCTCCATGGCAAAGCACCGCTGAACAGGGCAAAGACCGCCCTGGCAAAGCACCGCTGAACAGTCCAGAGACCGCCATGGCAAAGCACCGCTGAACAGTCCAGTACCGCCATGGCAAAGCACCGCTGAACAGGG
This sequence comes from Pleurodeles waltl, assembly GCF_031143425.1. Lineage (NCBI taxonomy): Eukaryota > Metazoa > Chordata > Amphibia > Caudata > Salamandridae > Pleurodeles > Pleurodeles waltl. The sequence continues at coordinate 415,574,539 of NC_090444.1, read as the reverse complement.
CAAAGACTGCCATGGCAAAGCACCGCTGAACAGTCCAGAGACCGCCATGGCAAAGCACCGCTGAACAGTCCAGTACCGCCATGGCAAAGCACCGCTGAACAGGGCAAAGACTGCCATGGCAAAGCACCGCTGAACAGTCCAGAGGCCGCCATGGCAAAGCACCGCTGAACAGGGCAAAGACCGCCATGGCAAAGCACCGCTGAACAGTCCAGAGACCGCCATGGCAAAGCACCGCTGAACAGGGCAAAGACCGCCATGGCAAAGCACCGCTGAACAGTCCAGAGACCGCCATGGCAAAGCACCGCTGAACAGGGCAAAGACCGCCATGGCAAAGCACCGCTGAACAGTCCAGAGACCGCCATGGCAAAGCACCGCTGAACAGGGCAAAGACCGCCATGGCAAAGCACCGCTGAACAGGGCAAAGACCGCCATGTCAAAGCACCGCTGAACAGTCCAGTACCGCCATGGCAAAGCACCGCTGAACAGGGCAAAGACCGCCATGGCAAAGCACCGCTGAACAGGGCAAAGACTGCCATGGCAAAGCACCGCTGAACAGTCCAGTACCGCCATGGCAAAGCACCGCTGAACAGGGCAAAGACCGTGTAGGAATGAAAAGGCCGCCACATCAGGCATCCTTATCCCATGTGCAGCTGGGACAGTGACAGGACATGAACTTTCACGGGGTGACTCATCCAGTCTGGGCACCAGTCCCACCCAGTACCAGTAGAGAACTGTATCTACTTGAGAGACTGTGGCTTTGCACTCCCCAGGATGGTACAGTGGACAACCCACCCACTGTAGAGACTTGAGAGACTGTGGCTTTGCACTCCCCAGGAATGCACAGTGGGCAAACCACCCACTGTAGAGACTTGAGAGACTGTGGCTTTGCACTCCCCAGGAAGGCACAGTGGGAAAACCACCCACTGTAGAGACTTGAGAGACTGTGGCTTTGCACTCCCCAGGATGGCACAGTGGGCAACCCACCCACTGTACAGACTTGAGAGACTGTGGCTTTGCACTCCCCAGGATGGCACAGTGGGCAACTCACCCACTTGTGAGACTTGAGAGACTGTGGCTTTGCACTCCCCAGGATACATCAATGGGCATGGAGCCCTGTCGTGGATCTGGCTTCGCATTCATCTGGCTGAGGTGCCCCCCCCTTCCCTTCCCCCTGAGGTGCCTGTAGTATTTCGATCTGATGCCCCGGCAGTGTTCTCTCCGATTGTGCTCAGGTATCGTTTGTGGGCCTCGCCCATGCGTTTTTGGACTGTTGGTGCACGGACATTGTTGTGTACATATCTGCACTACTTCTCGGATTGTATATATAATTATGAGTGATTTAGAAATATATATCTGTATATTTTTGTATGACATGTATATTGGCACACTACAATGTTTGACCGATTTTCGCATTGTCTTTGCATTCTTCCGGGGGGACTGTGGGTTGTTACTGTGATTTTTGTGACTGCATTGGTGTGTATGTTGTAATATGCAAGGGTGGGGGTGTTTGGTGGGTGTCCCCCTAACTTTTGCCTTCCCCCTCCCCCGTGTCGTAGGTGCAGTACTCACAGGTATCTTCTGCGCCTATGTAGCTGTTGGTCATAGAGGAGCAGAAAGACAAGGGTAGGGAGTATTTGGAGTTCCCGCTCCATGGTGTCCTCCTTCCTCGTGAGATGTGTTGAGGTGAGCGTTTTCCCATAGCAAAAGCTGTTTCCGCCGTGTTTTTATCAACGGTGAATCCGCCCCGGAAAAGGTGGCGGATTGGCGGGTTGTAATAGTGTGGGCGGTACATTGTCTCCCGTCTGTCTGTTGGCGGTAACCGCCGCGCTGCTTGTCTGTACCACCGTGGCGGGCAGTGTGTTAAAGTGGCTGTCTTAGTTGCCGGTTTCCACCAGTGTCATGATTCCCTTTTTTTGTCCGCCGGCCTGTTTGCGGTATTTCCGCAGCTTTAACACCGTCCGCCAGGGTTGTAATGACCACCTATATGTGCCCAAGGCCTGTAGATTAAATGCTACTTGTGGACCTGCAGCACTGATTGTGCCACCCACTTAAGTAGCCCCTTAACCATGTCTCAGGTCTGCCATTGCAAGGCCTGTGTGTGCAGTTCAACTGCCAATTCAACTTGGCATTTAAAAGTGCTTGCCAAGCCTAAAACACCCCTTTTTCTACATATAAGTCACACCTAAGGTAGGCCCTAGGTAATCTATAGGGCAGTGTGCTGTGTAGACAAAAGGCAGAACATGTACCTGTGCAGTTTACATGTCCTGGTGGTGTAAAACTCCTAAAATAATTTTGCACTGCTGTGAGGCCTGCTCCTTTCATAGGCTAGCATTAGGGCTACCCTCATATACTGTTTGAGTGGTAGCTTCTGATCTGAAAGGAGTAATAAGGTCATATTTAGTATGGCCAGAATGGTAATAAAAAGTCCTGCTGACTGGTGAAGTTGGATTTAATATTACTATTTTAGAAATTTAACTTTTAGAAAGTGAGCGTTTCTCTGCAATTAAATCCTTCTGTGCCTTACAATCCATGTCTAGCTAGGTTTAGTTGACAGTTCTCTTGTGCATTCACTCAGACAAACCCAAATACAGGATGCTCAGTCACACTTGCATACATCTGCATGCTGAATGGGTCTTCCTGGGCTGGGAGGATGGAGGGCCTGACACTTACATGTCAAAGGACAGTAGCCTACCCTCACACAAAGGACTTCCACACCCCCTACTGGGACCCTGGCAGACAGGATGGGACTGAAAGTGGACCTTGTGCACTTCTAAGCCACTCTTTAAAGTCTCCCCCACTTCAAAGGCACATTTGGGTATTTAAATAGGGCCTCTGCCACTACCAAGTCAGACAATTCCTGGAGAAGAGAACTTGAACCAGAACCTGCAACCTGCCAAGAAGAACTGCCTGGCTGCCCAAAGGACTCACCTGACTGCTTTTCTGATAAGGACTGTTGCCTTGCTGTTGCCCTGCTGTCTTGCTGCACTCTGGCTGTGCTGAAAAGTGCTCTACATGGGCTTGGATAGAGCTTGCCTCCTGTTCCCTGAAGTCTCAGGACCAAAAAGACTTCATTCCTGCAAGAGAACTCCCTGTGCGGCAGAAATCAACACACAGCCTGCAGAAAATGACTCACAGCCTGCATCGCGGTGAGAAAATCACGCCCACCGGATCGAGGCAGGCCCTGTGACTTTGTCCTGCAAGCTCCGGATTTCAACGCATCGTCCCCGGGACTTCCGAAAAACCCTGCAACCCAAAGAGGATCCCAGTCTATGTGCCGGAAATCGATGCAAAGCCTGCCCTGTGTGAAAACTCGACAATGCATTCCCTGTGTGCGCCGGAAAAATTGATGCACACCTCCCCATTTTCCACGCATCTCCTCCTCTGCGGTCCCTTGCGGAGAATTTGAACTAGTTGTGCAAACTAGGTGCTTTGTGCTTGCAGGAGTCACTTGTTGCTTGTTAAGAGACTAAAGACACTTTGGCCCTCATTCTGACCTTGGCGGGCGGCGGAGGCCGCCCGCCAAAGTCCCGCCGTCAGATTACCGTTCCGCGGTCGAAAGACCGCGGCGGTAATTCTGACTTTCCCGCTGGGCTGGCGGGCGGTCGCCTTCAGACCGCCCGCCAGCCCAGCGGGAAAGAGGCTTCCACGATGAAGCCGGCTCGGAATCGAGCCGGCGGAGTGGAAGCTGTGCGACGGGTGCAGTTGCACCCGTCGCGTATTTCACTGTCTGCGCAGCAGACAGTGAAATACATGTAGGGGCCCTCTTACGGGGGCCCCTGCAATGCCCATGCCAGTGGCATGGGCACTGCAGGGGCCCCCAGGGGCCCCGCGACCCCCCCTACCGCCATCCGGATCCCAGCGGTCGGACCGCCGGGATCTGGATGGCGGTAGGGGGGGTCGGAATCCCCGCGGCGGTGCAGCAAGCTGCGCCGCCGTGGAGGATTCAATGGGGCGGCGGTACACTGGCGGGAGCCCGCCAGTGGTGCCGGTCCGACCGCGGCTTTACCGCCGCGGTCGGAATCCCCATTGGAGCACCGCCGGCCTGTCGGCGGTGCTCCCGCGGTCCTCCGCCCTGGCGGTCAAAGACCGCCAGGGTCAGAATGAGGGCCTTTATATCATTTTTACAGTGATATTTCAATAAATACTTATTGCATCTTAATCGTTTTGACCTGCATTTATCCAGATAAATATTATATTTTTTTCTAAACACTGTGTGGTGTATTTTTGTGGTCTTCTACTGTCTTATTGCATGATTTATTGCACAAATACTTTACACATTGCCTTCTAAGTTAATCCTGACTGCTCAATTCCAAGCTACCAGAGGGTGGGCACAGGATAATTTGGACTGTATGTGACTTACCCTGACTAGAGTGAGGGTCTTTGCTTGGACAGGGGGTAACCTGACTGCCAACCAAAGACCCCTTTTCTAACATTGGTGATCAGCGGTGAGGATGGGACTTGTATCTATGCAGTGACATACAAAAGCTAAGTGTTCACTACCTACCCACAGTTGAAGGTCAATTTGATTTTTTAGCTTTTTCTCCAATTTTGTTTCTGCCTAACACTTTTGACTAAAATCTTCATTCAGCACGTCTTTGGCTGGGTCTCAAGCAGGAGATGAAGATTTTGACCTAGCCTAGCTGGTGACATACACTGTCAAACAGCTGAAAGGGTTCTGCAAAGGGTTGGGAGTACCCACCCAGGGTGCCTCCAGGAAGGAGGAGTACCAAATGGTGCTGAGGGCCTGGGCAGAAGCCCATTCAGAGGAGGATTTTGAGGATGAGAAGCAAGAGGAGGGCCCCTCAGAGGATTTCTTGCCAACAGTGGGGGAGGTTCCCCCTGGAACGGTGCTTCCTGCTAAACAAGGGAGCAGTGTCTCTAACCATCGTCTGACCGCAGAGGAAAGGAGGGAGGAGAGAGAATTCCAACTAGAACTGGCAAGTTTAAACCTGGAAGCAGAGGAGAGGAAAACAGAAAGAGAGGCTGAGAGAGCCTTGGCTGAAAAGAAACTTTTGTTGTCTCTTGAACTGAGTCTCAAGGAGCTGGATATCAAGGCAAGACAGTCTGAGTCCAGCAGTGATGGTGGCAGCATACATGCAGAACCTGCTGGGGAAAAGAAGGTCCTTATACCCAAAAATGTGGTGCCTAGTTTTGTGGTGGGAGATGACATTGATAAATGGCTAGCTGCTTATGAAGTTGCACTAAGGGATCATGGGGTTCCTGAAGAGCAATGGGGGACAGCCATGTGGGGATATGTGCCTGCAATTGGGAGGTACACACTCCTTACATTGGAACCAAGGGATCAGAACACATACTCACACATGAAAGCCAGTTTATTTGCCAAGTTTGGGCAGACCCCTGAAAAATACCGTCAGAGGTTCAGGGACAGCACCAAACAGTCCACACAAACATGGGTAGATTTTTGGGACTTTCCCAGTAAGGCAGTGAATGGATGCGTGTGGGCTGCAAAGTAAATGGTTACACAGGATTGTATAGTATGATTCTGAGAGAGCATATTCTCAGTATTTGTTTCACAGAGTTGGGCTAGCACCTTGTAGACAGTAAGCTGACTGATCCTAGGAAGCTTTCTGAGGAGGCAGACCTCTGGAATAGCACCACAGTATCCAGAAAGGTATCTGGGGGGACAAACACAAAGGTGGTCAGGGTTCCCATCAGAAGAAAGAGGGGGGAGAAAAACTTAAAAACAAGGAGTTCTCAAAAGGCCCCCAAAATAGCTCCCAAGGGAATAGTGGTAACCAGTCTGTGGTGGGCTCCTGTAGAGAAGGGTAGAGTTTAAGTAAATTGAAGACAGAAGCTGGTAACGTCCTCTTTAAGTCTCTCAATCTATTTTATTATTGGAAGAAAAAAGAAAGAAAAAAAATTTTCTTATTTTCTAGTGTCCTTTGTTTCTTCTCTGTTCATTCGCTTTGCTTCATCTCCTTTATCCATTTTTGTTTCTGCTCACTGTTTTCTTCTTTTGTTCAAAATGTCTCTGGGCTTATGGCAATTTGTAATTACATCTTCCTTTTTCTTTCTGAGGGATTTATACTCCGGGATGTCGTTCCATGTAGTTGTGGCGTAATGTGGGATGAGAAAAGAACCAGGAAATAAGGTAAGTGGATCAGTTTTATGATTGGATTTTTACTTTAGGGTGGTGGGAGAAAGGAAAGGGTGATTAAAGCAGTGCCAAGGGAAGGGGATAACAAGTCAAAAGTGTCCTGTCAATAAAAAACAAAAAAAAACTGCTTCATGCACAGTATTTCCCCAACACTACAGAGTGTTTCGGGTTTTACATGTTTTATAGCCTTTTCTATAAACCCTCGTCCTTCCTCTCGCCTCCAAACTTCCACCACAAGGCCTGAGTACCATGGGTTCATTCATGCACCTGAGAAGCCACGTCCCTCCAGGGACAAGGCCGGGTGTTCCCGCTTGTTTGTGGAGTTTCTTTGGCTCTCCGCTTTCTTCTGTCTCCAGCCGTACCTGCCGACAGGTCACTTTTCTGGCTGCTCTCCTCTGCAGTCAAGCGTGCTGCCGACAGTCCGTTGTCTTCACAGCTCTCCACTCTCTCCAAACTCGCTGCCGTGAGTTTGCTGTTGTCGACTCTCTTCTCGCTCACCAACTGCGCCACCATCAGTTTGCTGTTCTTACCCCTCTCCTCTCTCCCCAACCGCATGTTTTCCATTTTTTTTATTATTGTCAATCGGATATTCGGATTGATGCTTAAATCATTGGAACCCTCTGAGGTACCCACAGGGTATGAATATACCGGCCCCATAGGACTTTTGTGAGACAGGGATATTGCAACCCTGTCACACAGTCCCAGTCTGATTCCAAAAGGAAAGGGTTCACTGACCATAACACAGGGAGGTTTGTGCCCCAATGCATAGAGTGCATGAAGTATGGTCACTCTAAGGGCGACTCCAAGTGTCCCAAGAGGAAACAGCCCCCCACTGGAGGGCAGACACCTGGGTTGGCTAGTGTAGCGCTTTGGGAGGAGGTAGTCCCAATTAGTTTTGGGGAACAGATAGAGGTAACCCTAGTATCCCTGGGAGATGCAGTGATGGTGCCAAAAACCCACATGCCTGCCAATACTTCCAAGTATAGGCAGTGAGTCACCATCAATGGACAACAGGTGGAGGCTCTGGGTGACACAGGAGCCAGCATGACCACTGTCAAGGGTCAGCTGGTGTCAGCAGAGCAGGGCCTCCCTAATACATTCCACCAAGTCATAGTCGTAGACAATCGTGAGAGCCACCTACCGATAGCTCTGGTTCCCTTTAAGTGGGGTGGGGGGTCTCTGGCACTCTAAAGGTAGCTGTGAGTCCTGCCATGCTTGTAGATTGTCTGTTGGGCAATGACCTTGAGCACACTGCCTGGAAGGAGATAGAGCTAAGGTCTCACTTGAGATGTTATGATTGCCTGAGTGGGTCTGCATGACCAAATGGTCCATAGCTTCCCATGAGGGAAGTCAAGCGCGTCTGGAGCCTGGAAGAATGGCCCAGACAGCTGCCAAGGAGAGGGGCAAGGGGTGCGGGAACCCGGTCTCAGAAATTCCCACGGGGGTTGAAGGGGTTCTTGAGGAGGATGGTGACTGCACTGCTGGTGACCAGAACTCTGATGGGGATATTTACCCGTGTGGGATTCCCAAAGGAGATTGTGTCTGACAGAGGCACTAACTTCATGTCTGCATACATGAAGTCCATGTGGGATGCATGTGGGGTAATCTACAAGTTCACCACACCCTATCACCCCCAATCCAATGGTCTTGTGGAGAAATTCAACAAGACCTTGAAAAGCATGATCACAAGATTCCCTGAGGCCCTGAGGCGTAAGTGGGACATCCTCTTACCATGCCTTCTCTTTGCTTACAGAGAGGTACAACAGAAGGGGGTGGGGTTCAGTCCCTTTGAGCTTCTCTATGGGTACCCTGTCAGGGGACCCTTAAGCACTGTCAAGGAGCGATGGGAGAAAGCTCCCAAGGCACCCCCTCAGGATGTGGTCAGTTACATGTTGGCCTTCCGCAATCAGATGCACCGCTTCTGGAAGACGGACAAAAGTACCTTGAGGACAGTCAAGAGGTAATGAAACGCTGGTATGACCAGAAGACCACCCTGGTGGAGTTTCAACCTGGAGACAAAGTGTGGGTAATGGAGCCAGTGGAGCCTAGAGCTCTCCAGGATCGCTGGTCTGGCCCATTTGAAGTCAAGGAGCGAAAAGGGGAGGCCACTTACTTAGTGGACCTCCAATCCCCTAAAAACCCCCTAAGGGTGCTCCATGTCAATCGACTGAATCCTCATTATGAGAGGACAGAGGTCAACATGCTTCTGGTGACAGATGAGGGTATGGAGGAGGAGAGTGAACCTCTCCCCAACCTCCTCTCTGCCAAAGAAGGTGATGGGTCAGTGGAGGGTGTTAATCTCTCTGACTCCCTGACCCTGGACCAGTGAGGGGACTGCTACCAGTTACTGGAACAGTACGCCTCTCTGTTTTCCCTCACCCCTGGACTCACGCAACTGTGTGTCCATGATATTGACATGGGAGACAGTCCCCCTGTAAAAAACAACATTTACAGGTTGTCAGACAGGGTGAAGGCCAGCATCAAGGAGGAAGTAGCCAAGATGTTGGCCCTAGGGGTTACTGAGAAGTCCAGTAGTCCCTGGGCCAGCCCTGTGGTGCGGGTACCAGAGGCTACTGCACCCAGAGCCAAGCCAGAACTCTGGTTCTGCGTGGACAACCGGGGTCTCAACTCAGTCACATGGACTGACGCTCACCCCATCCCCCGAGCTGATGAGCTCATAGACAGGCTAGGAGCTGCCAAATTCCTCAGTACTTTTGATCTCACATCAGGGTATTGGCAGATCGCCTTGACTGAGGGGGCTAAAGAGAGATCTGCGTTTTCCACGCCAAAGGGCCATTACCAATTCAGGGTGAAAAATACCCCGCTACCTTCCAGCGGTTGGCTAATGGGGTCCTAGCTAGCAAGGAAGTCTTATGTGCATCCAAATTAGTCGTCATTGCCATCTACAGTTCCAGCTGGAGGAAACCTGCTCCACCTTGAGGAGCTGCTTCAGGCCCTGCAACAGGCAGGCCTGACCATCAAGGCTAGTAAGTGCCAGATTGGGCAGTGTTCCATGGTGTACTTGGGACACCTAGTAGGTGGTAGCAAGGTGCAGCCCCTCCAGGCCAAGATTGAAACTATCAAGGCCTCGCAACCACCTGGAACCCAAACCAAGGTGAGGGCCTTCTTGGGCCTCACTGGTTATTACTGGAGGTTTGTCAAGGGCCATGAAACCATTGTGTCACCCTTAACAGAACTGCCACCCAAGAAACAACCTAGGTTTTGATTCCCTGAAGGAAGCCATGCTCAAGGCACCGACTACTCTAAGGAATTTATTGTGCAGACAGACGCTTCAGAGCATGGGATAGGGGCAATTCTAGCACAGCTAAATGAGGAGGGCCTAGAACAACAAGTAGTCTTTCTTAGCAGAAAGCTATTACCACAGGAACAGAGGTGGAGTGCTATTGAGAGAGAAGCATTTGCTGTGGTCTGGGCACTGAAGAAGCTGAGACCATACCTGTTTGGGGCTCACGTCTGGGTTCAGACAGACCACAGGCCCCTCTGATGGCTCATGCAGATGAGGGGCGAGAATCCTAAACTCTTGAGGTGGTCCATTTCCCTACAGAGGATGGGCTTAATGGTGGAGCATCGCCCGGGGATTGACCACGCCAACTCTGATGGTCTTTCCAGATACGTCCGCCTTAGCGATGAGAGCTACCAGGAGGTTGGGTAGGTCTCCCCACTTTCAGCTGGGGGGGGACACATGTTAGACCTGACAGCCTTAGGGTGGTCACCCCTAACTTTTTGTCTGCCTCCCTCGACTCTTTGGAAACAGTTTTTGCTGGTTTTAGGATTCTGCCACTGCTAACCAGTGCTAAAGTGCGTATGCTCTCTCCCTTAAAACATGGTGACATTGGATCACACCTAATTGGCTTATTTGTTTTACTTATATGTCCATAGTAAAGTGCACTATATGTTCGACTTGCCATTTAAAAGTACTTGCCAAGCCTAAAACTCCCCTTCTTCTACATATAAGTCACCCCTAAGGTAGGCCCTAGGTAACTCATAGGGCAGGGCGCTGTGTGGACAAAAGGCAGGATAAGTGCCTGTGCAGTTTACATGTCCTGGTAGTGTGAAACTCCTAAATTCATTTTGCACTGCTGTGAGGCCTCCTCCTTTCATAGGCTAACATTAGGGCTACCCTCATATACTGTTTGAGTGGTAGCTTCTGATCTGAAAGGAGTAATAAGGTCATATTTAGTATGGCCAGAATGGTAATACAAAATCCTGCTGACTGGTGAAGAAGTTGGATTTATTATTACTATTTTAGAAATTCAACTTTAGAAAGTGAGCATTTCTCTGCAATTAAATCCTTCTGTGCCTTACAATCCATGTCTAGCTAGGTTTAGTTGACAGCTCTCTTGTGCATTCACTCAGACAAACCCCAAATACAGGATGCTCAGGCACACTTGCATACATCTGCATGCTGAACTGGTCTTCCTGGGCTGGGAGGGCGGAGGGCCTGACACTTACATGTCAAAGGACAGTAGCCTGCCCTCACACAAAGGACTTCCACACCCCCTACTGGGACCCTGGCAGACAGGATGGGACTGAAAGTGGACCATGTTCACTTCTAAGCCACTCTTTGAAGTCTCCCCCACTTCAAAGGCACATTTGGGTATTTAAACAGGGCCTCTGTCACTACCAACTCAGACACTTCCTGGAGAAGAGAACCTGAACCAGAACCTGCAACCTGCCAAAAAGATCTGCCTGGCTGCCCAAAGGACTCACCTGAATGCTTTTCTGAGAAGGACTGCTGCCTTGCTGTTCCCTTGCTGCCTTGCTCCTCTCTGGATGTCCTGAGCAGTGCTCTCCAAGGGTTTGGATAGAGCTTGCCTCCTGTTCCCTGAAGTCTCAGGACCAAAAAGACTTCATTCCTACAAGAGAACTCCCTGTGCGGTGGAAATTGATGCACAACCTGCAGAAAACGACACACAGCCTGCATCGCGGTGAAAAAAATCTACGCACGCCGAACCGGAATGATGCAGTCCGACTTCGCAAGGAGAAGATTGACGCACCGCCAGAGTATCGACCGGAAGTTCGACGCACGGCCCACTGGATCAACTCAAAGCTGAGCCAGAACAACGCAGCCCGACTTTCTAAGAGGAATCGAAGCAGCGCCTGCCATACAGTAGTCATTTCCACGCAACACCCACCGGATTGACTCAGCCCCTGTGAGTTCGTCCTGCATGCCCAGGATTTCAACGCATCATCCCCGGGGCGTCTGAACACCCTGCAACCCAAAGAGAATTCCAGTCTATGAGCAGGAAATCAATGCAAAGCCTGCCCTGTGTGAAAACTCGCTAACGCATTGCATGTGTGCGCCGGAAAAATCCACGCACACCTCCCCGTTTTCTACGCATCTCCTCCTTTGTGGTCCCTTGCAGAGAATTTGAACGCAAACCAGGTACTTTGTGCTTGCAAGAGACACTTCTTGTTGTTAAGAGTCTAAAGACACTTTGGCGGTCATTCTGACTGCGGGGTCAGCGGGAACCGCCGGCTCCCCTTTTCCGACCGCGGCTTTACCGCTGCGGTCAGAATCGCCCAGGAAGCACCGCCAGCCTGTTGGCGGTGCTTCCGCCGCACTCCGCCATGGCGGTCATGGACTGCCAAGGTCAGAATGACCCCCTTTACTGTATGTCATTTTTACAGTGATATTTCAACATATGCATCTTAATCGTTTTGACCTGCATTTATCCTAATAAATATTATATATTTTTCTAAACACTGTGAGGTGTATTTTTGTGATGTTCTACTGTGTTATTGCATGATTTATTGCACAAATACTTTACACATTGCCTTCTAATTTAAACCTAACTGCTCAATACCAAGCTACCAGAAGGTGGGCAAAGGATAATTTGGATGTGACTTACCCTGACTAGAGTGAGGGTCCTTGCTTGGTTGGGGGTAACCTGACTGCCAACCAAAGACCCCATTTCTAATAATATACAATACTGGATGTTGGTCAACATAAATATCCAACCAGAATCATATCTGAATATCAACGTACATGAATACAAAAAATCATGCGTGGTGTATATAAATAACAGATCTTTTACTTATAAACATAACATATAAAGATTACAAATACTTTCTTGAGGCTCATAACACATAATCACATTATAGCACTGACACTCCCACTCATATAATCGATCCATATAAGATCCCAAGGATCTGGGGAAGTGCAAAGTCCTCCTAAGCACACTAGTCCACAATACTTTGCGCCAGATGTATCAAAGCTTTTTGCATTCGCAAACGGTGCGAATGCCCGTTTGCGAATGCAAAAAGCCATTTCAGAATGTATCAAAGGCATTCTGAATGCAATTTTAAGGAATCGCTAAAATAGTGATTCCTTAAAATTGCGACCCTGTTTAGAGAGTCGCAAATTGCGACTCTCTAAATAAGAAATCGTAAATAAGGAATCCTTAATTGCGATTTCTAAAGCACATGTAACAAGCAATTCCTTAATGCGAATTGGGCATTAAGGAATCGCTATATACCACCAAGTTGAACTTGGTGGTAACCATGTGCAAATTTTAAAAATGAATTTAAAATGCATTTTTTAAATTTACATGTAAAGCACACATGCCCTTTTGGCATGTGTGCACCTTACATGTTGTAAAAAATATCTTGGGGTGCAGCAGAGGGGGCCTTAGGCCCCCAGCACCCTGGACTTTGCATTTCCAAAAATTTCGAATTCCAGTTAGGAATTCGCAATTTTCGAAATGCAAACAATTTGCAAACATGGGCCTATAGGCCCATAGGTGCAAATGGGGGCCGGTATCGCAATTTGCGATTCAGTAATAGCATTTGCGATTTTTAAGAAATCGCTATTACCGAATCGCAAATGTGATACATTGCATTTTGCAAATCAGAAATAGCGATTTCTTAAAAATCGCTATTTCCGATTCGCAAAAAGCCTTTTTCATACATCTGGCCCTTAATGTTTTTATCTTCAAGCTTTTAAAGCGTGGACTAGTCCAACATATCTGGTAGAAGTTGTAGTTAGAGAGGAATCATCATCGATGTTTCGGTCTGTAACAGCCAAGCGGTCCACCCCTTGGATCTTATATGGAGTGTGTGTGTTGCTACTGAGTGTCTAATCACAAGGATTAACACTATTTTAAGTAGAAGTGCTCACTGAAAACACCTATGAAATATCTGCATTTGACCTGCATGGCCCTAAATCACCTTGAGGTATTTTCCTAATGCAATTATGCCTGTCATCCCATACTTATTCCAATTTAAAAGGTGCCACAAATATTGCACCATGCGTCATGGCAGACTAGTTCTCCCAGTGTATATAACAGGTATCAAAGAATACTCCACCAAGTAAGAGTTTATGTTTAAGTTTATGGAGTGTGTGCAGCCTCAACACCCTGCAGTCATTGCACTAGCTTTAACTAGGAGTGGAATCAGGGAGTTAGATTCTTGGTCCTCAATATAGTCCTTGAAACATGTACACCTAGTAGAATGAAGGGTCATGGAAACTACATATACCATCTATGGTTCTTCTCTTTTTAACCCCCTCAGTGCCTTGGACAAGCTGGTCTTGTCCAGGCAAACAGTGCTCGTGTGCCCTGGACGAGACCAGCTCGTCCTGCACCCGGCCCATGGGGGGAGTGCTAGCGCTCCCCCTATTGGCCTCCCACCCATCCCCCCCCAATTCGAGGATGGAAGGGGAATCCCTTGCCTCTTCCACCCCGACACCCCTCAGTAATCTGATGATGTCAGCGCGCTCACAGCAATTAAGAAGGTAGGTCTCTCTCTTTTGGGGCTTTTGGGGGTGGGAAACAGACACGGGGGGAAAGGAAAGAGTTTTCCCTTTCCCCCTGTGCCTGTTTTCAGTGGATTCCTGGTCCACAATCTCGGGTGGGGCCCTCGATCATGGACCAGGAATCCCCACTAGGCACCAGGGATTTATTTCAGGTTTATTTTTGGGAGCAACCCTTTGGGCAAGGGTCGCTCCATTGGCGGGCTATTATTTATCCTATTTCGGCCCCTGCAGGCCGATCTGCCCCCAGGGGGGGTCGAAAACCACCAGACACCAGGGATTGTATTTTCTTTATGTTTTTGGGGAGCGACTCCTTGGGCAAGGGTCACTTCCCTGGGGGGCCATAACTAATCCTATTTCGGTCCCCTCAGGGGGCAGGTCGGCCATTTTTACGGCCAATCTGCCCCCAGGCGGGTCAAAAACCACTAGACCATCAGGGATTTTTTTTTCTTATGTTTTTGGGGAGCGACCACTTGGGCCAGGGTCGCTCCCCTGGGGGGCTATAAATAATACTATTTCGCCCCCCCCCCCGGGGGCAGATCGGCTGTTTTTTCAGCCGATCTGCCCCTGGGGGGTCGAAAACCACTAGACCGCCTGGGATTTTATTTTCCTTATGTTTTTGGGCAGCGACCCCTTAGGCTAGATAAAATTGAATATTCGCACACGTGTAATCCTAATATAGCATGTTAATCCATGCCAATAAACATAATATATCTCCTCTCCCTAATATATTAATTTAATACAAATCACAATAGTACATAATCTACCAAAAAATCAATTGTCCAAATTCCAGATACAGATAAGTTTATACATAATTTCAATTGTCCATGAAATCAGTGTCCATCTCAAAGTAATCCTTGTAAATTTAAGCATACAAAACAAAGTTCATTTCAAATTTCATCCTCTTGAATCATGTTCGTCCTGTTGTCCTAAAGTCTGTCAACACGTGTTTCATCCTGGGAGTACCCTTGGATTTCGTCAGGACCTCCTATAACAATAAGTATATATATGCTATTGTAACAAACTAAATAAATGCCTAATTTCATAACAAATAAATGTTAAATGTGATTATATACACATATCACAAACAAATATATGAAATGTGCGGTGGGAATCCATGATATTCAATCTTAATTGTGCCAATAAAAATATAACTAAAATATCCTAAATTACATGTGCTAAAGTTATTGAGTGAATGTTAGCACACCACCCTTATGTGCCATTCATTTACAAACCATCACCTCAGTGAACCCCTTATTTATTTTGATACCGCTCTTAAATCTTGTGGTCTATAATATTGATTCACCTCCTACCTGAAAATATATGTCCTTATTCTTATAAATAACTCTTATTTGGAGTATACTATCTGC
This sequence comes from Pleurodeles waltl, assembly GCF_031143425.1. Classification (NCBI taxonomy): domain Eukaryota; kingdom Metazoa; phylum Chordata; class Amphibia; order Caudata; family Salamandridae; genus Pleurodeles; species Pleurodeles waltl. The sequence goes on along the minus strand of NC_090444.1, from coordinate 415,559,277 downwards.
TTTCAGGAACTCTGCCCGAGAAAGATTAATTGCAATTAAACACTGGAACCAATATAACTAAATCTAGCATATTCGTTGCATTAGACTAGTATTTCCAACTAAAGTGCTCACCGTGTAAATCTCTTCGAATCTCTCCAAAACGCGAGTACGCTTGCGGCTCGTATTTCTCCGAAGCCGAAGCTTAACTATTAGCCGCGTTATAAAGCGTCCACTTCGAGCTAAACATAGAAAACGGACCGCTGCACTAACAGCGTCCGTGTTTACTCGATAATGGGAATGAAAATGAAAAGCGGACTGAATACGTCCGAGATTATATAAGCTTTAACGAGTATATTTTTAATCATATATTTCCTAATTCTTCTATGTCCTCCTATCTTCAAGTCAATATGTGCACCCATAATATATTTATAATAAGATTTTGGTTAGTAAGACTATGAAACTTTTCACGAGTATATTTAGTCTATTTTTCGAGCTAAACATAGAAAATGGATCGCTGCAATAGTAACGTCCGTGTTTACTCGATGGTGGGAATAAAAATGAAAAGCGGACTGAATACGTCCGAGATTATTTGGCTTAAATGAGTATATTAGATCATGTATTTCTGTATGTATGTGCAGCCCAATTTTTGTGTATTCATAGATCTGTATTCTTATTCACTATATTTCTCCTACATTATACTTGTTATCCAAACGCAAACTTCTCCTTCAGAACATCTAATACATTTCTATAAACCTACAAATAAACATAGATCAACATTGAGAGCGGACTAGCACATTCCCTAGTTATCATTCTGAAATTAGGTTATTTTCTTCTTCCGAAACCCTCAGTACCAATGTCTAAACTTAACAGATTATAACATTATAAGTGCAACACATTATTTATATGATAGTGATACCTTATACAGTAATAACTGCTACTCATATATTTATACTGTAAATCGCCACATTTGAACTTTTACCATCTTCATACATTTATGCTAATTAAATCACACTGTCTGATTATAATGTGCGGTGTTATTACAGTATACATTATAGTTTAAGATTTTCTGACATCCAGTTCCCTGTTCATGTATACATAAATTACTTATCGCCCAAATAATATTCCATTTCATATTCCGTATTAAGACCATGTTCCACAGCTTGTAATTGTAAAATCCACTGAGATTCTTTTCTCCTGAGGGTGAGCTCCCTATTTCCGCCCCTAGGATTGGCCAAACAGTGATCAAAACCAAAAAATTTAAATGTTTTGTATTGGGTCTGTGCATTACAAATCTTCATATGGGACGCTATAGGATAACGATCATCCCCCACATTTATGGCCCTCCAGTGTTCCAAAATTCTAACCTTCAGTGGTCTTATTGTACTGCCTATGTATATCTTGTTACATTTACATATAATCATGTAAACTACAAATCTTGTGTTGCAATCTATATGTGAATTAATGAGTGCTCGCGTTTTGGAGAGATTCGAAGAGATTTACACGGTGAGCACTTTAGTTGGAAATACTAGTCTAATGCAACGAATATGCTAGATTTAGTTATATTGGTTCCAGTGTTTAATTGCAATTAATCTTTCTCGGGCAGAGTTCCTGAAAGCAGATAGTATACTCCAAATAAGAGTTATTTATAAGAATAAGGACATATATTTTCAGGTAGGAGGTGAATCAATATTATAGACCACAAGATTTAAGAGCGGTATCAAAATAAATAAGGGGTTCACTGAGGTGATGGTTTGTAAATGAATGGCACATAAGGGTGGTGTGCTAACATTCACTCAATAACTTTAGCACATGTAATTTAGGATATTTTAGTTATATTTTTATTGGCACAATTAAGATTGAATATCATGGATTCCCACCGCACATTTCATATATTTGTTTGTGATATGTGTATATAATCACATTTAACATTTATTTGTTATGAAATTAGGCATTTATTTAGTTTGTTACAATAGCATATATATACTTATTGTTATAGGAGGTCCTGACGAAATCCAAGGGTACTCCCAGGATGAAACACGTGTTGACAGACTTTAGGACAACAGGACGAACATGATTCAAGAGGATGAAATTTGAAATGAACTTTGTTTTGTATGCTTAAATTTACAAGGATTACTTTGAGATGGACACTGATTTCATGGACAATTGAAATTATGTATAAACTTATCTGTATCTGGAATTTGGACAATTGATTTTTTGGTAGATTATGTACTATTGTGATTTGTATTAAATTAATATATTAGGGAGAGGAGATATATTATGTTTATTGGCATGGATTAACATGCTATATTAGGATTACACGTGTGCGATTATTCAATTTTATATTGTGGTATTGTGGTAACCTTGTGCTACTGTTTGGGGATATTGGAGGGTATAACCCCAGTATTTGGCACCGTGTGTTATAATTAAATTGGTGATTTGGATTTGGGAAAGTAGGAGCGCTGTGACACTTTAGGTTTACCCCCACATTATTGTAGACCCTTAGGCTAGAGTCGCTGCCCCGGGGGTAATATTTTTTTTATATGTTTCAGCCCCCCCTGGGGCTAGATCGGCCATGTTTTTGGCCGATCTCGCGCCGGGGGGGGTGCGAAACCCACAAGGCACCAGGGATTGTGTGGTGTGTGTTTTGTGTGTTTGGGGGCACCCCTTGGGCAAGGGTCACCCCCCCAAAGGGGGGAAAATGAGTACTGGCCATTTCTGCCCCCGTTGGGGACAGATGGGCCTATTTTTTTTGGGCCCATCTGCCCCCAAGGAGGGCAGAAACCACCAATACGCCAGGGATTTTTTTTTCCCCCTTTTTTGTTTTGTGCTGGGGGTGCCCCCTTTTGCCCTCTTTGTCAAGGGTCACCCCATAAAGGGAGCACAGAGCTGTTGGCCATTTCTGCCCCCCTTGGGGGCAGATCGGCCAATTTCTTTTATGCGCATCTGCCCCCAATGGGGGCAGAATCCACTTAGGCACCAGGGATCCTGTGTATGTGTGTGTTTTGTGTGTGGGGGGTGGCACCTTTTGCAAGCATCGCCCCACAGAGGGGGCACGTTACGGATGGCCATTTCTGCCCGCTTTGGAGGCAGATCGGCCTATTTTTTTTAGGCCCAACTGCCCCCAAGGGGGGCAAATGGCACCAAGATGTCAGAGATTTTTTGTTTGGGTTCCCTTTGTTTTTTGTGTGCTGGGGGTGCCCCCTTTGACAAGGGTCGCCCCCCCCCCCAAAGGGGGCACGGAGCTGTTGGCCATTTCTGCCCCCCTTGGGGGCAGATTCGCCTATTTTGTTAGGCCCATCTGCCCCCAAGGGGCGCAGAATCCACTTAGGCACCAGGGATCTTGTGTGTGTGTGTTTTGTGTGGGTGGGTGGGCGGCCCGTTTGGCAAGCGTCGCTCCCCAAAGGTGGGAACATTACTGATGACCATTTCTGCTCCCCTTGGGGGTAGATTGGGCTATTTTTGTTTAGGCCTATCTGCCCCCAAGGGGGGAGAAGCTACCAAGACATGAGGGGAATTCTTTTTATTGTTGCTCCCCTTAGTTTTTTTTATGCTGAAGGCACCCCCATTCACCCCCTTTGGCAAGGGTCGCCCCCCCCCCAAACAGGGTACAGAGCTTTTGGCCATTTCTGCCCTCGTTGGGGGCAGATCGGCCTATTTTTTTTAGGTAGGCCCCTCTGACCCCACGGGAGGCAGAAGCCACTTAGGCACCAGGGACAATTTCTAAGTTCTTGGTGGCGGGGTGTTTGTCAAATGGCGAAGTATTTGTATTTGTGATTACAACAGTTTATTTCTTCTTTTTGTTCTAGTTCAAAGCTTTTGCTTCCTTTGCTGTGGATCCTTGCAGTTTTGGCAGTAGTTGTCCTGTGGTTTGCATAGTTGAATGTTTTAGGTAAGTGAAAGCAATTTACTCCAAAGGAGTATTGTTGACTTGCATGAATGACATGTTTGTAGGTGGTGTACTAAATGCAGTATTGTGTGTGAAATTGTCCTTAGATTTGAGCACAATGATATTTGTGTTGTCATGTGTCTAATTTTCTTTTTTCTTTTTAGTGGGATATCATTGGTGATTGCTGGGTCTGTGCGGAGTAGTTGCTGGTGAGTAGCTTTTTCAGGCAAGTGAGTGGTATAGTTTTTTAGTACATAACTCTTTGTGATAAAGCTACACTTTGTTTATTACTTATTTTAGTGCTGGTTGTTGTTAGAAATCCATTTGTTGTTAGTGAGGATCATGGCTAGCCGCAGAGTGACCGCTCAGCAGGTTATTGGCATGGTTTTGAGTCGTCTTCAGACCATGATTACCAGACTGACCCTGCATCTGAGGCAGAGGAGGAAGTGACAGATTCTGGCAGTGAGTTTTCTGCCCGAGAGGATTCTTCTGATGAGGAAGCCACTCTCAGTGCAGATGAATGGCCTGTTTTATAGGAGGACATTGATGTGCCAAGAGTGCAGCAGCCTGGGGCTGAAGGGTTTCCCATTAGAAGACCTGACACCTGGATTGCCCCAAACATGGAGCAGCAACAGTTACCTGCATTTACTGGTCTCCCAGGGTGTAGAGTCAATACGGAAAACTTTTTGCCTGTGAATTTCTTTCACTTGTTTATGGATGATGTATTTTTGGAAGAGATTGTGGAGCAGACTAATGTTTATGTGGAGCAATATTTGAGGGACAACGCTGCCAGACTTAGGCCTCAGTCTAGAGCTACTCAGTGGGTTCCCACATATCTGGAAGAAATGAAAACGTTTTTGGGTTTGACTTTTTTGATGGGGTCGATAAGGAAGCCGTCACTGGCTTCTTATTGGTCTACTAGTCCCTTGAGGGCAACGGCTATATTTCCTGCAACTATGACTCGTAATCCCTATTTGCTAATTCTTCGTATGCTGCATTTTGTAGACAATGCTTTAGCCTTGCCACAAGATCACCCTGATTGTCACTGTCTTTTTAAGATTAGGCCTGTCCTTGATCATTTTGTAGATCGGTTTTCAGAGGTCTATGTTCCAGGCAAACAGATAAGTGTGGACGAGTCTTTGGTCCTTTTCAAGGGGCGTATAGTTTTTAAGCAGTGCATTCCTAGTAAGAGGGCACGGTATGGGATTAAATTGTATATGCTGTCAGAAAGCAGTACAGGATACATGTATAATTTCCGGGTCTACACTGGTAGGGATTCCCATATTGACCCTCCGGGTTGTCCGGCAACTTTTGGAGTTAGCGAAACAATTGTGTGGGAACTTGGTAGACGACTGTTTAATAAAGGTCACCATTTGTACGTAGATAATTTCTACACTGGAGTGCAGTTGTTCAATGAGTTGTTTGGAGTGGACACTGTTGCTTGTGGTACAATCCGTTCTAACCGGAAAGACTATCCAAGGGAGCTTGTCTGTAAAAAACTTGAGAGGGGACAGTGCAGTGCCTTGTGGAATAATGAGCTGCTAGCTCTGAAATTTTCATACAGGAGGGATGTGTACCTGCTATCTACCATCCATGATGAGAGTACTTCCCCTGTGACTGTTTGGGGTCAGGTTGCCGAAGTGCGCAAACCTGCGTGCATTTTGGACTACAATAGGCATATTGGTGGTGTTGATAGAGTATATCAGAGGTTGGAACCTTACACTAGCCCTTCATAAGTCTTACGTGTGTTATAAAAAGTTGACCCTACATTTATTTCACTTGGCAACTTTTAATGCTTTCCTTGTGTTCAAGGATTGTTCACCTGAGTCAAGGATGACATTTATTAAATTTCAGGAGTCAGTGATAGAGAGCCTTATTGTGGTGGATCAGGCAAGAGTTCCTAGAGTAGCAGTGGTGGAGGATGTGGCTAGATTGAAAGATCTCCACTTTCCAGATCACATTCCTCCCACTCTCAAAAAAGACTTACCCACTAAGAAATGTAGAGTATGTGCCCGAAGAGGTATCCGGAGGGAGAGCCGGATGTACTGCCCCGATTGCCCTTCAAAGCCTGGGCTGTGTGTGCCCGGCTGTTTCAGAAATTACCACACAAAGAACATTTTTGGGAAAATACCGTGAACGTAAACTGCCTATTTTATATTTTCATATGTTCAGTTTCACGGTTGGCATTACTGTCATGTATTTAGTTAGAGCTTTTGTGTTTGTAGTTTTGTACTTCTTTTATAATTAGTTAGTGGTTTCTTTGCTGTTTATAAACAACAAAAAAAGTGATGGCAGTGTGCGTGGGGTGGCGCTTGCCTGGTGGTGTGTGTGGGGTGGCGCTTGGCTGGCGGTGTGCGTGGGGTGGCGCTTGGCTGGTGGTGTGTGTGGGGTGGCGCTTGGCTGGCGGTGTGCTTGGGGTGACGCTTGGCTGGCGGTGTGTTTGTGGTGGCGCTTGGCTTGTGGTGTGCTTGGGGTGGCGCTTGGCTGGCAGTGTGTGTGGAGTGGCGCTTAGCTGGCGGTGCCAGCCAAACATCAGTCCACACACTCCCATCAGCTAGTGTGACTGCTGTATCAGGTATGTGGGCGTATGTAAGTGATGGGCCCTTGAGTGGCGCTGTCTGTTGATGCGAGTGTTGTAATGTGCTGGGCCTGTGGCTGGCAGTGTGAATGGTCTTGTGCACGTCATGTATGAAAGGTGTGTGAATGGACTGTAAAACGGTTGGTGCCTTGATGCAGCTTTACAGCTCACGAGCTGTGAGTCATTGGTTCAGTTTTTTGGCCTTTCAGTTATTAACAGTGCATTTCACTTTTGTGAAATCTCTTGTTAATAAAATTTGATCTACTGAACCATCACTCACCCTCGTGCCAAATCCAACTAGTATGTGTGGTATGAATGACAAAACCTGCTCCGCTGTAATCAGGCGTCGCAGCCCACTTGTGACGCATTAGGTGTCTCAGGTGGGACCCCGATGATGAAGCATGCCACCAACTTGGTTGGTGGGTGAGGGGTCTTTTTCACATAACCTAAGTGTGTTTCTTTTCACAATTTTAGTGTTTGGCACATCACGGACGTACGTGGACACATCAAAATGATATATTGCAAAACTACCTGTGTTTGGGGGAAAGGGGGCACTTAAGTTTTTGGTCGTGGGTGCACCCTTCATCTAGGGAAACCTATCAAACCCAGAAATTTTTTTAAACTAGACACCCCAAGAAGTCTAGGGAGGTGTGGCTTGCGTGGATCCCCCAACAATTTCTTACCCAGACTCCTCTGCAAACCTCAAAACTTGCTTAAAAAAAGCATATTTTCCTGACTTTTCTTAGTAGGATCACCGCTCCAGCACAAAATTCCTACTCCCAGCATTCCCCTCAGTCTCCCAAAGAAAATGACACCTCGCTTGTGTGGGTCCCCAAAGCAGAGTCAGCCTAGAGATGTATAGAAGAAGAAAATGTCCTTGTCAACTTGCTGTGCTATCCCCTCTATCTCTACAAGTTTTTGGCCTTCTTCTGTTGCAGGCACCTGGCCCACCCACACAAGTGAGGTATCATTTTTATCAGGAGACTTGGGGGAACGCTGAGTGGAAGGAAATTTGTGGCTCCTCTCAGATTCCAGAACTCCCTGTCACCGGAATGTAAGGAAAAAGTGTTCTTTTAGCCACATTTTGAGGTTTGCAAAGGATTCTGGGTAACAGAACCTGGTGAGAGCCCCACAAGTCACCCCGTCTTGGATTCCCCTAGGTATCTAGTTTTAAAAAATGCACAGATTTAGTAGGTTTCCCTAGGTGCCGGCTGAGCTAGAGGCCAAAATCCACAGGTAGGCACTTTGCAAAAAACACCTGTTTTCTTTGAGAAAATGTGGTGTGTCCACTTTGTGGTTTGGTGCATTTACTGTTGCGGGCACTAGGCCTACCCACACAAGTGAGGTATCAATTTTTATCAGGAGACTTGGGGGAACGCAGAATAGCAAAACAAATGTTATTGCCCCTTGTCTTTCTCTACATTTTTTCCTTCCAAATATAAGACAGTGTGTAAAAAAGACATCTATTTGAGAAATGCCCTGTAATTCATATGCTAGTATGGGCACCCCAGAATTAAGAGATGTGCAAATAACCACTGCTCCTCAACACCTTATCTTGTGCCCATTTTGGAAATACAAAGGCTTTCTTGATTCCTATTTTTGACTCTTAATATTATAGCAAATGAATTGCTGTATACCCGGTATGGAATCATAACCCACTGCAAGGTGCAGCTCATTTATTGGCTCTCGGTACCTAGAGTTCTTGATGAACCTACAAGACCTATATATCCCCACAATCAGAAGAGTCTAGCAGATGTAATGGTATATTTCTTTCAAAAATCTGACATTGCAGGAAAAGGTTACAGAGTAAAACGTAGAGAAGAATTGCTTTTTTTTACCTCAATTTCAATATTGTTTTATTTCAGTTCTTATTTTCTGTAGGAAACCCTTGTAGGATCTACACAAATTACCCATTGCTGAATTCAGAAGTTTGTCTACTTTTCAGAAATGTTTAAGTTTCTGGGATCCAGCATTGGTTTCACACCCATTTCTGTCACTGACTGGAAGGAGGCTGAAAGCACAAAAAATCGTAAACATGGGGTATGTCCCAGTAAAATGCCAAAATTGTGTTGAAAAATTGGGTTTTCTGATTCAAGTCTGCCTGTTCCTGGAAGCTGGGAAGCTGGTGATTTTAGCACTGCAAACCCCTTGTTGATGCCATTTTCAGGAAAAAAAAACACAAGCCTTCTTCTGCAGCCCTATTTTCCCATTTAAAAAAAAACAAAAACAGTTTTCGCTGTGTTTTGGCTAATTTCCTGGTCTCCTTCAGGGGAACCCACAATGTCTGGGCACCTCTAGAATTCCTAGGAGGTTGGAAAAAAAGGATGCAAATTTTGCATGAGTAGCTTATGTGGACAAAACGTTATGAGGTCCTAAGCGCACCCTGCCCCAAATAGTGAAAAAAAGGCATGGCACCTGAGGGGAAAAGGCCTGGCAGTAAAGGGGTTAATCTTACCATCTGGAGGGCTACATAAAACATAGCTTCCCTACCAGCAAGGTATTTTTAACTTATTTAACATCAACCCCTTCAACTACTATTTAACAATCATTTGGTGTTCACCATTCAGTGTTCCTGTGTCTTCCACTGGTAGAAGCACACCCCATTCCATAGCAGAGTAGGAGGAACCCTGTGATGAAGCATGCATCAGGGGATAACCCTGGTCGATAAGGGTTAAAGGAAAAGCTGAGCGCTTTTCCTACCTGTCAGAGGTTTAGTACGAAATACAGAGTAGGGCTCTCTTTTTTCAAGATATGTAAAAAGTAGGACATGTATATATTTCATGTTTTACATGTCCTGCTAATAAAAAAAAAACAAAGTCATTTTTCACTGCAGCTTGGCAGCTCTTCCATAGGCTAACACTTGGTTATCCTTTCACATTTAATAAGTGATAGCTTTGGTTTGGGAACAGGTAGAGAAATACTTCTTTCATTTATTTGAGTTGTAATTAAAAATCCTCTTTACAATAAAGTCAGATTTTTACTTGCTATTTCGAAAATGCCACTTTTAGGAACTTGGCATTTTCACACTGCAAAATAAATTTGCTTTTCTCCCAGCAACCACGTCACAACACTGCTAATAGCTCTCCTGTGGTGTGATGTGCATTCCTTCCAGACAGTAGACAAAGGAACTAGGTGTGGGGAACGCTGTTCATCTCTTGTGCAGGATGGCCTGGGAGGTTGTACCCACCCCACTCCTGAAAGTTAAAAAGTAGCCTTAGGGCTGTATCCATACCCTTCCTGTCTTCAGAAGATGCCTTCTCTGTCACTGACAAATGAAGTTCACACCTGGCATGCCTGCCCTTTGTTTCATAAGAGAAAGTAGAGTCAAAAACTGGGAAAAAGGGAAGAACTGACCACAACCAGTGTAGTATTTAGCATTGCCAGTACCAGTATTCTACCATGGGTGCTAAATATGCTAAGATTTACCTCCAGTATTCCAACACCATCATTTTGTCATGGGTGTCACTATGTCAAGACTTACCTCTAGTATGCCAAACATTTGCCATGGACGTCCCATATGCAAAGTATTACCTCTAGTATGACAGTGCCACCTTTTTTTTTTGCAGGTGCCTGTCTGGATAAAAATAGACAAAGAGGTCATCCCCCATCCACAGGCTGCAACTAGGACATAAAAGTTGCAACCCCTGAACCTCTGGTCAGAACACTCCTGGACCTAAGATAATTCAGTAGAAGGAGTGCCCTGCTGTTTGAAGAAGGAAGACCGGACCTGCTTGCCTTGTACTTAAGACCCCAATAGTGATTTCAAGGGTATGTTGCCTGAACTGTTTGAGTTACAGGGACAAAACAAGCTTCCAGAGGCCTTTCCTGCTTTCTATTTGAATAAACCCACTCAACATGACCTAGTTTCCTCACCCCTGGGTGCTACCCTAAAGGTCCCGGGCCCTTGACTGGAGTGAGAGTGTACTTCTCCCTGCTAATTGAAGGTTTTTACCGGGTCTGATGTGTAGCGGTGCAGAGAGATGCAGGGCCTCACATCACAGCACCATGCAGCTCCTTATCAGTGGCCTCACTTGATCTGATGCAGAGCCAAGCATTGCAGAACCACACAGTTTCTGGTTTGTGGCTTCACCAAAGATGGCACACAGCAATGCAGAGTCTCACATCACAACCCCCCTCTCTAGATTGGCATCTTCAGCGGATCCGATGCAGAACGGAGCAGAGCAACATAGGTCCTCACATTGCAGCTGGTGGTCCGTGGCTCACCAGATCCGATGCAGAGTGACACAGAGCCTTGCACTGCAGTACAGCACGTTTCCTGTTCAGTGGCTTCACCAGATCCAACTCAGAGCCCTGCAGAGCCATGTAGCTCCCAACTTAAAGCCTCACTCACTCCAACTCACCATGGCACAACATGATGCTGGATGACGCAGAGCCCTGCAGTGTCATACCACATAGACTTCACTTGAAAGTTTGAAGGTAAAAATTCCAGCAGGATGAACCCAGTGCTGTGTTGAACTTATGACTTTACCTTGGCCCAGTGCAAGCAGATTCCTAAAGTCGCCATGCCTTGCTTTTTGTGCTCTTTTTTTACTAAAAGTTTAAGAACTCATAACTCAGGTTCTATCAATTTAACTTTTGTCATTTTTATGTTATCTTATTTATTAAAGCATTATCTATCTTTCTAAATTGATTTGGGATTTTTTGGGTGTTTTTGTTTTCACTTTATTACTTTTTGAGTGCTGCATAGATACTTTACACATTGCCTCTACGTTTAGCCTGACTGCTTTTGTGCCAAGCCACCCAGGGTTAAGTGCAAGTTCATTTAGTGACTTTTGTGGTTCACATTGAAACGAATTGTGATTGCTTTTTGGTATGAGTGCTCATCCCCTCCAACAAATAATCCAATGTATAGAAGTAGGGTATAGTGAAATATATTTTTAAATTTCATTTTCAGCCTTCATTTGCAGAATGTGGAGCTGCAGGTTCATGCATATTGTAGGAAGCTGGGTCTTTATATACTGGACCAAAATGAGGTACGCTGTGCAAAGAGTCCAAGCTATCCCCAGAGGTATCACAGAGGCACAAATTACACCCCAATTGCTCTCTTTTTGGGTATTGTGGTCAGGCAGTTAGGCATACCAGAGGATAGTGCTAAGCATGTAAGGCACACATTCATGCAGTAAGTGAGAAACACACTCAATAAAGAACCAACACTAATTTATAAAAATAACATATACTTTTATGTAAACTTTGGTCCCAAGATCACAGGACTCAGGTGAGTACTTTTTGAGTTATGAATTTTTATAGTATTCAAAAGTAGAGAGAGTGCCTTTTTTTAGGAAGCTGCAATGCAATCCTATGAAGGAAAGCAAAGATGGCAATCCAGGTAGAGTCCAAGAACTTAAGGGACCAATCTCCTGGACTTAAAGGGATTTTGGGACATGGTTCAAGGTCAACCTACAGGTTAACTCAGGGAGCTCTGGTCCGTCTAGGTTCAGAGGTGTGTTACGGCATCGGGTGTCTCATTCAGTTCTATAGGGATCAGTCCAGTTACAAAGTTGTAGCAGGGTTGGACTGGAAGAAAAGTCCAGGGGAACCCACTGGGGACTCGACCCTTGAGGTCCTTGGGCATGTGGGGACACTGTCAGTCCACGTCTCCTCAGGCTGTTGGATAATGGTGCAAGGGTGTCTTCTGGGACCAGGTCCAGCACTGGAGTTCCTTGCGGTTTCAGGGCGATCCTGCAGACACATCCTGGCGTCTAGTCTGACCAAGCCAATAAGTGGGCTCAGGTCTCATGAGGTGGGGAAATGGTGGGACACCATTGGTTCTCCTCTTCTGGGTCCGGGGCGGACGGGTGCAGAGGTGTCCTAGGGCATCAGGTTTTGCCTCCTGATCACTTGCGGTTGCAGGTGGGTCTGCAGAAACAGTCTTCAGAACCCGTGATGAAGTCCACAGTGGGCAAGCACAGGGTAGGCTTCTCTTCTGGAGGGCCTTGGGACTACGCTGACACCATTGGCCCACTTGAATACGGGTTAAGTAGCCTGGGTGCAGTGGTGATGTCCGGCAGTGGGTTTTTGGCAGTCCCGGACCTCTCAGGTTTTTTTTGGTGCCTGCAGATGCAGGGGAGCAGCTTCTCTACCCCAAGGGAGGACCTCCTTGCAGTTTACAGAGCACTGGCAGCCCTCCCAGTTTCTGGAGGATGCAGCGGCAGGACAGGTGAGTTGCTCCTCAAGGGTCGGTTGCAGCAGGCAAGGCGTCAAGTCAGTCATTGTCCTCAATTCTCGGGTTCAGCAGGCCTCTCATCCACTCTTTTGTGTCCAGCAAAGATCTGATATCAGGGGTTCCCTAAATACCCAATTTAGGGGGTGTTAAGGGGAGTGAAGGGTAGTAGACAATGGGCTGCTTACCCTTGGGGTCACTACACCCCCTAGATGACCACTTCCTGTGTAGAGAGGGCATCTCCCTAACCAGAATTCCTAAATTCCACCACATGCAAGATGGTGGAATTTCTAAAGTGGTGGTCACTTAGGTTGCCCACCCTAGAGGTGTTCCCATTTTGGAAGGGTGACACGCCTCCTGCATAGCTAATTTTACCACCTGTCCAACTGCCAGATGGGCCCTGAGACAGGAGGGTTGGCATATACCTCTGAGGAAGACCAGTTCTGCATGTCAAAGGTGGTGGGCTTCTTTGAAGCTCCTGCCTTGAAATGCAGGTAATCTTGTCAGGGTGGATGGGTAACACCCCAGCCCAGACAGTCCTTTGTTTTGGGACCTCTCGAGAGCAGAGGCTCTCCCCCTCGGAGGGCGAATGTGTGTCTGTTAGTGGCAACTTGCCAGAACCAGTCAGTGAGCTCACCAGCAGATGGTATGTTTTTCAGGGGCACCTCTAAGGTGCCCTCTTGGTGCATCTATTAATAAATCCATCACTGGAATCAGTTAGGGTTTATTAATATGAGATGTTTGATACCAAACAGCCATAGGTTTAGAGAAGCTATCATGTAGCTAGGACACTCATCGTGACCACTGTCCAGACCATGTATTTAAAATGGCTTCCCTGGATGCTTACTAAGTCTAAGAATCAGGCATATTTTCCCAATCCATATATGCCCTCACTTGTAATATAACGCACCCTGCCTTAGGACTGGAGGCCTTCCGTAGGGGTGACTTACAGATATTATAAGCAGTGTTTGAGGGGCATGGCACATAAGTGTGTACCATGTTGTGGTTTAAATTTTGGAGCACCTTGTCACAAAGCTTGGAATGGCAGTTTGTGTGAGGTTAGTGCTGGGTCTCTGAGAGTGTCACAAGTTGTGCTGCAGATCTGAGAGGCCCTCTTCAGTACCCATGCCCTAAGTACCAGGGGTACCATTTTCTAGGAACTTATAGGGGACTGAAGGGCCTGGTCACTTAGGGATCAAGTGATTAGGTGTCCTGTTGTAAACAGGAACCCAATGCACTTCAGTCAAAGTTGCATCTAAAAAACTAGGCAAAAAGTGGGTGGGTACTGCAACCAGAATCCAGCTCCCTGAATGACCTGAAATGAGTTCCATGACACCTGTGTTGCAATAGAGGAGTGTCATGAATAGATAGTTTGGGATTCATTTGTTTAGAGGGTGAGGGAAGATTTCCAAGTGTGAGAATTCCTTCAAGCAAACTGAAGAGTGAGATTGGCCAAAAAGATGCACATGCTCAAATTACGTACCTGTAAGCTTCATTATTAGTCATTGCTTTTCTTCTCATGGTCAGCACAGCATGAGCAACAGTCTCATGTCCCCCAGACATCCACTATATCAGAGAAAAGTTACTCCACCCATCGTCATATGGATGACACTAGGAAACAGCACCACATGTCCTACATCAGGGAAGGCTGCATTAAGTGCAAACAGTTTGCCAATTTTCAGAATGCATGTACAGCTAACAAGAGTAATGTCACTCTCAAAGTCAGTGCAGTGGAAGAGTTAGAGCAAGATGTTATTAGCCATTTAGTGTTGCCAGTCGAAGACACAAATCTCAGGCAGAGTTCAGTACCCTTCAAAGAGCTATTAGGAAGCTTCAAGTGGGGAATATTAGTCTTAATGTTATGGCACACTGAAGTTCTTCAATAACAATTCTAAATGATAGAACTTTCTATGATAAAGGTTTTAGCAAACCTCAGACTTCTTCAGTTGTTCATCCAAAAGCCTTCGGAGACCAAGGCATTGATATATGACAGAAAGATGCTTTAACATTTATGGGGCATACTATTTTCACAAAACTATGTGTTGTTATTAAAGGTCACAACATAGTTGGATGGCGTGATCTTGGTTAAGTAGGCATTGCTTTGAGACCAGGAACTGATAATCTTATATCTCTAGGTGAGATAACTTTTTCAATCACAGATATTGATGGTAAAGAATAAGAGGCCATTTTAGACAAATACACGGAAGTGTTACTATCAAAAGTAGAGTGTGTTAAAGGAGTCGAGCATGACATTAATTTGAAATCAGGTGATACCCCCAATAAGTACAAAGTCAGAATGGTGCCACTTAGTATAAGATGAACTGAAGGATTTGCTAGTTTCACTATTTAAGATGGCATGGTTGAAGCTTGAGATTCTGCAGATTGGGTTGCAGCTGTTGTTTTAGCAAATAAGATGTCTAGTAGTATTTGCAGATTTGAGATCATTACCATACATTGCCATCCCTTGCCACAAATACAAGAAATACTGATGGCTATTGAAGGTTTGCATATTTTTCTATAATTTATCTCTAGTCTGCATTCCATCACATTGCCATATTGCCATATTGGTCAATAGACTTGACAAATGTTGTTACTCCCTTTGGTGCCTTTGGATATTTAAGACTTCTTTTTGGACAGCCATCCACTGCCAGTGTATTTCAAAAACTAATGGAGCATTATTTAAAGGCATCAAGCGGTACAAGCATTTCAGAATGACATCTGGATATGTGCCAAGAGCATTCACGAACATAATGAGAGCACATTTTTTGTATTCTGTGTGTGAGGGGTGTAATCTTTTTAAGAACAAAATATAAATGAAAAAATGAGGATGACATTCAACTTCAGAAAATGGCATCTAATAGATCAGGCTTCTCCAGCATATTTCTGGTGAGCTACTGGTAGCTCTCTCACTATCTATAAGTATCTCTCATGGCTGTAGCTCAGCCTACTGAGTTTTAACATTTTGCATGGCTGAATTTATTTATGTATACCACAGTTGTAGTGTGTATTTGAGGCAAAAAAGTGTGTATTTTCAAATCTCATAAGCTGATGTTTGGAGAAAAATGGGTGAATTTCCACAATTTGTTTAAAGTGATCAATCGTGTGATAATGGAGGAGACTTATTACTAATATCATTCCCTTGATGCCTGGGGCACTGCAGCTGTGGTTGTTAGGAATTACCCTTGTAAAGGCATTCCAAAGTCACAAAGCCTCTTTTACATTACTTTTAACAACCCGCCTGATGCACTCAGACGATCACTGCTGGTAATATTGCATAGAGTGACCACTAAGGAAATCTTTTCTGATGTGGTCACTATTCCACCATTAAGGGACATATCTATACTTTTTGGTGCAAAACTGCACTAACGCAGTTTTTGCATCAAAAAGTTTTGCACCTGCTTGCACCATTCTTGAGCACCAGCCGGGCACCATATTTATGGAATGGTGCAAGCTGGTGCAAAGGGTAGGCTAGCGTAAAAAAAAAAAAATGACGTTAGCCGGGTGGGGGTGGCGGTATGGGAGAAGGGGAGTTAGAGTAAATAAATGACTCTAACCAGCCTAGTATCATTTTCTGACGCAAAACCATCCATAGCACATGACTCTTGTCTTAGAAAAGACAAGAGTCATGCCCACCACCCCAATGGCCAGCACAGAGGACCAGAGTCCCCTGGGCATGGCCATTGCACCAATTTCAATGCCGCCAATGGCACTTTAAAAACAAATATATATATTTACCTGTACTTACCTATGCTTACCTGGGATGGGGTCCCCCATCCTCCGCTGTCCCTCTGGTGTGGATGGGGGTGTCCCTGGGGCCTGGGGAGGGCACCTTCAGGCTTATTACATGGTGTTCCACCATCGAAATAGGCCAACAGGTCTACTAACGCCTGCCCTGAACCAGGCGTTAAATAATGGTGCAAAGCAAGCTTTGCACCATTATTTGACCCATCCTCCCCCCGTGCGTGATTTTAGCATGGCAGGATAAATGTAGTGCCAAGACCATAGAATTATTTTTTGCAAGGGAACGCCTACCTTGCATCTCATTGACACGAGGTAGGTTTCCACGTCCAAAAAATGACTTTAAGCGCCAAAGTATAAATATGGAGTTAGTTTTGTACCAAATTTGCATTTAAAAAAATGACGCAAATTCGGGGAAAAACAAGTATAAATATGCCCCTTGTTCTAGTAACTCAGGTTAGTTTTCCTTGAACAAAAGTAGCTTTTATTGCAGAAAAGACTGGAGACCCTTGAGATAGATGCTATTAAATGCCATTAAATGTGCACCACAACCTACACTTAAAAATCCACTTAGATCATTCCGGGTCTGAGCGAATATTACACTAGATTTGTACAGGGACATGCACTTTCAATTTAGCCTCTAGGGTGTACTAAACAATGAAAACAAATATATTGGATCAGGAACAAGATGATGCTTTGAAAACTGTAAAATATCATCATATCAGAACCAACTTTGCAGCCATTTGACAGTCCAGCAAAATGTCCTGTTACCATGGATACAGTTCCATTGGATTAGATGCTGTTTTAGCGCAGTGGCATAAGGGCAAGGAAAATAAGGTTTCATTCATGTCACGCTCAGTCAGTGGTCTAGTATAGCATTATAGTACCATTATACGTGGGGCCTTTGTATATGTGTGATGTGTGTGGGGTATTGAAAGGTTTAAAATATGCTTTTGGGGTTACAGGCTCGATATAGTCATAGACCATAAATCACTTCTGCAATTTATGAATAGACACAGTGCAAGGTTGATATTTACCTGACTGGTAAAGTTGCTGTCTCGACTTTAACTTTGAAATTAAATACATCCATCGTGGTAGAAACACCAGAGCAGAATACTTGTCACGTTTGACATTGATTGTTCTGATCAGAGTGATGACAAGGATATGGAATCTTTTGTTGCTGCCTTAGAAGCGTCTTTAAAAAGTGCGGGTTGCATTGATGAAAAGGAATGGTTATTAGCTTGTAAGAATGATGTTATATTTCTTTGCCAACTTTTTATTCAATTTTTGCACTTAAACAATAAGCAGATTACAAGACACATACATACACGTACAACAAAACACATATCGGCATGTTGGTTAACCCTTTGGGTGCGGGCGTCGCACGACCAGTGGCCGACACCAGGGAGGGGGTTAACAAATCCTCTGGTGCAATTTATTTTTTATGTTTTTAAACCCCGGGAGACATGAAAGCTTTTCCGTGCCTCCCCCGCCCCCCACCCGCCCCTTTGTGACGCGGAGCGCTGACGCCACTTTGTTTATTTCCCCATCGGAGCAGGAAGCGGCCTTGTGGCCGCTTCCTGCTCTATTGGGGAAAACGGCCCCAAACGGCCTTCCCCACATTCGGGAAGGCCTCGTAAGAAAGGGGAGACTCTCCACTTTCTTACGAGGCCTTCCTGAAAGTGTTTCCTGCGATCGGGGGCCAGGAAACACCACTAGCCACCAAGGATTTCACTTGGGGGGGTCGGCCCCCTCGGAAAATGGGCTGCCCCCCTCGGGGGCATATTTTTTTTAAAAAAGGTAGGTGTCCCGTGGGGCAAAATTTTATTTAAAAAAAATAATAATAATAAAATTAAAAATAAATTGACAGGGGGTCGCCCGTGGGCAGGGCGACCCCCTGTGGGGGCAATATTTTTTTTTCGTTGTTGCAGGGTTTCCCTGGGGGCCATTTTGGCCCCCAAGGAAACCATACAACTACTAAAAAAAATAGATCTATATATATACATATATATATATATATAGAGAGAGAGATCTATATATATATAGATATATCTATGTAAATATATCTATCTACATGGATATATATATATATATATATATATATATATATATATATATATATAGATCTATCTATAGATATATCTATGTGGATAGATATATATAGAGATAGATCTATATATATATATATATATATATATATATATATATATATATATATATATATAAAAATCACTTTTGTCAATACATGTGTGGTTTCCCTGGGGGCTGCGATCGGTTCCCAGGAAAACCAGACCCACATATAAAAGTGATCTATATATATATATATATATATATATATATATATATATATATATATATATTTGCCACCAGTTGTCTTGCAGTTGCAGCTTGCGTCTTCAAAGCAATGCACATAATTCAACTGACGAATTTCAACTGTAGCTTTTAGGCAGCAATAAAAAAGTCAAGTAAGTATTGTGATTATGTTTCTGCTACAAAAGGGTCAGACTTTTGTCTAGTGGCAGTTTTAGTGCCATAAAGAAGCACAGAAGGTTTATATGCCTACTACAAAGAGCAAATCTGTATTTTATGTAAATAGCTGAGTACATTAGTAAAGTCAGCCATTACCTGCGCTATAATACAAATGAAATGTATGTACGGGGTGGAGGGTGGCTATGGAGAGATGAAGGGCACTTTTGCTGGGTGGTAATGAGGGAATCCGAGGAGGAGGGAGTGGGAGCACCAATAATGATTGTTGGACTGGGCGCAGGAGGTGCTAAAGCCTGTGACGAATGGTATGTGGCAAGGTGTTTTTTGAGTGTCTTGAAAGAACGTGGTGATTGAGGGAAGAAGCGCAGGTCAGATGGCCTCTACTGTTGCATGTATCTCACACACACCATCGATTTTGTGACTGTCTACGTAGGCTAGTGTTTTAGAGCAACAGTTTAGCCAACAGCAGAGATGGCATCTTGATGGATGACTGCTGTCGTCACTCGGGTTATAGAAGACAGCTCTGACATAGGATCAGAGACTGAGACATCAGATACTGAGACAGCATCTGAGGGATAGAACAATGGTGCAGACTCTGGGGGTGATTTTTCAGTCGGAGGAGTCCCATACGATAACTCCTCTTCCAGTAAATTATGAGGGAGGTGATGAGGACAGTCCTGCGGTCCCTTCGCAAGCACAGCCTGTGCAACGGGGTAATAGTGGGTTAGCCCAACCCAGAGAGCAGGTGAATGCGGCAGCAAGCAGAGAGAGAGAGTGCTCTCTTGGGAGCTCCCCAATTTATCCCACCACCCAAATCGTATTGTGGAGACATCAAAATTATCTATCACAAAACAAACTGGTTTCGTAAGGCAGGCACCTGTGTTTTTGGTCCTGGGTTCGGCGGCCATATAGAGAAACACACTAAACCCAAACATTTCTGGAAACTAGACATTCGGGGGAGCCAACAGATGTGTGACTTGTGTGGATTCCCCAAAGTTTTCTTACCCAGAATACCCTGCAAATCTGAAATGTTGAATAAAAACTCTATTTTTCTCGCATTTCTGTCACACAAACTACAGGAATATGCTGGGATCCACAAAATTCCTACCACCCAGTGATTCCTCACCTGTCCTGATAAAAACACTACCCCACTTGAGTGCCTACACCTAGTGCCTGCGTCAGGAATGGATCACCCCAGGGTCAACAGCTGCCTCATGTAAGGACCAACATTGACCGTTGTGTGATCTATTCCTGTCGCGGGCACCAGGCCTACCCACACAAGTGAGGTACCATTTTTATCGGGAGACTTGGGGGAACGCTGGGTGGAAGGAAATTTGTGGCTCCTCTCAGATTCCAGAACTTTCTGTCCCCGAAATGTGATTAAAATGTGTTTTTTTAGCCAAATTTTGAGGTTTGCAAGATTCTGGGTAACAGAACCTGGTCAGAGCCCCACAGGTCACCCCGTCTTGGATTTCCCTAGGTCTCTAGTTTTAAAAAATGCACAGGTTTGGTAGGTTTCCCTAGGTGCCGGCTGAGCTAGAGGCCAAAATCTACAGGTAGGGACTCTGCGAAAAACACCTCTGTTTTTGTCAAAAAATGGGATGTGTCCACGTTGTATTTTCTGGCATTTCCTGTCATGGGCGCTAGGCCTACCCACACAAGTGAGGTATCAATTTTATCGGGAGACTTGGGGGAATGCTGGGTGGAAGGAAATTTGTGGCTCCTCTCAGATTCCAGAACTTTCTGTCACCAAAATGTGAGGAAAATGTGTTTTTTAGCCAAATTTTGAGGTTTGCAAATGATTCTGGGTAACAGAACCTGGTCAGAGCCCCAAAAGACACCCCATCTTGGATTCCCCTAGGTGTCTAGTTTTTAAACATGCCAAGGTTTGTGAGGTTTCCCTAGGTGCCGGCTGAGCTAGAGGCCAAAATCTACAGCTAAGCACTTTGCAAAAAACACGTCAGATTTCAATGTAAAAATGTGATGTGTCCATGTTGCGTTTCCTGTCGCGAGCATTAGTGAGGTACCATTTTTATCGGGAGCCTTGGGGGAATGCAGAATAGCAAAACAAGTGTTATTGCCCCTTGTCTTTCTCTACATTTTTTCCTTCCAAATGTAAGACAGTGTGTAAAAAAGACATCTATTTGAGAAATGGCCTGTAATTCACATGCTAGTATGGGCACCCCGGAATTCAGAGATGTGCAAATAACCACTGCTTCTCAACACCTTATCTTATGCCCATTTTGGAAATACAAAGGTTTTCTTGATACCTATTTTTCACTCTTTATATTTCAGCAAATGAATTGCTGTATCCCCAGTATAGAATGAAAACCCATTGCAAGGTGCACCTTATTTATTAGCTCTGGGTACCTAGGGAACTTGATGAACCTACAAGCCCTATATATCCTCACAACCGGAAGAGTCCAGCACACGTAACGGTATATTGCTTTAAAAAATCTGACATTGCAGGAAAAAGTTACAGAGTAAAACGTGGAAAAAATGGCTGTTTTTTTCAGCTCACTTTCAATATTTTTTTATTTCAGCTGTTATTTTCTGTAGGAAAACCTTGTAGAATCTACACAAATTACCCCTTGCTGAATTCAGAATTTTGTCTACTTTTCAGAAATGTTTAGCTTTCCAGGATCCAGCATTGGTTTCACACCCATTCCTATCACTAACTGGAAGGAGGCTGAAAGCACCAAAAATAGTAAAAATGGGGTATGTCCCAGTAAAATGCCAAAATTGTGTTGAAAAATGTGGTTTTCTGATTCAAGTCTGCCCGTACCTGAAAGGTGGGAAGATGGTGATTTTAGCACCAGAAACCCTTTGTTGATGCCATTTACAGGGAACAAAAACACAAGCCTTCTTCTGCAGCCCTTTTTTCCCAGTTTTTTTAAAAAAAACTAAATTTTCACTATATTTTGGCTAATTTCTGGTCTCCTCCAGGGGAAACCACAAACTCTGGGTACCATTAGAATCCCTAGGATGTTGGAAAAAAAGGACGCAAGTTTGGCGTGGATAGCTTATGTGGACAAAAAGTTATGAAGGCCTCAGCAGCAACTACCCCAAATAGCCAAAAAAGGGCCCAGCACTGGGGGGGGGGAAAAGGCCCAGCAGCTAAGAGGTTAAATGATACAGTAGATAACGCTATTGGACACATGGCTTTACAAGCAGAAAAACAGTTTCTTTCATTGAAGGACTATGTCCCCAGGGGATCACAAACAGAATACAGAATATTGTGTCAAAAATATTGAGGACCAAAATATTGAGAAGGTAAGTGCAAATAGGTAAGTATACATTTACTATTCTTAAATCCACATTTTCCTACCTTGAAGATATATATGTCTTCAAGTTACTTATCAGTGGAGTTATGTATAGTAAAAATTTGCTTTCCTATGGAAACTTACCTAAACAATATTTTTGTCCTTGATATTCTTGACACGATATTTTGTCCCACGCTATTTTTGCTTCTGATATTCTTTTTTAATACTGTCCTCAGGTACGCCCAGCAGCACAAATTAGGTATTATGCAGGATGACAGTTTCAGAGATGACGCTCAGCTGTTCTAGGGTCACGTACCAGTAGTTTTGGATCCTGGGAGAGTCTTATAGATTGTGATAGAAGGAGCCTTCAGTGCTATTAATTCTCAAGCACAAAGGTTTTTGGAGTTGCCTAGTTTTAAATAGCTTGCCTTTTTTAGGTTAGTTCTGTGTAGGACGTTAAATGGAATCTCGCTCTGATGGCCATTTCATGTGCATGCATCAGTCCACATCTTCAAGGAAATCCACAGCTTTTCCCATCATATTATATTATTATTTTATATACAAAAGAGACATCCTCTGTCCCCACAGGGGTTTAAATACATGACGTTCAAGTGGAACGTACTCAGGTATATCTTCTTAGTCAATGGTTTCACACACACGGAATTTTTGAGTTGATTGCATAGTATTGCATATAGGAGACCTCATATTCTTCTTGGAGCTGATCAAAGGGTTTGATGCCCTCTCAATTATTTCACCTAGTCTAGAAATGCTAATTAAATCTCCATGGGTGTGCCCCTTTACTTTGTGTACCTCTTGCAGGGCATTACCTAGGCAAAAGCGCGTCCCTAGTGTGATTTTCCTCCTCCATCCAATGTGAGTGACTGCCTTGTCCCAGTCCATTAAGGCCGCCTGTGCAGTGGCAAGAAGATTCTTTCTTCTGGCTCCACCATATATTTTATGTATCCAGTGAGGCTCAATGATACAGCATCTGTATTGTCTCACCACTGAGACATCAGCCAGGGTATTGATCCAGTCATTTATCATTTGGAACTGGGATGCCGAATAGTAGGCCCTTAGGTGTGGGAGAGCTATCCCCCTGTTGTATACAGATCAGGAGAGGTTTTTTAAAGCAATATATGGGGCAGCACTGTCCCATAGTAGCACTCTAAATTCCTTCTCTGTTATCAAAAGCATGGTGTCAGGAATCAAGAAGGGAGAGTTTTTCATCACCTAAACGAGCTTTGGAAGTGCTATTGTTTTATAAATGGCTGATCCCCTTAACGATGTTAGTGGGAGTTTACAGTATCTGCCAAACTCGCCCTGCTTTTCCGTTAGCAGACTCTCCAGAAACTTGTCCGGTCATAGAGTTTTTTGTATACCAAAGTATTAAAACCTACAGGATACTATTCTGAGGGAATTAAGGATTTTCTCTTCGGGGTCCAATCGGCGACTTTGTTTAGTACTGATTTACCCCAGTTTGCTTTGTATCCAGAGTACTCTCTGAAATCTTCAAACAGTGGCAATAGATTTCTCAGTGTCCCAGGGTCAGCAACATACTGTAGGACATCATCCACGAATAGGGATATCTGTTCCCTTTGTCGGTCCAACGCACCCCCATTGCTAATGAGTTGTCCATTTGTTCTGACCCTGTCTATAGGTGGCTCCAAACAGAGGGCAAAGAGGAACAGTCAGATCCTTGTATAGGATAGTTACCCAGCTATAAAAGGGTGGTCCAAAGGCAAAGCTTTCCAACACCAGGTAGAGATATGGCAAATATATTGAGCTGAATATATGTTTAGTCTTTTGTAGTGTCCAGCCAGCTGTAGGGATGCCTGAGGTTCTGACACGTGGAGCGGTTGGGCATGAATCCCATTTGATTCCAATGGATCAGACAGGATATTACATTATTTAGTTGTAGGGCCAACCTAGTAGCATCAGTTTAGTTTCTACATTGAACAGAGATATCAAGCTATAGGACCCCCAGTTTGATTTCAATTTGTCCTCTTTAGAAAGTACATTATTTAGGTGGCAGCTTTCCCTGGTTCCAGGCTTCCTCAAACTTCTGAAACAAATGCAGGCCCACCAAAGATGCAAGTTGCTTTTAAAACTGTGCCAGGAACCCATTGTTTACCGCTCTGCATGCACTTAATAGCGTTGATGAGCTCTTCCTAAGCAATTCAAAGTCTTCCCACTTAAGGTCAGGACAGCTAGGTTAATCTGGAAATGTTGTACCTCCTCATATTTCTTCTGGTATGTTGCCTTGTAGAAAACCCGGAAATGCCAAGTAAACTCTCTGACTATGGGGGTCATTACAACCTCGGCGGTCTTTTTACAAGACCGCCGAGGGACCGCCGTGCAGAAGACCGCCTGTGCAGGCGGTTTGCCACTCGGCGTATTATGACTGTTGGCTGCTCTCCGTCGTTATTCCGACGGAGAGCCGCCAACAGCCATGCTTGCGGGCGGCGGGGAAGTGGAGGTTGCTCCACCTCCACCGCCATGCCAACAGAACACCGCCCAGCGAATCACGTCCTGTGATTCGCCTTGGCGGTGGTCTGTTGGCGGTGTGGTGTCGGCGGAGCTGCCCCATGGCTCCCGTCCCCTCCCGGAGGATTGACGGACCAGGTAAGTCGATCGTCCCATAGGGGAGGGGGGTGGGGGGGCATTGTGTGTTGTGTGCGTGCATGGTGGTGTGCGTGTGTGTATGTAGAGGGGGTGTGTGAGTGCGGGTATGCTTGCGGGGTGTTGCGTGTTTTGGGAATGAGTGCGTGTATGGCTGTGGGTATGTCTGTATGGATGTGTGCGTGTATGTTTGAATGTGGGTGTGCGTGTGTGTGTGGATGTAGGCATGTATGTCGGGGTGTGTGCGTGTGTGTGTTGGTGGTGCCTGCATGCGTGTCGGGTGTGTGTGTGTGTAATGTGATGTTGGGGGTCGGGTGGGGGGCCCTGCCACCTTTGGGGGGTGGCAGGGGTGGTGGGGGGTGTAGGGGAGGGAGTCGGGTGGGGGTGGGGGTGGGGGAGACCCCTATCAGTGCCAGTGAAGGAATTCCCTGGCACTGATGGTGCTTACCGCCATGGATTTCATGGCGGTTCAAACCGCTGGAAATCCACGGCGGTAAGCCGGGTCCAAATACCGCCGGAAGTATACTGACAGCCGCAGGGCTGGAGACCCAGGTCTCCAGCCTGGCGGTCGTCTCCGCCCTGGCGGGCGGGACGGAGAAACGGCGGATGACCATGGCGGTAACCGTCATGGTCATAATACACCAAGGTAAGACCGCCAGCCTGTTGGCGGTCTTACCGCCGGTTCTCCACCATCCGCCAGGGTTGCAATGACCCCCTAAATCTTTGACCCTTGTTATCTTTTCACCATCCATACTAGTGATTTCTTCTACCTGTCTGCCTGCTTCTTCTCTGTGAGTAAGCCAAGTGAGTTTCTCCTGTGTTGTGAGGTAGTGGGGGTGAGCCACATTCTCTGCTTCATTGTAATATGCTTCCCTGACACTTTCCAGTGCCCTGGTTAGGTTAGCAACCAGATGGGCAGTGACTTGACTCTCCAAGGCTAAGATGCATTTCTCCAGACCACACTTTGCGTAGCATTTGTCCTTCTTCGCTGCACTATGATCTCTGCATGTTATCATGTTTTATAGGCTTCCCAAATGATAGTGGGGGAGTCAACCACTTCCAATTTTTACTTGTTGAGTTTTGTGGCATGAGATTATACAACTTCTGTTTTCATTCTCAGCAGAGCAGGAAGAGCAGTTATTTCAAGAACATTCTTTTTCTGCCATGTAAAAACTGTGAAGAACAGGTTTTCTCCTACACTACTTGTTTTTAGGAAATCCAGTATGCTGAAGAAAAGGAAAAGAATATGAAAACAGAAGTTGTATAATCTCATACCAAAAAACTCCACAAGTAAAACTTGTGCCACACTAAAAGTTACCTTTTATAAAGAAAATATTAATCCTAGTTAAAAGGAATAGAGAAGGTATGACCTAGTGAGAGAGAGTATTAAAGTTTTTCTTTATCTTACAGCTCAAATAACATAACCACTGAGTCCTCAAAAACAACAGGTGAAGTGATAGACGAGCTCAGAGTAGAGGAGGAGGCAGTCTCTTCTTTCATCCCCAGCCCCTTCCCCTCTTAGAGTTTTTTAGTCTCCAGATAAGAATACAGTTGGGGGCTGAGAACTTTATAGAGGCATTGGGTTCAAGGTATCATTCTGCTCCTGTGAAGATTTGCAATAGATAACGCATGTGACACTGGCTGAAGCTCAGGTCATCCCTTCAGAGTCACCCCTGAACTCCTGTCAGTCCCACACACCAGGGATTGCACTGGGGGGGCGGGCTGTTGCCCCAATTCAGGGTTATGGGTGGGGCTGGGAGTTGCCAGGTAGAGTTCTGGAGCTTGTGTCTTACTCCTTCTAGGTCTTGTCTCTGTCCCGCATTGTGTTGAGAATTATGTTTTATCATGTCAAGCTAAACAATCTTCCCTTTGTTGATAATGCCTCCTCTGGTTAAAGTTGAATGTGTGATGGAATAATTTAAGCCTGGATATTTTAAAGCTTTTAAAATGAGTTTTAGTTTATTGGTTAGCTTATTGAGTTAGGCCGAGTAAAAATGAATTTCTGGGACAATATAAATGAGACTCATATTTCTTTAAGTGCAAAATAGATTT
This sequence comes from Pleurodeles waltl, assembly GCF_031143425.1. Taxonomy (NCBI): domain Eukaryota; kingdom Metazoa; phylum Chordata; class Amphibia; order Caudata; family Salamandridae; genus Pleurodeles; species Pleurodeles waltl. Next base: position 415,532,494 of record NC_090444.1, on the reverse strand, counting down.
ATACACTCACCACTGCACAATAAAGCATGAACCTGTTCATATAATCATCAATTTTCCACCAAATCAGGTGGATCCACCTTTTTAGCTTTCCTTTCCTTTTTCTCTCTGGACATTAGAGACTTGTTCACACAGCTTTTACTACTATTGGTACTTGTGTCCTAATCCTGTCTTAAATATTGTCAGGACTTCAATCAAGAGGCGAGGTGAGTATGGGGTCATAATGTCACTTGAAGTATGTAAGATCTGCTAGGATTTGCTTTAGACATCGTTACCACCAACATGAATCATTGAATCGTATGATTTAGATGAAAGGGACTTTAAACTCTGGAAGACTGGGTAATGGCATTTGGGAACCAGTAAATTTATTTGCACCACAGGGAGCACAAACTTCCCACTTAGGATTCTACATCTAGGTCAATATTGGTGGAACATACTTAACCACACTGTGCTCATGTCTCATTGTCTGGCAGCGATTTGTAGATGTATTACCGTTCTGATCCTGCTTAGGTCATTCACTCAACCTTGCTTTCCAGTACCATTCTTGCTTTTTTTCTTTTCCAGTTCCCCATGTAAGATTAGACTCTATTCTTGTGGTTTCTGGGCTTTGTTGTTGCTGCATATGTTTTGTTTGACTATCATTTGTCTGCTGGTATTCAAAGAGTTCCCTACCTTTTGGCCTCCTCGGGATTAGAGCTAGGACCTTGGGTGACGTCTGGTCTCATCACTGTCTCTCCTGCATTGGATAAGGGTTGAATATTAACCCTGATAGCAAGAGACATAACCATTTACAAATGTATATTTTTTCTTATATGTTAATTTTCTCATTGGCACTTTCAATCGCTAATCAAAGTTGACTTCATCTTCTACCTGAGAGCCAGTCGATGTACCAGTCTGCTAACAGATGCCAGTCCAGATCAGGTTTTTCCAATTATGCCACATCAATTGATCATCTGTTCATTTTTCTCTTTCATATTTTGTCCTTCCTTCTCTTGTAAGATATCTGAATGCCTTTGAAGACACCCAGAGACAGCAGAGATTCTCAGTAAATCAATGCTGTTAGAAATGTGGTCTTGAGTGACAGTCAGGTTACCCCCTGTTTTAGCAAGGACCCTCACTCTAGTCAGGGTAAAAGAGAATCACCCTCAGCTAACCCCTGCTTACCCCCTTGGTAGCTTGGCAGAGCAGTAGGCTTAACTTCAGAGTGCTAGGTGTAAAGTATTTGTACCAACACACACAGTAACTTAATGAAAACATTACAAAATGACAGAAAAATAGGAAATGTCTATCTAAACAAAGCAAGACCAAAACGACAAACATCCGACATACACAAGTCAAGTTATGAATTTTTAAAGATTAAACAAAAAAAATTGCGCTTAGAAACACACAATGCTTCGATGAGGTGTTAACATGGCGTCGTGACGGAGTCATTCCCAACAAGCTGAAACCAGCGGCGCCGGACATGGAGTCGCGTAGACCTCCAAGTACAGTACCTTTGGTGAAGAGTGAAAACAAGTCGATGCGCAAAGTCGGGGATCTCAGCGTCTGTGTGAAACGTTGAATCTGCGCACTTCGTGTGGTGCGGCGACTTCCACGGAGTCGCGGACTTCAGCGGGCCTGCAGCGGCATCGAGCCTGGGAAGATCGTCGCATTCCAGCGTAGGTCACGGCGTCGGGTGCAGGCGGTGTCACCGGATTCAGCAGCAGCGTCGGCCCGAAGTCGTCCGAAGTCAATTTCCTTGGATTTCCACCAGCTTTTCTTTCAAGGGCCCAGGGACTGGATAGGGCACCACTTGTCAGAGCAGGAGTCTCTCCAGAGACTCCAGGTGCTGGCAGAGAGAAGTCTTTGCTGTCCATGAGACTTCAAACAACAGGAGGCAAGCTCTAAATGAAGCCCTTGGAGATTTCTTCACAAGATGGAAGGCACACAAAGTCCAGTCTTTGCCCTCTTACTCTGGCAGAAGCAGCAAATGCAGGATAGCTCCACAAAGCACAGTCACAGGCAGGGCAGCACTTCTCCTCAGCTCTTCAGCTCTTCTCCAAGCAGATGTTCCTCTTGATGTCCAGAAGTAATCTAAAGTCTGTGGTTTTGGGTGCCCTTCTTATACCCAATTTCACCTTTGAAGTAGGCCTACTTCAAAGTAAAGTCTCTTTTGAATATGCAATCCTGCCCTTCCCAGGCCAGGCCCCAGACACTCACCAGGCGGTTGGAGACATCATTGTGTGAGGACAGGCACAGCCCTTTCAGGTGTAAGTGATCACTCCTCCCCTCCCTCCTAGCACAGATGGCTCATCAGGAAATGCAGACTACACCCCAGCTCCTTTTGTGTCACTGTCTAGTGTGAGGTGCAACCAGCCCAACTGTCAAACTGACCCAGACAGGGAATCCACAAACAGGCAGAGTCACAGAAATGGTGTAAGCAAGAAAATGCTCACTTTCTAAAAGTGGCATTTTCAAACGCACAATCTTAAAATCAACTTTACTAAAAGATGTATTTTTAAATTGTGAGCTCAGAGACCCCAAACTCCACATGTCTATCCGCTCCCAAAGGGAATCTACACTTTAATCAGATTTAAAGGTAGCCCCCATGTTAACCTATGAGAGGGACAGGTCTTGCAACAATGAAAAATGAATTTAGCAATATTTGAATGTCAGGACATATAAACTACATTACTATGGCCCTCATTATGACCTTGGCGGGCGGCTTCAGCTGCCCGCCAAGATCTGACCGCCGGGCGGCCGCCAATGCAGCAGCACTCCCACTGTGGTCATTATGAGATCCCCGCTGGGCCGGCGGGCGGAAACCTGGTTTCCGCCCACCGGCCCAGCGGGGATCTCGGCCACAACACAGGAGCTGGCTCGAAATGGAGCCGGAGGTGTTGTGGCCGTGCGACGGGTGAGGTTGCACCCGTCGTGCTTTTCACTGTCTGCTATGCAGACAGTGAAAAGCTGCATGGGGCCCTGTCAGGGGGCCCCTACACTGCCCATGCCAGGGGCCCCGCGACTCCCCGTACCGCCAGCCTTTTCCTGGAAAAGGCTGGCGGTCGGGGACTCGTAATCCCCAGGGCAGCAGGCGGATTATCACCGCCGGGGCAAATGTGACGGGAAACCGCCGGCCCCGTGGGTTGCACCGCCAGCCTGTTGGCGGTGCAATCGCCACAACAGCCCTGGCGGTCTTTGACCGCCAGGGTTGTAATGATCCCCTAAATGTCCTACCTTAACCATACACTGCACCCTGCCCTTGGGGCTACCTAGGGCCTACCTTAGGGGTGCCTTACATGTAAGAAAAGGGAAGGGGTAGGCCTGGCAAGTGGGTACACTTGCCAAGTCGAATTTACAGTTAAAACTGCACACACAGACACTGCAGTGGCAGGTCTGAGACATGATCACAGAGCTACTCATGTGGGTGGCACAACTAGTGTTGAGGCCCACTAGTAGCATTTGATTTACAGGCCCTGGCACCTCTAGTGCACTTTACTAGGGACTTACTAGTAAATCAAATATGCCAATCATGGATAAGCCAATTACATACAACTTACACAGAGAGCATATGCCATTTAGCACTGGTTAGCAGTGGTAAAGTGCTCAGAGTTTCAAAAGCCAACAGGTCAGAAAAAATAGGAGGTAGGAGGCAAAAAGATTGGGGATGGCCCTGCATAAGCAAAGAAGTCCAACACAACCCCCTACCAGCCTAAAGCCAGGGGAAAACAATCAATACCTTGGTGTACTTCCCTGATTGAGGCGATAGAACAAGGACCCAGGCCCACAACAGCAGGGGCATGTTCCAGTTCTACGCCTTTCTGACTCTAGTTGGATCACTCTGTCCATACTCTCAGGGCCCACTAAGTTAATCCCTGGGGAACCCTTCTCCACATCTGCAGATACCATCTGTGCAGCACCTAACTTTACTTTGATCACAGATGTATCCCAATGGGCAGATAGCACCACCAGGGCCAACACAGTGATGTTGCCCACTCCACCCCCGGGGTGTGACTGTCGTTCCCCTCCCCAGGGGCAACTCTGTCCACCAGGACAGCAAGCCACAGTGGCCCCGGACAACTGTCAGGGATGAGAGCCTGACCTCAGGCCTCTCCAACCACTGTGACTGCGGAGAGTGGAGGGCGGTAGCCCCAGGTGCCTGGCACCCTTTGACCACTCTCTCTTCTACCAGGTCAGGGATGACAACCTGACCCTGGTCCTCCCCTCTGGGGCTCTGTACCCTCCCTGCAGGGGCGGCACCCCCAGAGTCCAAAATTGTCAAGGTGCTTGTAGAAGCAGTCCTGCCCAATTCTTCCACCAGTACAGGGATGTAAACCTGCAACTGGTCCTCCAACCTGGGGTCTGTACCTTCAGGTTGGACCAGGGCAAGGGGTGAGGCTTCCCTCTCCCTGCCCTCCCTTCTGGGGTCCTGGACCCCCCAACAAGGAGTACCTCACCCCGGAAGACAACATGGTAGGGGCACTGTTAGCAGTAGCCCCTTCCTCCAGGTCAGTGGGGGTGCCCTGAACCTGGCCTTCTAATCCAGGGTCTGTACCCTTAGATTGCACTGGGGTCAGGGATGAGTCTCTCTCTCCCCTGCCCCTACTCTCAGGTTTCTGCACCCCCCTCAGGGGGAGTACCCCTTGAAATCACACTGGGGGGGTGATTGGGCAAACCGCCTACACTTTCAGATCAGGGTTTACCCCCTGCTCCTGATCCTTCAGTCCAGGGTCTGTACCCACAGACTGGACCACCGCCTGGCAACCCAGGACTTCTGAACCTGGTCATCCAACCCAGAGTCACCACCCTGCGGGTGAATCACTGCCTGGCGCACCAGGACTTCCTTGGGAGCACACTTACCCCCCATCAGGTCAGAGTTTACCCCCTGAACCTGATCATTCAACCCAGAGTCACCACCCTGCAGTTGAACCATTGCCTGGCACACCAGGTCTTCTAGGAGGGCACACTTACCCCCCTCAAGGGACACACCGTCCTCAAGGGCCACACAAGAGTCTGGCTGGTGAAGGTCTCCTGACCTCTGCCCATCTGACAGAGTCTCGATTCCCCCAACCCAGAAATGGTCTCACCAAGGTCATTCCTGGGGGGCTCTACTCTCAGAGCTGAGCCCTGACCCTCCAGGTTCTCCACTGGGGTCCGCAACCCCCTCTCAATCCTCTGTCTGGACTTCTGCACCCGCTCACTAGGAGTGGTACTGCCAGACACCAGAACTGGTGGGATGCTGGCTACTGCCATCCCCCAAGTTCTCCTGACACTGTGGGGTCTCCCTCAACAGATGGCCCTACGATACAGGCTAGGCTCCCCTCCTGGTCTTCCCTCATGGAACCCTCCAGGACCTGGGACCTGATCTCGGACACCTTGGGCCTCAGCCCATCCCCATTCCCTCTCCTCTAAGACTGGCCCTGTGGTCCCTCACCCATCCCACTACACTGGGACTTACCTGGGATACTATAATCCTTCCCTACCTCACCTGGTTGAGAAATACCTAGACCACTCCTCTCAGGAGCACCATTAAATGCCTCTTCAGACTCTCTGGTACTCACCCAGAGGTCTGCCTCCAGTGTAAATTCGCTGGGGTCAGAGAACTCACACTCCTCCTGGTGTTGGCGTAGCTCTGGAAAATAAGGACTAGACATATGCTCTCCAGCAATTACATCACTCAGCCCCTCGCATGAATTAACCAAAATACCCTTCACCCAACCATCCAGTGACTCTGCTTTGAAAAAGCACCCCACATCACCCTCCTGAGACTGGTGAGACAGTACCTGACTGTCCCTGACACTCAACCCACACTCTTCTGGGATGTCTTCACACTCCATAACCAGGACTTCTACCTGGGGGAAACTCCTCTCCCTGTCACTCTCACCTAGAGTCAGTAGAGTGTCCCTCCCACCAGTAGGAATATGAGTCCCCATGCCAGTTCCCCAATCCACCTCAGGGACCCTGTGTATCACTGGAGCTACCTCATACCCCTGAACCTCCTGGCGTTTGTTAACTCCATCCTTCAAATAGGGCACCACATCTCTGGGCATGTGCACTTCTTCAGCAGCACTGGGTATGAAATTGTTGCTGCCACCATTCCAGCTGGACTCAGTCCTCCTGCCTGCAAGCTCTTCCAGTTTTAGCTCATAAGCCAAAATCATCCTTTTGATCTCTAAGTCTCTTTTTCATTCGTCAAACTCCCTTTGCATCATCAACTTTTCTGCCTCCAACCGGCGAGCCCTTTCTGCCTGTCTGTCCTGCAAATCTTTAGGAGTCAGACCCTTAGAGGACCTACTGCTACCACTCCTGGAGACCCTGCCCCCAGGTGTAACAAGTACCTCTACTACACCACTGTGTAGACTCTGCACTTCCCCATCCATATCTTCTGTGTGCCCCCCAGCTTCCTTGGCTGTCACCCAGGCCCTCAGTGCCTTTTGCAGCTCCCCCTTCCTGGCGGAGCTCTTAATGGGACAGGCAAGATCTTCACAGAACTGTTTCAATTGAGCAACTGAGTATCTCTTCAGTTTCCCTAATTCAAACACAGCTCCAGCTGTTGCATCTCCAGATTGAGACATGATGGCAACAAGTGCAAAGTTCCAACGGCAGAAAACAAGTTCTCAAAGAAGTGAAAAGAATCAGTCAAGGGATCAGCAAAATCATGGAAGTAGAACAAAAAGGAGTCCTTAAGAGAAAAATGAAATATCACCAAACAAGTAGTATGGGGTCACGTAGTGGTCTGAGATCAAAACAGTAGTGTACACTTAGAGGGTCATTCTGACCCTGGCGGGCGGCGGGAGCCGCCCGCCTGGCGGGAACCGCCAAATGGCCGCTCCGCGGTCAGAAGACCGCGGATGCCATTCTGGCTTTCCCGCTGGGCAGGCGGGCGACTGGCAAAAGAGCGCCCGCCGGCCCAGCAGGAAAGGCCCTGCAACAAGGAAGCCGGCTCCGAATGGAGCCGGCGGAGTTGCAGGGGTGCGACGGGTGCAGTTGCACCCGTCGCGATTTTCACTGTCTGCTAAGCAGACAGTGAAAGTCTTGTATGGGGCCCTGTTAGGGGGCCCCTGCACTGCCCATGCCAATGGCATGGGCAGTGCAGGGGCCCCCAGTGCCCCACGACACCCGTTCCCGCCATCCTGTTCCTGGCGGTAAAAGCCGCCAGAAACAGGATGGCGGGAAGGGGGTCAGAATCTCAGCACCGCCATGGAGATTCAGCCCATGCAGGGGAAATCCGGCGGGAAACCGCCGGATCCCCTTTTCTGACCGCGGCGGTAAGAATGGGCTGGAAGCACCGCCAGCCTGTTGGCAGTGCTTCCGTGGTCCCTGACCCTGGCGGTCTTGGACCACCAAGGTCGGAATGACCCCCTTAATCACTGTATGTCAAGTACAAATATAAGACCAAATCCCAACCGCCGATCACCAATGTTAGAAATGGGGTCTTTGGTTGACAGTCAGCTTACCCCCTGTTCAAGCAAGGACCCTCACTCTAGTCAGGGAAAGAGAGAATCACCCTCAGCTAACCCCTGCTTACCCCCTAGGTAGCTTGGCAGAGCAGTAGGCTTGACTTCAGAGTGCTAGGTGTAAAGCATTTCTACCAACACACACAGTAACTTAATGAAAACACTACAAAATGACACAACACCAGTTTAGTAGAATAGGAAATATTTATCTAAACAAAACAAGACCAAAACGACAAAAATCCGACATACACAAGTCAAGTTATGAATTTTTAAAGATTGAACTCCAAAATAGCACTTAGAAACACAAAATGCTTCGATGAGGTGTTAACACGGCGTCGTGACGGAGTCGTTCCCAACAAGCCGACACCAGCGGCGCCGGACATGGAGTCGCGTAGACCTCCAAGTACAGTACCTTTGATGAAGAGTAAAAACAAGTCGATGCGCGAAGTCGGGGATCGCGGCGTGTGCGAAATGTTGAATCTGCGCACTTCGAGCGGCGTCGGTCACGACGTGGTGCGGCGACTTCCACGGAGTCGCAGACTTCGTCTGGGCTGCAGCAGGGTCGGGCCTACGAAGATCGTCGCATTCCAGCGAAGGTCATGGCGTCGGGTGCAGGTGGCGTCACCAGATTCCGCAGTGGCGTTGGTCCGAAGTCGTCCGAAGTCGATTTCCTTGGATTTCCACCAGCTTTCCTTTCAAGGGCCAAGGGACTGGATAGGGCACCACTTGTCAGAGCAGGAGTCTCTCCAGAGACTCCAGGTGCTGGCAGAGAGAAGTATTTGCTGTCCCTGAGACTTCAAACAACAGGAGGCAAGCTCTAAATAAAGCACTTTGAGATTTCTTCACAAGATGGAAGGCAGACAAAGTCCAGTCTTTGCCTTCTTACTCTGGCAGAAGCTGCAACTGCAGGATAGCTCCACAAAGCACAGTCACAGGCAGGTCAGTACTTCTCCTCAGCTCTTAAGCTCTTCTCCAGGCAGAGGTTCCTCTTGATGTCCAGAAGTGATCTAAAGTCTGTGGTTTTGGGTGCCCTTCTTATACCCAATTTGTCCTTTGAAGTAGGCCTACTTCAAAGTAAAGTCTCTTTTGAATGTGAAATCCTGCCCTTCCCAGGCCAGGCCCCAGACACTCACCAGGGGGTCGGAGACGGCATTGTGTGAGGACAGGCACAGCCCTTTCAGGTGTAAGTGACCACTACTCCCCTTCCTCCTAGCACAGATGACTCATCAGGAAATGCAGACTACACCCCAGCTCCTTTTGTGTCACTGTCTAGTGTGAGGTGCACCTAGCCCAACTGTCAAACTGAACCAGACAGGGAATCCACAAATAGTCAGAGTCACAGAAATGGTATAAGCAAGAAAATGCTCACTTTCTAAAAGTGGCATTTTCAAACGCACAACCTTAAAATCAACTTTACTAAAATATGTATTTTAAAATTGTGAGCTCAGAGACCCCAAACTCCACATGTCCATCCGCTCCCAAAGGGAATCTACACTTTAATCAGATTTAAAGGTATCCCCCATGTTAACCTATGAGAGGGACAGGCCTTGCAACAGTGAAAAACGAATTTAGCAATATTTCACTGTCAGGACATGTAAATTACATTACTATGGGGGTCATTCTGACCCTGGCGGTAAAAGGCACTTACCACCGGTCAGAAGACCGCCATCATCCCGCCGCAGCCGCGGTAAACCGCCACGGTCATTCTGACCCACAACTGCCAAACCGCCAAAAACCCGACATCCACTGAAGCCCGCCTCATCAGCGGTCAGCGATAAACTGGAGATGACCAAACCTCCACCGTCACGCCAACACAAACACGCCCATGCCATTACAACCCACGAATCCACGCGGCGGTCTTTCAATCGCGGTATTCCATTGGCGGCACACACCGCCGCGCTCAAAATACCCACACCTTTACAAAACACAGCCACATTGGACAATTCCAAATACACACACCTGATACACATACAAACACCACTCCCACACACCCATCACCATATAAAACACACACCCACATCACCCACAAACCCCCACAAAGTGAAATTCAGAGACAAGGCGCAATGCACAGAGAGAGAGCACAGGGAACGCAAACCACAACACACACAGGAACCCCACATCATCACCCACACCACATCTACGCACAAAACACCACACACCACTACACTCATCACCACAAACACCACCCCACACCTCATCCACACCACCCCATGGCACCCCAAAGACACCCCAGGTTCACGGACCAAGAACTCAGGGTCATGGTGGAGGAAATAATCAGGGTAGAGCCCCAGCTCTTCAGCACACAGGTGCAGCACACCACAATAGCCAGGAAGGCGGAGCTATGGCAAAGTATCGTCGACAGGGTCAACGCTGTGGGACAGCATCCCAGAAATCGTGAAGACATCCGAAAGCGCTGGAAAGACCTACGGGGGAAGGTGCGGGCGATGGTGTCAAGATACAACATCGCTGTGCAGAAGACTGGCTGCGGACCCCCACCCACTCCACCCAAATTCACAGCATGGGAGCAAGAGGTCTTGAACATCCTGCATCCTGAGGGCCTCGCTGGAGTAGGCGGAGGAATGGACTCTGGTAAGTCTAATATCAACTACTTCACCCCCCCCAACCACCAGCATGCCAACCCACACCCCCACCCTCACCCCTAACCCCCCAGCACACATACTCCCTGTTAATGTCTCACCAGCACAACCCACCCAACCCAACCCAATCCCCTGAATGCCAGCACAAACCATGGACACCCATCACCTAAGCATGACCACTGCACATACCCATCCCCCCCACAAACCACCCTCACAACTCCTCCCACATGGGACTGCCAGCACTGGGGGACAAGGGCACCCACAAATCGCATGCCACGGCATACACAAAATCAATAACCATATTCTTTTACCCCTGCAGGGCCCGAACACCAACACACCGGCCAGGAGGGTCCAGATTTGTCCATCCCACCCCCAGAACAGGCCCCCAGTGATGACAGCAGCTCTGTCGACCTAGAACCTGATGACCAGCCCGGACCATCGGGGACCTCTGGACAGTCGGTTACCCTCAGTCAGCCCCAGGCCACAGCAGACCTACCCCCCTCAGGAAACACCAGCACAGCACCCACCCAGCGGGCCCATGCTTCTGTCTCCAGGACAGGTCAAGCAGCGGTGTGTCTACCAGTACAGGGCACCCAGGGTAACCCACAACCCCAACAACAACAGGGACCGGGGGCACTGGTAGTGGGCACACCGTCCAGGGGACAGAGGCCCAGGAACAAAGAGGAACTGGGAGGGCTGCTGTGCGACAGAGGGAGGACAGGCCTAGGGAACCCACTGTCCAAGAGGCCCTCACCACCATCATGGGAGCGCACCACCACTCCCAAGAGACGATGGCGACGGTCCTGGCCAGGTTCCAGGAGATCCAGGCCATGCAGGAGGGCCAGTACATGGGGTTCCGGGAAGAACTGCGCACCATCAGTTCCGCAATGGGTACAATCGTGGTGGCACTCAACCAGATTGTCACCACATTGCGGGACCATGTGGCCCCCCAAAGGGCCCCTGCCACTAGCATGGAGGAAGAACAGCCCACCACCTCCGCCGGCGCTAGTGGTCAGGAGGCCCGACACAACAGCAACGGCCCTCCCGGACCCCACCCCCTGCAGAACAAGAACCACCCCGCAAGAAAGGCCTGAGATCGAGGAAGAAGACAGAGTAGGATGTCAAGACCACCGCCATGCACGGAAACCCCCGGATGTCATCCCACTGTCCCACTAGTTTACCCTGTCCAACCTTGAACTGCCCCTGCTCCACCTTCCACAGGCATATGGACAATGGACCTGTAGGAACGACAGTCTGGACACTGCCATGGACATGCCTCCACCATCACCCTGTTTGAACTATACACCTATTTTAAAACTTCAATAAACACAATTATTGCACATTAACCAACTGGATTCTGCTATCTATTTATTTAAACCAAATGTATTCGATATAACCAACAAAACATTTCTAGTTACATTGTGATGACAACATACCAGTGTCACACAGCGGTAGTCCATGGGGGAAAAAACCAGAGGGCACTCCGTGGGGATCAGATCACTGAAATAGGAAGTGATATACACAACTAAGTTACCATACATTGGGGTGAAAGGTCAGACAGTAGAGAGCCACTACAGTTACAGATATAATACAATGCTGGAGTAGATTATTACCTGTGTGTCACTGGAAATACTGCAGTATCACTCTGTCCCTGTTGTCTGTGTCGTCCTCTTCGTCTTCCTCCTCTTCACTCTCCGCAGGCTCCACAGCGGCCACAACACCACCATCTGGACCATCCTCCTGCAGGAAAGGCACCTAGCATCGCAAAGCCAGGTTGTGAAGCATGCAGCAGGCCACGATGATATGACACACCTTCCTTGGTGAGTACATTAGGGATCCACCAGTCATATGCAGGCACCTAAACCTGGCCTTCAGGAGGCCGAAGGTCCGCTCAATCACCCTCCTAGTCCGCCCATGGGCCTCATTGTACCGTTCCTCTGCCCTGGTCCTGGGATTCCTCACTGGGGTCAATAGCCAAGGCAGGTTTGGGTAACCAGAGTCACCAATTAGCCACACACGGTGTCTCTGTAGCAGTTCCATCACATAAGGGATGCTGCTATTTCGCATGATGTACGCGTCATGCACTGACCCTGGGAACTTGGCATTTAAATGGGAGATGTACTGGTCAGCCAAACAGACCACCTGGGCATTCATCGAATGATAATTTTTACGGTTCCTGCACCTGCTCATCGTCTTTTGGGGGAACCAAAGCCACATGGGTACCATCAATGGCACCAATGATATTGGGAATGTGTCCAAGGGCATAGAAATCACCCTTCACTGTAGGCAAGTCACCCACCTCAGGGAAAATGATGTAGCTCCGCATGTATTTCATCAGGGCAGACAACACTCTGGACAACACCTTTGAAAACATAGGCTGAGACATCCCAGATGAAATGGCCACAGTAGTTTGAAATGATCCACTTGCCAAAAAATGCAGTACTGACAGCACCTGCACTAGAGGCGGAATCCCTGTGGGTTGGCGGATGGGTGACATCAGGTCTGGCTCCAGCTGGGCACACAGTTCCTGTATAGTGGCACGGTTGAGTCTGTAGGTGAGTATGACGTGTCTTTCTTCCATTGTCGACAGGTCCACCAGCGGTCTGTACACGGGAAGATTCCTCCGTCTCCTCGCAAGACCCAGCGGACGATGCCTAGGAAGGACAACATGGAGCACAGAGTCAAGCAACCCACAGGTAAGTGCCCACAGCATGCCCAGTACACGTATCTCTCGGGATTGAATGGCTAGTATGATTGTCGGTGCAAGGCCTAGCCATGTGTGACGCAGTAGGAATGAAGCCATGTGGGCCCTTGAAATGGCGGCTGCCTGACCTGTGAAGTGTGACAATGTGAAGTGAGGTAATTGCGCAAGCGTGGCACACCGTGGCGGTAGGCGGTCGCAGTCCGCGGCGCAAAGTCGCATTGGACAACATTGAACCCTATGGGTTTCAGGAGCCAATGGCGGTGAGCGCCGGCGGTCGCGGTACGCACCGCCGCGGCACGCACCGCCGTGGCCGTAACCGCCATTTTCTCTCTGCTTGATCACACGAGACCTGAGCATGGGAAAGGGCCCCCGCCTTCAGTTCCGAGGAGTTGGAGAAGCTCGTGGACGGGGTCCTCCCCCAGTATGCGCTACTCTACGGGCCTCCAGACCAACAGGTGAGTACACGGGGGGCAATGCATAGTGCCCAATGCCTGGGCTGAGTGGGGAGGATGTACGATGGAGGGGAGGGCAGCGAATGACGAATGCATGGCACGACAGATGAGAGCATGTGCCACATGGCAAGGTTGGGGAGGTGGGGCCACTCACATCGAGCATGCAGAAAAGTGATGATGTTTCTCTTCCCCCCCTGTACATGTCACATAGGTCAGCGCCCATCAGAAGATTGACATTTGGCGTGCCATCGCCAAGGACGTCCGGGCCCTGGGGGTCCACACCAGAAGGGGCACCCACTGCCGCAAGAGGTGGGAGGACATCCGCCGCGGGAGCAGGAAGACCGCGGAGGCTCTGCTGGGGATGGCCTCCCAACCTAGGAGGGGTGCCAGTCGTACCTTCACCCCCCTGATGTCCCGGATCCTGGCGGTGGCCTACCCCAATTTAGATGGGCGCTTGAGGACATCACAGCAGACACAAGGGGGTGAGTACCAGCACATTCAGCTATTTTGCGCGCAGTGGAGGTGCCTGGGTGGGGGAGGAGGGCTGTGGGTATCCCTAGGCCAAGGCGATTTCTGTAGGATAGGCCCGTCCGTGAAGTATGGTCCTGTGCCCCCGCCCCCCACCTCTGTAGGGTGCCTAGTAACGCGATTCATGGACCAGTGTATACTGTGTGGGCAGTTGTCGCCCATAGGCTTGTAGGGCATGTCCCATTGAATGAGTAGTGTACCCCAAGTGCGCAGCGTAGTGCAGGGGGCTTCTGTGTCTGTCCTCTCTGCCAACGGTGTCCCCAATGCATGCATTCAACTTGTCTTTATGTTTTCCACCCCCCCCCCATTTTCTTTGTTTTTCTGTGAATGTGTGCATTAGCATCATCAGGCGGAGGAGAAGTGGCATCGGCGCAAGAGGGAGCTGCATCTCACATGGCCCCGGAGGGCCATGCAACGGACTCCGACATGACCAGTGAGACGGAGGACGAGGGGGGCTCCACCACGGGGACCCGTGGAGATGGCAGCGACACCGACACGTCCTCGGAAGGGAGCTCCCTTGCGGTGGCGGCAACATCCATGCCCACCGCAGAAACAGGTACAGCCGCCACCCAGCGCACCAGCTCTGCCCTCCCAGCAGCCCCTCGGCCTTCGGTCCGTGCCCGCAAGGCCAGGAAGCCGGCCATCTCCTTCGCCCCAGGCACCTCAGGCCCTGCCCCAGTCACCCCTGCTGCCCTCAGTGAGGAGGTCATTGACCTCCTGAGGACCATCATTGTTGGGCAGTCTACCCTTTTGAATGCCATCCAGGGTGTGGAGAGGGAGGTGCATCAAAGCAATGCATACCTGGAGGGCCTTCATTCGGGTCAGGCTGCCCATCAACGATCGTTCAACGCTCTGGCCTCAGCACTGACGGCAGCGATTGTCCCTGTCTCCAGCCTCCCTCTTCTGACTCCCTCCACCCAGTCCCACTCCCCTGTTCCTCTGCCTATCCCATCCACACCTACAGACCAGCCTGCACACACCTCAACACCCAAGGGCAGCTCATCCAGACATAAGCACCACAGGACACACAAGCATTCACCCAAGCAACATCCAGATGCAGACATGCCAACAGCCACTACCTCCTCTGTGTCCCCCACCTCCTCGTCTCCCTCCTCCCTCCCTGTGACGTCTCCACACACACCTGCAAGCACTCCACCATCAGCCATTGCACCCATCACCAGCACACCCTCCACACCAGTCCACACATGTGCATTCACCACCCCCACTGCCATGTACACGTCCCCTGTGTCCTCTCCCAGTGTGTCTGTCACCCCGCTTCCCAACCACACAAACGCAGGCAGGCACCCAAACAACAGCCATCCACCTCACATCAGCCTCCTGCCCAAGCACCTGCACCCAAAGACAGCACACTTGACTCTCCTACAACCACATCCTCTTCCTTCACTCCCATACCCACTCCAGCCACCCTTCCCATGGCTCCAAAGAAAATGTTCCTCTCTAAAGTGGACCTCTTTTCCTCACCTAACCCACCCCCTCCATCCCGTAAGAGTTCCACAAACACCTCAGCCACCACCAGCCCAGCAACTCCAAAGAACGTCGTGCCTGGTTTTTGGAGTCTGCCCTTTCCTTGGGCTGGGACATCGTCCAGCAGCAAAGGCACAGCCAGCCCCCCCCCTGGGAAGAGGACGAAAAAACTGAAGGGCAGGCGCGACAGGCCTGATACGCCTGCCCCCAAGGAGGGTAGCCTTGCACCGTCACCTGCCACATCGGGTAAGGGAGCCAAGGGCCACGGACAGTCTGCCAAGGAGGGCAAGGGCAGCAAGGAGCAAAAGGCAGGGAGCAGCCGACCTGGCCATGAGGGCCCCACCAGCCCCATTCCGGGGGTATCGAAGGAGAGCCAGGGCCCCAGGACTCCATCACAGGTGGGCCCCGCAACGGAAAGGTCCGATGCAGAGTGAGCGGCAAGTATTGGCCAGGTGTGGTTCACTGGAAACACAAGACAGGCACCGCTGAACAGGGCCCCGCCGTGAGGAGCACTGCTGAACAGGGCCTGCCGTGAGGAGCACCGCTGAACAGGGCCCCGCCGTGAGGAGCACCGCTGAACAGGGCCCCGCCGTGACCAGAACCGCTGAACAGGGCCCCGCCGTGAGGAGCACCGCTGAACAGGGCCCCGCCGTGAGGAGCACCGCTGAACAGGGCCCCGCCGTGACCAGAACCGCTGAACAGGGCCCCGCCGTGACCAGAACCGCTGAACAGGGCCCCGCAGTGACCAGAACCGCTGAACAGGGCCCCGCCGTGAGAAGCACCGCTGAACAGGGCCCCGCCGTGACCAGAACCGCTGAACAGGGCCCCGCCGTGAGGAGCACCGCTGAACAGGGCCCCGCCGTGACCAGAACCGCTGAACAGGGCCCCGCCGTGAGAAGCACTGCTGAACAGGGCCCCGCCGTGACCAGAACCGCTGAACAGGGCCCCGCCGTGAGGAGCACCGCTGAACAGGGCCCTTCCTGTCAAGCACCGCTCCGCTGGGCCCTTCATCTCAAGCACCGCTCCGCTGGGCCCTTCGTCTCAAACACTGCTCCGCTGGGCCCTTCATCTCAAGCACTGCTCCGCTGGGCACTTCCTGTCAAGCACCGCTCCGCTGGGCCCTTCCTGTCAAGCACCGCTCCGCTGGGCCCTTCATCTCAAGCACCGCTCCGCTGGGCCCTTCCTGTCAAGCACCGCTCCGCTGGGCCCTTCATCTCAAGCACCGCTCCGCTGGGCCCTTCATCTCAAGCACCGCTCCGCTGGGCCCTTCCTGTCAAGCACCGCTCCGCTGGGCCCTTCATCTCAAGCACCGCTCCGCTGGGCCCTTCATCTCAAGCACCGCTCCGCTGGGCCCTTCCTGTCAAGCACCGCTCCGCTGGGCCCTTCATCTCAAGCACCGCTCCGCTGGGCCCTTCATCTCAAGCACCGCTCCGCTGGGCCCTTCCTGTCAAGCACCGCTCTGCTGGGCCCTTCATCTCAAGCACCGCTCCGCTGGGCCCTTCATCTCAAGCACCGCTCCGCTGGGCCCTTCCTGTCAAGCACCGCTCCGCTGGGCCCTTCATCTCAAGCACCGCTCCGCTGGGCCCTTCATCTCAAGCACCGCTCCGCTGGGCCCTTCATCTCAAGCACCGCTCCGCTGGGCCCTTCCTGTCAAGCACCGCTCCGCTGGGCCCTTCATCTCAAGCACCGCTCCGCTGGGCCCTTCCTGTCAAGCACCGCTCCGCTGGGCCCTTCATCTCAAGCACCGCTCCGCTGGGCCCTTCCTGTCAAGCACCGCTCCGCTGGGCCCTTCATCTCAAGCACCGCTCCGCTGGGCCCTTCGTCTCAAGCACCGCTCCGCTGGGCCCCGCCGTCTCAAGCACCGCTCCGCTGGGCCCTTCATCTCAAGCACCGCTCCGCTAGGCCCTTCCTGTCAAGCACCGCTGGCCCATTGGCAGTCCCGGTTCTGTGTCAGGCAGGCCTTCACGACGCACTCTGCCCACCATGCCTCCTCCATGACCAGTGGTCTCTGTAATCCACCTGATGGACTGTGGCTTTGCACTCCCCAGGATGTAACAGTGGGCAATCCACCCACTGTAGAGACTTGTGAGACTGTGGCTTTGCACTCCCCAGGATGGCACAGTGGGCAATCCACCCACTGTAGAGACTTGTGAGACTGTGGCTTTGCACTCCCCAGGATGGCACAGTGGGCAATCCACCCACTGTAGAGACTTGTGAGACTGTGGCTTTGCACTCCCCAGGATGGCACAGTGGGCATGGAGGCCCTTCGTGGATCTGGCGTCGTGGACTCATGTGGCTGAGGTGCCTCCCCTTCCCTTCCCCCTGAGGTGCCTGTCTTTTTATTTTAGTGATGCCCCAGCAGTGTTCTCTCCAATGGACTGGTTCTCGTGTGTGGGCTTTGCCCATGTGTTGCTGCACATTGGCCCACGGACCTTTGGACTTTGATTGACTGGGCCGGACTTTTGCTGCTTGTATGGATAGAGTTCTAGATGTGTATTCATTCTTCATATATTGCTAAGGTCGCTATACTTTATTGTTCCAATAATATGGTTCTACTTTTACATTCATTGGCTTTTGTCTTTGTTTTTGGGGGGGGGTTGGGGGTGTCACTCTGACTTTTTTATCTGCATAGGTGTGTAGGTATTTCGGTGGGGGTGAGGGTGGGGGTGGGTGTGTGGCGCATGTGTGTGCCCGTAACCTTTCCTCCTCCCCCCTCCCCTGTGTCGTAGGTGCAGTACTCACCGTTGTCGTCTGCGGCGAGGTTCGTGATCCTGGAAGAAGAGCAGGAAGGCAATGGCTGGGAAGATGTGGAGTTCGGGTTCCATGCTGTTCCGATTCCGCGTGGTGTGTGTCGAGGTAAGCGTTTTCCATTGGAGATGTCTGTTTCCGCCGTGTTTTTATCGGCGGGGCTCCCGCCCCGGAAAAGGTGGCGGATTGGTGGGTCGTGATAGGGTGGGCGGTACATTGTCTGCCTCCTGCCTGTTGGCGGTGACCGCTGCACTGTTTGTTTGTACCGCCGTGGTGGTCGGAGTGTTAAAGCGGCGGCCTGTGTTGGCGGTTCCCGCCATGGTCAGAATTCATATTTTTCAGCCGCCAGCCTGTTGGCGGGTTGGCCGCCGCTTTAACACTGACCGCCAGGGTCAGAATGAGGGCCTATATGTCCTACCTTAACCATACACTGCACCCTGCCCTTGGGGCTACCTAGGGCCTACCTTAGGGGTGCCTTACATGTAAGAAAAGGGAAGGGATAGGCCTGGCAAGTGGGTACACTTGCCAAGTCGAATTTACAGTTAAAACTGCACACACAGACACTGCAGTGGCAGGTCTGAGACATGATTACAGAGCTACATTTGTGGGTGGCACAATCAGTGCTGCAGGCCCACTAGTAGCATTTGATTTACAGGCCCTGGCACCTCTAGTGCACTTACTAGTAAATCAAAAATGCCAATCATGGATAAACCAATTACATACAATTTACACAGAGAGCATATGCACTTTAGCACTGGTTAGCAGTGGTAAAGTGCTCAGAGTTCAAAAGCCGACAGCAACAGGTCAGAAGAAATAGGAGGCAGGAGGCAAAAAGATTGGGGATGACCCTGCATAAGCAAACAAGTCCAACAAATGCATTGGGCTGAAGCTAGACAGTTTATCAGGTCAAACTTCCGATATGGTTCCTGCTGAGGAGCAACTCTAATAAACGTCTTATTACTAAGATTCAGGCTGACCTTGCCACAGCTACTCTGGAGAAGACACTCCTGCTAAATCCTAACAGGGCTGAAACTGGTCTAGGGTTGCGTGTGTTCCCTTCTGGTGGGATCCTCACCTGGCAGTTCAGGATAGAATGTTCTCATGAAAAGCAGGCTCAATATCGATTTGCATAAGGCAGGCCTACGTCTAGAGTGGTACCGTGGGTGAAAACCAATGGTTGTGAATGCTACCAAGACTGATTGCAGGTCAATTAGACTATTTGTAAACATTCCTTCGATCGCTTTTTGTTTTTTTATGTCAACAAAATACCCAGATGTTGCTTTGCCAAAAAGTAGGAAACTGGGTTTTTAATTGAGGGTTTTGTTGATTAACGGGGGATTTTAATTCAGCAAACACAATCCCTGTCATGGTGACTACAAAAGTCACTAAATTAACTTGTGCTTAACCCTCTGGGACCTCAGCACAAAAGCAGTCAGGCTTAACTTAGAGGCAGTGTGTTACGTTTTTATGCATTAAACAACCCATAATAAAGTGACAAGGCAAGAAAAATTCCACACCAATTTAGACAAATTTAGATTTGTTTTAACTAATTAAAACAACACCAAAACAAATTAAATCCAATCAATAGAACCGAAGTTATAAATTTAAAAGTTTTAAGTGAAAAATAGTTCCTAAAAGATCAAAGCACCTTCCTGGTTATACAAGACTAGGACAATGTCAAAAGTTAGTGCCTGCCTCCATGGAGCACTGTGAGGAAAGTGGCCTATTACATGGTGTGGTTGTGAGACCTCAGCATGTAATACACTCACAATACCATCCTGGGCCCAGTCAGGCTCCTTTGTAAAAACTTTAGCTCAGCTCTGGGTAGCTGTGGCTTTGAGCAGTTAAGCTTAAACAATGGAACAATTGGAAAGCATTTAGAAGCATCAAAAGAATGAAATAAGAAAGTAATACAACATGAAAAAATCTGACACCAATTCATAAAAATAGATCTTATTTATATTAATGTTTACACACCAAAACAAACAAAAAGCAACCAGTGGCCTCTGGAGATATGGATTTTTAAGTAAAACGAAAATCACTGCACAATCCCAACAAGCATTGGTAACCTCAAAGTTTGAAAACTTTATAAAACCCTGTTTGAGTAACCAATTTCAGCAGAGGAAAGGTCAAGTGGGCCAATAAGGTCTTATAGGACATTTGTCTTGTCACCAAAGCAGTCTCAAGTCCAATTTCAGGTTCTATGGGCAAACTGCAACAGACTTTAACATAGTGGTCCTGATGCAAGGCATACAGAATGCTGAAGATCCTGTAAGAAACTAAGGATTCTGTGCGGTCAACTGGGGTCTTCCTGGGGATATTCCTCTGTCCACGGCCCAGGTGGGGGTGACTTTGGCCACAGGAGTCAAAGTCCCTCAAAGCCCATGTTGGTCCCGCAAACGTCCAGTTGTCACAGCGCAACCAGCTTTTCCCTTTGGTGAAGGCTAATGTCCGTCTTGGACAACCAAACTGCACTCCAACAACTCTTCCAGATCCAGTAGACTAGCGTACAACTTTTGAAGGTTGGGACTTGGTATCTCCAGCTGCACTTCAGCAGTCAGTGGTGATCAGGTGTATTGTGGATACTGACTAGCCAGGAGGGGCTTCTTCAGCTTTTATGGCCCTGGTGCTGTAACAGGAAGTAAGCCAGTTCACTCATTGAATTAAACTTTACTATCTAAAGCTTATGAGCAACTTTTCCATGAGCCAGGCAACACAGGCACAGCCTGCTTTTTGCTAGCCCAAGGATCAGCAGGTGCAGCACAGCAGTTGGCCCAAGGGACGTGAAACTCCACTGTAAGGCAGATTTCCCCCTATGTACAACACAGTGTCACTGCAGATAAAACAGTAAATCCCAGTGACTTCATCTATGAGAGCCCACTAATATTATAAGGCCTATCCCAGGTTAACATCTAACTTTGCAGAGTTGCATCTGCTTCAGGCTAACTGTGTGCAGTTACAGGGCTGTGCATGACAGTAGTTTCACATGCACAGCCAACAGACATGTAACCAGTCAAGTGCCCTTTACCCTAGCTGTGTCACAGCAGCATTTTCCTGAAAAGGCAGACACTGGCATTAAACACCTACAGTTCATTTACCATGTCTTTGACACACACTCACATTAAAAAATCAAAATCCTGGTGATAAAAATGCAAACAATGTGGACATATTAAATAGGTTGAACCCAATTGCAACACATAAGATCTGAGAGATACCTAAATGACTTTGCCTAACAATGCAAAACTACCAGGCTGGAATGCTACACAGAGGGATTGCCAGTGTTTTAAATTATTTTCAAGCATTCCTCCATCACCTTTTGTGTGTTTGGTGTAACATGCTAAATGATCCAGGGTATGCTAAGACATGGGTTCCTTGCTGTGCCATAGGATCAGAGCTACACATAACTGATGTGATCTAATAAGGCCACAACTGGTCTGGGATTGCTTGTGTTCTCTTTATTGGGGGAGGGGGCTCACGCGGCATTTTGGAATTGACTGGTCCCATTAGGAGCAGGATGAATAATGATTTGCATGAGGCAGGCCTCTGTCCTGAGTAGACCAGTGGGTGAAAAACAATGTGCTAGGATGCTACACATAGGGCATGATTTACTGTTTGGTGGACCAGTTACTCCGTAACAAACATGACGGATATCCCATCCACCATACTAGGTTTCCCATAGGATATAATGGGACTGTAATACAGCACATGGGATATCCTTAACATTTGTGATGGAGAAGCCCCATCCACTAAACTATATCAGGCCCATAGTGATTACTCCTGGTTTAGACCATATTCAAGCATCAACTTTTGTGTGTTTCATGTACAATATGCAAATCCCAATAAGCTAAAGAGGAATCAGAGGAAAGTAAGGCAATCAGTGGCACTTTCATCACATGTGGGCCAGTATGAGAAGAAATAAGACCTCTTTTGATCAGTAATTATTGTGGACAAGTGGAAACTATTCACTGCATCATCTTCTGCTCTCCTGCTTTTCCCATAGTATTGAGAACACTGTGGCTTAGGCACCATAATCCCACTAAGCCTGAGTAAAAGCAAAAATATAAATCTTTAAGTTAAAAGAAGGTAGTATGTCCATAAAGATGTATATTGGTCCGATCAGTCAGACAGCTATATAGTGACCCCCATGAATGCAAATAACAGGGATTGTGCTTCAGATGGACTACAAATTTAATGCAGTGCAGATCCATATTTTTTTTAGAAACATCTAACAACAAAACCCACCCTAAACCTCCTTCCAAATGGGGCAAATCAACAAAACTCACATTTGGGAAAATTGACACCACTCCCCCCATTCTTTATCAAAACCTGACACTGTATGAGACTGTAGGAAATACCACCACTCAGAATCCAATAAATTGCATGGGTGAAGGGCATCTTGTGAATCAAAGTTAAAAACAGTTGTGCACAATTTTCATCTATACATCTGTAGGCACTGTCATCACATCATCACCACTTTCTGCTTCATGTGTGTTGTCCGATCACAGGTCTAATAATATAGTGTCCCAATATTCAGCAATAAGTCACTTTTTCAAGCCAAGCATGTCTTCGCAATGCAAGACCACACTTTCAGTCTGTGCCCAATTAATCATTGAGTGCTTCCAGGCCGTGATCGGTGAGGGATTTGCATCTATGGGTGATAAGTTGCTTTGCTACAATGAAGCCCAGGTCCAAAATACGGGAAGTTACTCTTTATCTTTTCTTCCAATTATATAATCCCAGGAGACATATTTCCCACCTATGTAAATCCGGGCATTCAGTGCACACCATTAAGCAAGATGTGATGCCAGTCCATTATATATGTAGACAAGAGCAAGACCACAACATGTGCAGTAAGTCAGCATCTACCTGCACACACAGCAAACAGGCCGCATCTACTCTGATATAAAACTTATTGGTGTTAGGAGGTGTGAGATAAGCTCTGTGTACAATATACATCTGCATATGTTTGAAACAGGCATAATGCGGCACGTCTCGCACCCTCTAGTAGGGCGGCCCAATCCCCATCAGTGCAAGGGTGCGTTAAATACGCCTTTCAATGCTGACACAGGGTGAGAAGCTGTGGTGCTGTCTGGGTGGGGAGAAAGTCAGAGAGCCACCATATGAGGTGCCCGCCCCTCCCCATTACATGTATTAATTGGATCGTGAGATGCTTAGGTGGTTCGGTGGTTCGGTCACCCCAATGGGCTACTAATGTTGTGAGCAATGAATTATGTAACAAAAATTTACCCGGGGCTGGACATCTTCCACCATCAATATGGCTCATGTTGGCAGTGCACCATACATATACAGGTCTCCCAGTTTGTGCAACCCAGCAGAGTGTAATGGTACCAGTTCAGCCATTGATGTGGGCCCTCCAGTCCATGGCGTACACAGCAGCACCAAGCCCCGTGCATAGGGGGGGTCACATGATTAGTGATGCAGAGACATTCACGGTAGCAGCTGTACACCACTCCCAGCAACAGGGCACTAGGGACTCGTGCTTGTGTGCAAGGGTGAAATAAATGGAATATGGTGGGCAATTGCAAGCCAGAGGAGGATGTGGCTGTACCTGATAGGTGTTGACCAGCTAGTAATTGAGCAACCACAGAACCTGAGCCGAACGATAATATTGCTCAAAGTCTGGAGCAGCCAGTCCTCCCTTGTCCATAGGGAAGCAAAGCTCTTTCAATGCCACCCTGCATCGTGATTTGCCCCAAATTAACTCCCAGATCTATTGGTCGAATGCATGGAAAAATGCAACAAGAATGCAAATGGGAAGATTAGCGAAGAAATATAAGAGGTGGGACAATACCACTATTGTAATACTGCCACCCTATCTGCAACTGCCAGGGGTAGCATGTGCCAGAAAGCCTTCTGGGCACTCAGAGATGTTACTGACTGTGTGACATTGCCTTAAAAAATATCAGTCATGCAGCGATAGACCTGCACACCAAGGTACCTGAACCATGTTGCTGCCAATCCAGTAGTACACCACCTAGCGAAAGCAAGGAACAGGGACTTCAGGGAGAAAGGGGAAGAAGTATACTTTAACCCAATTTACTCTCTGACCAGAAATGGAAGCAAAGTGGGCAAGTGTTGAAGCTATTGTGGTGGGAATGTAATGCATTTCCCTGATGTAAATAAATATATTGTCTGCATATAAAGAGATCACATGCATCCCATCGCCCATCGGGATGCCCCATAACATCCCATCTTGTTGCATTACCAGTGCCTGCGGTTGGATTGCTGATGAAAACAGCAAAGGTGAAAGTGATCATCCCTGTCCTGTCCTTATATGTATGGCAATGGATCCTAAAATAAGAGACCCTGTTTTAACCCTAATACAGGGGTTAGTGTATAATAATTTAACTAAACGAATAAAGCGATGGCCAATGCCATAGCGTGACAATACAGCAAAAAACTACCCTGATTCTAGGAGTCAAAGGTCTTTTCAAAATCTAAAACTAAATATCCAGCATGGGGGCATGTCTGGCTGGCATAAGTCATGACTCTAAAGAAGTGGCATAAATTTAGGGACGTGTTGCATGCAGGGACTCATTGAACTAAAGAAGGGAACGAGTGTGCTAATCGATCTGCAAGTATTTTTGCCAATATTTTATACTCTGTGTTTATAAATGCTAGAGGCCTGTAAGATCAAATTAGCTCTGGGTCATTGCTGAGATTGGGCAGGGAAATTACCATTGTCTCTTGCTGAGAGGCAGATATGTTGCCAAGGGATACAGCTTCCTCATAGACCTTCAACAGGTGTGGGGCCAACTGAGTCACATAATTTTTGTATAATTCTGCAGAAGACCATCAGGTCCAGGGGTCCAACCAGAGGCCAACGATTTGATAACATCTTTATTTTCTGTCAGCATAATGGGACCATCTAGTTCTGACCCATGGTCCCTGGCAATGCGAGGCAGCTTCAGGTTAGTGAAGAAAGAGTCATAGGCATTTATGTCACCATCTGTTAGAGACTGATACACCTGTCTATAATACTGAGTAAGTTTATCATTAATGGCATGTTGTGCATAGAGCACAGGGCCTGCTTCAGAGCGCAGCGCTGTTATGGGTTGTTGAGGTCGATCTTACCTGATAAGCCATGGTAAGAGCCTTCCTGCTTTATCGACTGTAGACTGTGTGCAAGCCGAGTGGGCGGCAAAGTTAAGGCACCTTAGTCTTTCTTATAGTGTAATTTGTTCCTGCCGCACTTTACCCAGCCCTCCGGCTGTGTTAGGCTCTCCAGCCACTCTTGTCTCCAGGCCCATATGTGTGCATTCTATCTTGTTGATGTCTCTGGTAAGCTGCTGTCTCATGTTACCTTGGATACCCAGGCAGTTTCCCCATATCGTCACTTTGAAAGCATCCCACTCTATCAAATTAGTGAAAGCTGCGTCCACATTAGTGTCAGAATAGGCCATAATTGCAGACCTGAGGGAAGTCCTGAAAGGAGGACCTTCCAATTAAGTGGGTTGCAAGCAGCAAGCACATACAGGAGGTGGGTCAGCTACCCATTTCAAGTGCAGTATTTGAGGGTTGTGATCAGAGTGAGTGTGCCCTATGTACTCTACACTTGTGATGGAGGGAAGTAATGATGGTGCACCCATTAATGTATCAATGCATACATGCAACTTATGAGATACAGAGTAAAACGAGTACACCAGCGCATCGGGGATTGGGAAAGCCAAAAATTGACTAGCAGCCATTGTTTGAGCCAATCTGTCAGCATATGAGGATGAGAGGTTGCAGGTGTGCTGGTTAGTGGTGGAAAGGAGGGGTCAAGGGCGGTGTCTCCCCTAAGTAGCCACAGTGTGGCACTCCAGCGGGCTAATGTGTTTGAGAGTGCATGGAAAAAGGTAGTTTGATCCATGTTTGCTGCATAGATAGATCCCAAAAGTATGTGGTGGCCACCCAGCCATTCTGTTATAATAACAGAGCGGCCCTCCGGGTCTTGCACTGTATCTGCAACTTCAAATTGGGTCCCAGGCCTTATCCATACCAGGGAACACTTGGCATAGGTGGAGTTATTGCTGTAAAATACTTACCCTCACCACCACCTCTGTAGTTTATTGCTTTCTGTGTGTATGTGATGAGTCTCCTGTAACAGTGCAACGTGTTGAGCACCATTTCAGGTACGGATAAACTGAGTAGCAGCATGAGGGCATGTGCATGCCTGGCACATTCCACATGAGTATATTAAAATGGGTCATAGGTAAAGGGATGTGTCGTCCACATTGTGAGTCCAGTGCATGTGAAAACGGGGGTGCAGCTGCACATACATTGCATCAGGGTAGTCATCTGTGGGGAGACATTCTGGAAGGGGGTGTGGGTCAAAACTGCAAACATATGAAATAGTAACAAAACAATGAGAATTCTAATAGAGGAGAGGAACAAAATGCATCCACCCAAGCAATCAACCAAACAAGACCTGTGAGGGGTAGCCAGTTATGGAGCTTATGGGGGAAGAAACCAGGGAACTAATGAGGAGGCCACCCGTCTAATACAGGAGAAATATTCTGGGGCTCCGTCCATGGCACAGAATCAGTATTATTTGATCTCCGCAGCAAGCGTATGGAATAAGGATTACCTGGATTCAGACCGGCCATCGGCCCCACAGCAATGATCTGTTACCCTTGCAAGAAAAGAACATATTGCAGATATATTTCAATGGGAGGGCATCAGATGTTTGCAGGGTGCCTCCAGGGAGAGTCATTGAGTCAGTGTTGGACGGCCACATAGTAGAACAGCCAACATCGCTAACCGACTTGTCAGAGGCTTTGTCTGGGTCAGAGCCCTGACCTTGATCGCATATTGCTGCAGGGCTCAGTAGCACTCTTCGCCTTTCCTTTATAACTTGTTCCAGGTCTGGGACGGCCTTCAATTGTGTGATGTGTTGTGACCTGAGGTGTTTGCCACGTCATTTAGAATTGGTTCTGACACGATTTTCGGTATTACTCAGTACAGATTGTTCTGTTGTGGAATTCCCTGCCTCTTTCAACTAGTCCTGTGCATCTTCAGGGAAATCAAAAAAGGGAGCCTTGCCCCCAGTTGCCATCCTCAGGCGTGCCGGAAAGAGGAGAGTGCATTAGATGTCAAGTTCTCTAAGCCGGCATTTACCTGCAAGAAGGGTGTTCTGTTGTTTCTGCACCAGTACTGTGTAGTTTAGAAAGAAGATTATCTTTGCATTGTCAACATTGATTTCCTGAAAGTTTAGTACCTCGCGTAAAATCGTGTCTCTATCCCTCTAGTGCAGTAAGAAAAACAGACATGGGCTGGGGTTGTAACCAGGGGGTGATCGGCATGCCAGGACTCAGCTGGCATACTCCGGAGACAAGAACTGTAAGAGAAAGAGATGGGGCAACAACTGCTGCAGCCATTGTTCCACACACGCAACAGCATCATGTCCCTCCGTTCCCTCAGGTAGCCCTATCACACGTATGTTATTATGGCATGAGTGACCGTCAGCATCCTCTATGTGACTTTCTAGGGACAGGACACAACCAGACATCTTGCTCCCGGTAGAGTCATTGTCATTAGTCTTCAGCTGTAGTTCTGCTATGACTAGCTTAGCAGAATGTACTTTATTAGCAAGTTTGCAGTGATTTGTATGGACCAGCATTGTCTGATGTCACAGCATCTATTTTGTTTGCCAGGGAAGTTTGTGTGGTTTCAAGACCGGTGCTGATTGTCTCCACTGCTGCCAGCACAGAGTCAAGTTTATCACTCAAAGTGAGTGGGGGAAAGTTTTATTCTAAGAGACCGGTATCACCTGTTGGTCATTCATGGTTGGTAGAGGGTCTCGAGTGTACATCTTGACCAGTTGTGCAGGGTCTACCCATGGCTCTATGTTCCTATTGATCAATCTAGGGTATCAAGGCCTTTCCTTCCGGAGCCCGCTTGCCTAACCTCAACAGCGCTAGTGAAGCAGCAGCACGGGCAGCCCCAGTACCTCTAGATTGCAACAACAACCAAAACACACACTTAGGTCAGAAGTGATGTAGATCTTGGAGGGACATGTACTGTCGTAGCCAAAGATGGAGTTGCTTCAATTGGGTTTTAGTCACTGCATTTGGAAATAATCAATGTGGTTCTGTGGGAGAGGGATCACTTACTAGCATCAGTTAGAGCAGCCAGAGGCACCAGCACAAGCAGCCCTCTCAAAAGAGAAAGAAAGGGCTCTTGCAGTGGTATTCAGGGGAGTCAGTGTGAGGAAGCATCGACCGATGAAACAATTTTGTCCCCACAGTTCCTGTTACTGCTATAATATATAGGAGGACTCAGTCGCCATCACATGTGGCCCGCATGTGGGGACCTGACTGAGGGAAGCAGTGTCCAGTTATTAGCCACAATGTGAGGTAAAGCCGGCAATTTTAGGTTTCCATTGATGTTCATTTGAACTTTGCAGGCAGTCCAAGGCAAAAGTGCCTATGTTCCCTCATAGTAACGTAATGTATGCCTAAATTGTGAGGTCCCAAGTCTAGATCCTTGCAGCGGCGAGGCATGTAGAGGCCCCCGCCATACTTGTGTGCTTCATGTGAGGTGTGGCTGCTGCTGTTTTTTACTCTCAGCAGGGAGGGCTAGCGGCAGATGTCTGTATTTTAAAAGTGCTCTATATCGCTCCAGCGCAGGAGGTCACGTTTATCGGGAGTAGGCTGGGAAAGGAGGAGAGGGAACTAATGTGGCAGCACCAGACCCCAATGCCAATTGCCAGGGCCCCTCCTCATTGGGATCGGTGCCCTTAATCAGCCCTTACTGCGTCATGACGTAGGGTGGAAATCCTCTGCCACCTAGAGGACGGCCTCTCCAGCAGTCTGTCTCCTCATCCGGGTTTGCTCACTTCGGTTCTCTGTTCAATTTTCCTGGGGCTCCTTTTCTCATTGCACACTGGGCTCCCCTTTTTTCCCTGCTGTCAGACATGGTCGAACTTCACGGTCTATGCTCCCAGCGAGCAACATTCAGTTACGTTCTAGCGGTTTCTGTGGCTTGTGGGCCACAGTGCAAGGTCTGGGTCTTAGCAGCAGTTGGTTGCAATGTCACTTCCCAACTTTTCACAGTCTCAACTCTGTTGATAGGATCTGTTATATGTATGAAGAGTGCAGGAAGGTCTGTGGTACGTGCCAATGGCAGATCCCCAGCAGAGTAACGGTAGGATAACCAGGGTGAAGAACGGAGCTCGCTCAAAACAGGTCCGTCATTTTGGCTGCCCACGCCACACACCTCTATCCTCTCCGTCTCATACCTTTATAAGTGTATCAAATAAAATCACCCAACTATTTTTCTAAACTTGAGTTGAGAGGTGCTTATTACCTGGTGGGAATTTGAGAGGGAAATCAGTAGAAGACAGCATTCAATACACTGTACGGGCTCTATGAATTTGTAGTCATGGCATTTGGTTTGTGCAATGTCCTCAGTGCTTTATTTAAGCCGGTGGTTTCCAGTGCTCCCGATTGACACTTAATTGTCAAAACTGACACTTATGACAGTCCGAACCGCACTATTTGTCTGATTTAGAGATGAGCACAACTATAGTTGTTTACTAATTCAATATACATTAAAATTACTAATATCTGCTACCTAATCCATTCTTAGATTTGGCGGCCTAGAATAGTCTGGATGTTCACACTTGCAGGAGTGTGATGGTTTGTAGTTTTGTTGGTACTGTCATTGGTAGTGCTGGCAGAGGCAATGGGTGATGCCTGCTGCAGTGGCCTCCTGAAGAAGGCCTTGGCCCTAATATTTAAAAAAAAAATGCAATGCCTTTGCTACGTTCCAGCACTTCATAAATTATATTTTTAGTAATTTTTTTGGATACCTTCATAGTAGTGTTTTTGGATGATATCCTCATATATTCAGCAAATCTACATTAAAACATGTTGAGGAGGTGCTCACACGGTTAGGGAGACACTGTCTGTAGGCCAAATTATAGAAATGTCTTTTTGGGATTACTTTTTTAGAATTTCAAATATCTGAAAAGGGGATTGGTATTAGTAGGTCAAAGTTATCCTAGGTTGGCCTCTTCCAACAGCGTCAAGGAGATTAAAACAAGTTTTGGAATTGTGCAATATTTAATTTAAGGTTTCTCTACTATTATTGGACATATTGTTAATTTGATTAAAAAATACTTTTATTCAAGCAGGGGAAAGAACAAGAAACAGCCATTTCAGCTGTAAAGAAAGTCATCTCAACAGTTCCCATTCGTTTCTATTCAGATCCTTTGCTTCCTTTCTAAGTCAAGAAAGATTATCATCCTTCATGGCAAGGATCGAGCTGTCACAGAAGAATCCTAAAGCCCTTTATCCTGTGGCCTTCTACTGGACCTGAACAGAACAAAATGACTTCTTTTATGACACAGAATTGCAAGGACGGCTCCTCCGTAATAGCGGAAGAGCGTCGCCCCCCTGCTCAGTCAGGCAGGCACTGACATAAAATAACAATAAAACAATGTTATTTTCATTTTATTTGTCGCTGTCTCTCTGAAAGCTTGGAATGTAGGGCAGAACAGGGCTATAGGGAGGAATGGTGTGCACCGTAAAGTGCACATATCGGTTTGACCGGCCGTCTTAGTCGGGCCAAACCGACATGCGCACTTACATTTCTCCAGCTGGACTGTGTTACACAGCTGGATGGAGAAATGGCACAGGCTTCCTGTGTCTGCACGAGCGTCAAACTATCCTCGCTCTTATGCTTAATTTAGCAGGAGAGAAGCATCTAGATTGGGGGCCTGTGGTGACTGTCGGAAAGAGAGGGAGCAGCCAGCAGCAGGACCGGGAGCAACAGCTGGATGGAGCAGCTGCTGGTAAGTTTTTATTTATTTTTATACCCCCACCCAACACCCCCCTCCGACACTCCCACCCCGCTCCACCACCCTTGATTGGCAGTAGCTGCCACTGAGGAATTGGGGAATTGTAGGAAAACTCACACATTGACATAATCAGTGGCAGAGTCAGGGCAAGTAATCCCTTTCATATGAAAGAGGGCCCATGCATGCAGGGGGCCCCACAGAGTTCAAAGGAATGAAAGGCTGGTGCTGCTTAGCTGCGATTGGAGAGGTACAATGTACACCAAGAAGGTGAAAGCATGCACAAAACTAAAAAAGAAAAGAACACATCCTTTTTTGTAGATTAATGAAAACGTGTTCTCCTTCTCTCACAAGCCTGCCTCACACCTCGCGTGCCTTGCCTCCACATTATTAATGGAACATTCTCCATGTCTCTCCTATCCAGCTTTTGCACATGCCAAAATAAATGGGGACATGTATATTTCTTTGCCAACCCTACCACGCTTTGCGAAGCAGCAGGGCAGCACAACATCACATTTTTAGTTCACTTTCCTCTCAATTTGTTAGGCAGAAAGGTGAGAAATCTTATATAGGCAGATCCTGTTCAAGGAGGCGTGATGAAGAAAGCAGAAGTTGCACATCAACCGGAAGTCATATTTCAGAAATCATTATGAATTATATTTGGTGCTTTAAATAGTTCAATTTATTTTAATATGTTTAGTCAATTTAAGGAGCTGGGGTCGAGAACTAATGGTTTTGATGTAAACCGTAGTAGTAAAAATGTTTTTTTTAGTCCACTAGTAGAACTCTGATGGCAACTGAGTGCCTGGGGCGGCTTCTTCGCAATGGTGAAGGAACGTCGCCCCCCTTGCTGAGCCAGCAGAAGAAAAATAAAATAATACTTCACTATTGTTTTATTTTTCTGCTGCTGGCTCAGCCAGCATGTGAAGGGAGGGGTGGGGCTGGTCCACAGGATGGGAGAGATGGGAAGGGGAGTGGAGTGCACCTGAGTGCGCATGTGTGTTTGGCTGGCCGTCTCAACCAAAAACACTGTGCCAAACACACATGCACACTCAGGCCTCATGGTTGTGTCTGAGCAGCAGTCCAAGCAGCTCAGGCCAATCCTGATGCTGCTTTCCTGTTAGCTTTAGCTTGAAAGCAGCGCCAGATTTGCTGGGGAGCCTGTGCTGGTGTCCCAGTGAATGCTGGGACACCACATTGAGGGAAGAGGAGTGATGAGCGAGGCAACAGAAGACCGCGGCATTGTGGTGAGAGGTAAGTTTATTATTTTTTTATTTTATTTTCACCCTCACTCCGTCTCTGTTCCCCCTACCCTTGAGATTTGCAGCAGCTGCTGCTGCTGTGTGCTGCAACAAAACAGGTGATTATTGCCCAACACGTCTGTACCCTGGCGGATAAAGGCTAATTTTACCGGGTTTTAATGATGTCATCTGCAGCAAGCTGCACATCAGTCGTTGCAGGTTGACGTCAATCCACAAAAATATCTTTATCCATTGTTGCCTCCTGAAAAGTCAGGTTTGTAAGGCTACTACAAAGATTCGTACACTTGAAATCGGTGTCAGCACACCATATTTGTATTTTTTAGGCAAAACATTCTAATTTATCAAATTGTTTCTTTATAAAATGCCTGTAACTCTTTGCCCAGTTCTGGACGCAGACCCGTAATCCAGATGGATGACTGTTTCGGAAGGCTTAAATTGGAATTTGTAAAACGCGAGTACCCTCAAGAAGCTGTCACCTTCTCAGGAGGAAAAAGCCAAACATGTAAAAAAAACACTCCTTACTGATTACGTTTTCACAGGGGTGCAGAAAACCTAGGAGAGGCAATCCCAAGGGAGCAGAGTCAGGAACAGCATTTAGATGGAGCGAGGAAACAAGAGAAGAGACATTGCTTTGTTACAAGGCACCCCTTGCCAGGCTAAAGCCTTTAAATATTGGAAGAATAGAAAAATGAAATGTCATCAAACAGCAAATGACAGAGAACATAATGCACTGGGGAAGTTAGGAAGATTACAAGAGAAGAACAGCCATGATGGAACAGGATAAGTCAAGAGAATGAAACCTCAAGTGGGCAGGCTTGAAAGGCAGCCACTAACCGTTTTTTAGGCAATTACCTTTTGGGATTTGAAGAGAGAGTGATCAGTAACCAGGAGCACGAGAGGAAACAGAGGCTCTTTTAGTCCACAGCTGTGGGCTTCGATCAGCATCTTCTGAGCCCAGGAACTGTGGGGCCCTACAAAGTTCTCCAGTTCTTGCTTGCCCAGGTGGTTTAGCCACAAAACTCACTACTTCTCTGCTCACATTTTTT
The DNA here is from genome assembly GCF_031143425.1 of Pleurodeles waltl. Lineage (NCBI taxonomy): Eukaryota > Metazoa > Chordata > Amphibia > Caudata > Salamandridae > Pleurodeles > Pleurodeles waltl. The sequence goes on along the minus strand of NC_090444.1, from coordinate 415,499,437 downwards.
CAGATGTTAAAATGTCTTTGCTTTTTGTTGACTGTTACAAATCTGTGCCGGTTTAAGAATGAACTTTGTGAGCAATTGCTTGAATGTTCGAGAGTAGATGCCAACATGACAGGCAATAAACAAAAGCATTGTCCACACCAATACATGTTGCTATAAGTGAGAGTACTTTTCACACTGGTGTGTTTGTAGTTGGGTGAGTTGAAGAATGTAAGAATTAATTAAATGTTGGTTTGATGAGTGAATGCATGAAAGGATAAGTGAGTAACAGATGCATGGCTAAACAATGGGTGAATGAGTACATGGATGAGTCAAAAAAAGCTGGTCCCACAGCTATCAATAGGGGAAATGTCCCTGAGCCCACCAATATTATTGAGGGGACTAGTCTGCATTCAAGTCAAATTGATTATCTGGTTACAATTCTTGAATCTAAATTGGAAGTACTGGTCAGTCCCCTGGTGGCCAAGGTAGAATTAGTGCTTCTTAGGGTTACTAGATTGGAAGGCCTTGTAGAATCTTGTCTGACTCGGTCCACTGTTCCACTGAGTACCCACTTAGACTCAATAGGCTCTATGGATAATCGCCCAGTGGGTTCAGTTACACACTCTATAGTCAGTAATACGGTGGAGAGCGTGGGGGCTATTGTTCAGGCCCCACCGACTGTAAGTGTGCCGACTGCCTCATCCTTGTCTACATTGCCAGTAGGGTCGGCTAGTGCACAAAATACATCTAGTCAACCACGATCAGTACAAAGGAGTACTCAGGACACTATACGAGGGTCAGTCATTGATAGAAGAAGTATAACTAGGCGACATAATTCTATTAATCTCCCGCCAGAATGTGCACCATATACTGTGGTTCTAACAAATGTCCCAGAGGTTGACATGTGCTTGAATGGTTCTGGGGTAGAAACGTATCCTGCTCTTAAAAACAAGACACTTGCTTGGTTGAATAAGAACTGTGGATTTCCTTGTGCCCTTGCAAATGACATTTTATTTACCCGCAGAGTTAGTTGGATTGGCAATGGCCCTAAAAATAGAGGTGGAGACTGTATTATTATAAATTTTAAATACCCACAACACGTGGCAACAGTGCTTCTGAGAGCTGCAATTTTGCCAACTTTAGAAAATGCGGTTCTTGCAAGACCTCTTGGCTTCTTTTATAATCATGGGGCCAATACTCAATGTCGCTCGTTGTATGTGCAAGGGCAATGTTCAAATGAGAACGGAAGAGGTATGGATGCCTGTAAACCCGAATGTATTTGTGAATATGTCCCGGTCTCAAATTAGGGTGGAGCCAAGTCGTCATCAGCTGACTTACAGGCAGACCGTTAATACTTTACCTCTTCACAATCGGTATGCTGCCTTATCTTCTATGGAGGAAAATGATTGACTGCCAAATGTCTTGGGAAATTCTTCCCAGTCTTCAGCATCGTCCATCAAGATTGCTACATGGAACATTGCTGGTTTAAAGAGCAAGTCTGGGATAGCCGAATGGGAAAGGACACTAAAATCTTTTGACGTCATTGCTTTACAAGAGACCTGGGATCAAACGAATAGCTTTTCCTTAGATGGCTTTTGTCATTTTTGCATTCCAGCTACAAACAGTGTGGCAGGAAGACCTAAGGGGGGATTATTAAGCCTTTTCAAACTGGATATGAAAGGTACTTTAACTCAATGCCCCTCGGGCTCAGTAAATTGTCTAATTGTTGAGCTTTCCACCCAGGATAAGGGTAAGATCCTTTTTATAAATTTTTATAATTCACATGCAAATGATTGCACCAGTCAAAATCTGGATGACTTGGATACATTTTTGTCAGTCTATAGTATAAATGTTAATACTTTTGAGTTAATATTATTAGGGGACTTTAACATACATCCATGTACCCTACCATGTATTAGGAGGGATGAGGAAGGCCCTCCCCTTTCCTCAACTGCTCATCCAGAACATACTAGGCAGGGGGATTGTCTTGAGCTTTTCCTCGCTAAATGGAATTTATATGAGTCTGGTTGTGGAGACGGGAATAGTAGGTCCCCTACGTTTAAGGGCAATGAAAATGGTACTATTATAGATTATATTTATTTGTCTTCTTTTTTGTTAAATAGTGTTTTAAATTATTGTACTGAGGTGTCAGTTTTTAGTGATCATAATCCTGTTGTACTCGTTTTTAAGAACACTGAACTGATCTCTCTCAAATTAGTCGCAGAGAGTGGGGGCTTGAACCTTAAAGTCAAAGACCAGAATCGTAGGTTGAAGTGGACAAAAATAGTCCCTGAAACTTTTTTTCAGGAGGTCTTATCTAAAGTGGAGGATGAAATCTCTATATGTTTAGCGGAAAATCCAGATCCTAAGGAGGTTATAGTAGCATTTGATCAGATTTGCTTAGAAATTAATTGTAGTCTCCAGGCTAAATCTAGCCAGAAGGTGCTAGGGGGCAATAGATGGTTTGACAAGGAATGCTCTAAAGCACATGGTGTACTACTAAAGGCATTAAAAACTATTCCTAAAGATCGATCAAAAATAGTAAATGCTAGGAAAGTGTATAAAAAAACTATTTTAGAGAGGAAAAGGACTCTGAAAGATAACGCTTTGGCTCAACTCTTGGATCCAGATACCCTAAAAAACAGTGGTTTATTCTGGAAAAAAATAAATCAGCCCTTTTTTTCTGATGAAACTAATACTCCCTTAGAGGCAAACATTCCTGATGAGGGCTGGATAAAACACTTTAGTCAGATATACTTTAATATTGGTCCTCCTGGTGGTATTTTAGCAGATGAAGTTGGGGAAACCTCCCCTGACAAGGATGCAGTTATTTTTGCAATCGCAGATGTTGAAAGGGCTATAGACCTAACCACAAAAAACAAAGCCCCGGGCCCAGATGGGGTACCTGGGGACGTTTTTAAAAGTTTTCCAAAATTCTGGTCTAAGGTATTATGCAAGGTTTTCAATAATCTTGCATTTGATAAAATCCCGTCTTCCTGGAAGAAATCTATAATTATACCAGTGTTTAAAAAAGGTAATAGGCAAGACCCATCTTGTTACAGGCCGATTTCACTGATTGATTCCTCAGTGAAAATTTTAGGTCGAGTTATTTTAAATAAATTGAACGATTGGTTAACAGAGAAAGGGGTCCTAGCCGAGGTGCAGTATGGTTTTAGACCTAAAAGGAGTACTATAGATCAAGGCTTGAATTTGTATTTATTAATAGAGAAATACACAAAGGCGAAGGAGGGTTCCATGTATCTGGGGTTCATGGACCTCTCGTCAGCCGTTGATCTTGTAAATCGATCTAAATTATGGAAAATCCTACTTGACATGGGACTGGACAAGGCTCTTGTTAACCTCCTAGTAGATTTACATACTGACCTAACAGCGTCTGTTAGAGTTACTACTGCGGGGCGATGCACTAGCCACTTTAATTCAGAAAGGGGATTCAGGCAGGGGTGCATTCTGGCTCTCCTCCTTTTTACTATTTATATAATTGCCTTGGAATCCACACTAAAAGATGCTACTCAGGACACCCCACGGATAGAAGAACTCGGTATTCCGGTTCTCCTATACGCGGACGATGCTGTCCTGCTTTCTCGTACTGGTGTTGGTCTTCAACGATTATTGGATGCCTTTGAGGTTTTTATGACTTCCCTGGATTTAAAGATCAATGTTAAAAAGTCCCAGATTATGATCATGGGTAAGGGTAATAAAAATAAACTCCCCAATATTTTTACTTGTGGGAGGCAAGAATTGTGTAGAGTAGCAATGTTTCCATACTTAGGGATCACCTTCGATGAGAAAGGCTCCTGGGGCCCCCAGATAAAAAATAGAAATGTTGCCCTTGTAAAGTCGTCTTCTGCTCTTCGGGGTTTTATGAATAAACTCGGGGCGAGGCCAATTGTTAGTTTGTTAAAAATTTATGAAGCAAAATGTCTTGCAATAGCAACGTATGGAAGTGCGATATGGGGCTATTGCTCTATGGAAAGCATACAGATCACGGAAAATAAATTTTTAAGATCGGTTCTCTCACTTCCCCAGTCTATTTCCACACACATTGTCGATACTGAATTGGGTGTGGGCTACATTTCAGACTTGATTAAACTGGCCCCCGTTCTAGCCTGGCTAAAGATCTGGCTGAATCAAGAAATTCCGCTTAACCACTCCATTTTAAAAGATTGTCTGCAGCTGGATAAAGTAAATAAAATAGCGTGGCTAGTTTATATCAAAAATTGTTTCGTTAGATTAGGGAGATCGGATCTTTTTTACTCCCCGGAAACAATAACTGTTAAAGATATTGGACTGATTAAAAGCATGATGAAAGATCTGTTATGTTTAGAAAGAGAACAAGTTGAATATGAGAAACCATCGGTGCGGGCCAGTATCATTTTGAGTACTTATGTGGGCCCTGAATTATATTTGTCTATTGTAAATCAACCTTTCCACCGGTTTCTACTCACACGCTTTCGGTTTAACCTGATTCATCTAACTCTTGGCCATTTTCAAACTTGGTCTCCTCCGGAAAAAGGAACGCCGTGTAATTGTGATAATTTTTCGATCCAGAATACAATGCATTTTCTGTTATTTTGTGACCATTACCCGGCCTTAAGAAAGAAATATTTGTTCCCAATTTTAAAGGAGGAGGGGTTTATACAGGTCAAACCTGCCCTCTTGTTCTTACAGTTATTGCAGACCCCTAGGATTATGTTCCATGTTGCTAGTTTTTTAGTGGGAGCTGTTAGGGTTAAGAAAAAGAAGTTTGCCATCAATCCGATTATTTTATTGTAATGAATTGAGTGATTAATTAACTCTTTATAGGAAATGTAATTTCTGCGAATCTGGGAGATTTTTAATGTTTCACGTTAAATGATGTTTTTAGGATGTTTTACTTTACTGACCCCCCTTTTAAACATTGTAGATAATATGAATCGTTGATTGCCTGTAATTTTTGATTGTACTGTTTTTATGTCTTTTTATGATATTTATTTATCGAAATAAAGTACTTTGACTGACTGACTGAGTACATGGATGAGTGCATCTGTGCATGGATGAATGATGACAACAGTGATAATGGGATGGCTGAATGAACGGGTAAGTGCATGAATGGTTAAAGGGTACATTGACGAATGCATAGGGGTTAAAGTTCAGAGTATGTCCTGTGATAGTGAAATGAGGAAATGTAAACGTTTGTGGGACAGGTCTGTTTCCAGAAGGACAATAAGGGGTATATGGTGAAAGCGGCAACCACCACCAATATAGGTCATGCGAGTGGGCTCAAAGGAGGTCCGCTCTTGTGTAGCGAGAATAGCCCAAGTCCTCTGCTGCATTTGGTCGTGCTGCTCCTGTGTAAAGGAAAGCTGTTCCATTGTGTGTGCCTCTCTGCAATCCACCTGTGCCCCCGGTACTACCCTCCTACTGCTGCTGCTGAGACTGACTTGATGCATGTGCATTAGACTGGCTCAGGTGAAAAGCAGTATCAAGGCAAGGGGTAGAAGATACACCCACTGCGAAGTATAAGGTGAGTTACCCCATACAAAAAGGTTTCTCTTGTAAGTGAAGTCATAGTTTTGGAGATACTCTCAATGTGCATGCTGCACAGCCCTCAATTTAAGATGCTCGTGTAGGTGAACAACAGTTGAAAGGTGTTCAAGCTAATTTTTGTAATACCGCACCAATGGGCAAGGGGCCAAAGGCAATTATAGCCAAGCCATTAGCAGAGTTGAGGATTTCCAAACACTGTGGATTGACTCAATACAATTGTGACTCTGGCACGGACATAAACAGAAAAGGGCATGAACCTTCCTTGCAGACATCTTGGAAATGTGCCTCTGTTACTTAATTTAGATATGGTGGGAGGCAAAAGAATCGAACAGTAGAGCATTTTTCAATTAATTATTTCAAATTGAAACTATGAACAGGAGCGCACTGGAGCAATACAACTGATTGGCACCCCTGCCCATCTTGTTCTAACTGCTGACCTCTCCTTGGAAGTTGTGACAGATTCCAACGTTATTTTCAGTTTATTTTGTCATGGTATTCACTCCGGTTCTCTCTTCAACATTTAATAGAGTCACTTCTGCAATGGGCATCCAGGCTTTGCTCAGAGACTGCAGACTACACTCTCATTTGCCTCTCACAGCCTTCAATTTCTCTAGGGCTGCACTACCTCCACAGGAATCGTGCTGTGCTAAAATGTCACCCCTTCCCACTGCAGCATTGTGTCCTCCAGTTCCTCTTTCACTCCCTGTAAATAATTGGATTTTTCCTTTAGCAGAGAGGGAACCACACCTGTTTGGCTAAGCAGGACAAAACATCTGTCCCTGTGCTAAATTGGGAGTCATGTTGTCAGATCCCATGCATTAGTTCATGGGGCATACAGGGGCTACATGGCCACGTCAATGGGCGTTGAGGAAGTTACCACTGCTGTTCTGAGGCTCAGACTACTCTGGCTCTGCAAACTGTGCCAAAGACACCAGTTCCCACACTTGACTCACAGTAGTAGCAAGGGCGAGCAGTCACAGGCTTCTCAGAGAGGTTAGTGTGGGTGTTACTCAGGTTCAATACTCAATACCATCACCTCAGCAGCGCACAAATCAATGTCCAGCCAAGTTCTTCAGTTTGTAGAAAAGAATAGTACTTTAGTACATAGAAAACATAAAATTCCACTACACATACAATAATGCACAAATACCTGGTTCATAGGTGTGAGTCTATGTGTTCCATGGGCCTCTGTGCCCCAGGCTCTGTAGTGAACTCCTTTCCACTGGGTTCTCCCTTTCCAGGTTCAGAGTATGAAGTAGGCCAGTGGCAATGGGTTTGTATTAGCACTCGGTATCTTGCGTTGAGGTCCATTCAGCCTCTCTTACCAAGGTCACAGCAGCAGTGCTGGGCCGTGTTTGGCCCTCTCTCTGCAGTGGATCTCACCAGAAGAAGAAAACATCTAGGTTGGGTACAGCAGTCTTTTACAGGGCTGCATAGCAGTTGACCAGCAGTACATCATCACTGGGTGGCTGCAGCAGAAACGGGGACTTCTGTTGGTGGCCTCCTTCTGGGCGGTTGGCTGCAGATCTCACCTGACTCCTGCACTCTGATGGGTACTTGACTCACAGCATGACTCACTCTAATACTTCTTTAAATACTTGGAGCTTCTTTCTGAGAGTAATGACAACAGACTCTTCTTCCAGATGATGATTCTTTGAAATGGAGGAAGCCTGGTGCTATCCACAGCACACAGTCCCTCAAGGTGATGACCGTGAACCTTCAAGAGACACGCCAAGGCAGCTCTCAGGTCACTTAGGGGGTTATTCTAACTTTGGAGGAGTGTTAATCCGTCCCAAAAGTGACGGTAAAGTGACGGATATACCACCAGCCGTATTACGAGTTCCATAGGATATAATGGACTCGTAATACGGCTGGTGGTAAATCCGTCACTTTTCCGTCACTTTTGGGACAGATTAACACCTCCTCCAAAGTTAGAATAACCCCCTTAATCTTCAGGACTGGTCCAGACCCAACAACACATTAGGCAGTGTAACCATCACGTAGTACCCTTGTGGGGCAAAAGGGCCACTAGCAGGCCCTTTTCTCAGTTTCAGTTGAGTCTAGCACAGGGGGCAAATGCTCTAGGTGCCAGAAAGGTTCCTACAAGGATAACTCATGAAGGCCGTACTGTCCAATCAGTGCCCTTGCTTAGCGAGTCTCTGTCAGACAAACCCTATTCTGGGGTCAATTACAGCAGTCTCTTCCATGATCCATTCCACCTGGATGGCTAGTGCTTCCTTCTTTCACACACAGGCAGGTTATCTTTGTCCCCAGGACAGTCCAGTAATTCTTTCATCAGATTGGAGTCCATGAGATGTTCACTCACCTGTGGGGTTCATTAGTACTCCCTGAGTATTCAGTGGAGTATCCCCTCCTCGGTACAAGAGACCACAGCAATGAATATGGGTCCTGAGATCCCATCTTTATTCCAATTTTGCAGACAGAGAATGTGTACTCCAGGTCTACTTCCTTGTAATTTGGTTTTGTTCTGTTCCGCAGTGATTTGTCCTGGCCAAGACACCATCAATACCAGTCCCTGTCTGAAAGGATGCTCTGCCCAGCACAAAAGTTTCCAGGTGGAGTGCCGACCACAAAAGTACAAAGAGGAGACAGCAGGTCGCACCCAGATATTTACTATCCCTTTTAACGAAGATCAGGAACAGAGTCTATAATCTGTGCCCCTTCAAAGGACTCCTTTCCTAAAAACAAACACTGCAGGCCTCACTCTGTACCCCTGCTATCTACCTCATGGAAGATGCAATCAGAGTTATTTATAACCCAATGTATCAGGAAGGGTCCTGGTACTGGTAAGGAAAGCCTGACTGTCCTTTCCTCACCATAGTATCTGGAGCTCTCCCTCCCATTCAGGAGATGCCAGTAGTACACATATGCTGTCTGGAGAAAGGAACTTCTCCTTCATCTTGCACTCTTGTGCAGGCTGTGGTCTTCCAGCATGGAATATGCAGGCCTGTGTCACCAGTGCATGTTACTCTATCAATCCTAACACAGACGCATATGTACAATGCACAAGATGTTGGCAGTCAGAATTCCGGGAACATAGTGAGTAGTGCATTTTTTTGATAAATAGAATGGTAGGCACACATTCATGTACTATAAATAATAAGACGTCTTACTATAATTCACTAACACAGTATGCTGCAACCACTGTGCTTCATGCATGAAACCTGTAAGAGGGCATGTAGTCCTCTGTCACTATGAGGGTGCACTTGGTGTACTCCTCCCTGTCCAGAAATCACGGTCTATGTCGACACATGCACACAGGATTGTTGCATGTGGCATGATCAAAAATTAAAAACCACGATCAGAGATATGTGCATTTCGAGCATGCAGGTCAGGTGCAGGGATATTCCCATCCCAGCATGTCATACGTGGTTTGCACCTATTTATACGTCAAGCAAATAATTGTGGATACGTACACACAAGATTGTTGTGTGTGGCATGATCGAAAATCAAAAACCAAGATCCGTGGTATATGCAGTTCGGATATGCATGGCAGGGGTCACAACTGTACATCATGCAGGGGACACTGCTGTCCCAACACATCATGCATGGTTTGCACCTATTTATACAGCATGCACACAATTGTGGTTATGCGGCTTTCCTTCTCATGCCAGGACTGCAGTCCTGCCTGTCCCACAGAAAAACTTTGCATCTCTCACAAAATGTTCTTAGTCAGAACCACGTACACTGTGCTTAAGAGGCCTTTGGCGAAAAAAAGAACACTTATCAACAGAATACATTTTTTCTAGCCGTTTCCCCTGCTGCAGTAAATGTGCTTCTAAGTTGCAATGGGTTAAACTTCCTCTAGTTCGAAAGCAGGGTGCTGAACCTTTTTGCTCAAAATAGCGACTGAACATATAATTTAAGATCCAACTACTTTCATTGGAGTTTAAATATTAGTTGCACTTAAGTGTACCTAAATAGTCTTTTATGAAATGGTTGTGATAAAGAACAAAATGACTTCACATTGTCAGATACAGGGAGAATTATGCTCCAGAATAACACTGGACTAAGTATACCCAGGTATTGCTGTGAAGGGTGATAACCATTTAAAACACATTAACATATTCAGATTTGCTCTCTCTGCAAATTTAACTGGCAGTAGAAGGCTTTTGAGAAGAATCCATTTATGTACGTTTGTTGAAAAAGTTTCCCGTCTCAAATCATTCCACACAAAATAATGGTTTAAAGTGTATGACAGGCCTTCTGGTAAGATAAGATATTTACTGGTCTGTTGTTAACAATTTACGATAACTTTGGATGGACTTCCAATCTATCCAAACCAGAAAACATTGAATACTACCCTCATTTCAACACATAGTTAAAGAAAGTCTGTACATAGACATTCTATTGCCAAACAAATAGAAGAATATTTAGAGGGAAAATTGGTTGTGATCCTATTAGCGGTTCCTAACAACCTGTTAAATGCAGAGTAGGGTACAAACATTCTAGACGAAAACAGGGCACAGGTCTTAAAAAAAGAAATGGGGAACTAACCAAGTTAGTCAGGGGGCAAGTGTCATCGCACGTGGCATCATAACAGATGACATCACAGGAATACGAGATTTAACAAATACAAGCTGATCAGTATTGAAACCTGTGACTTGAGTGCCATTTGAAGAAATTAACAGCCCAAATGTAGATGACGTTTGGTGTCTGACTCGCTACAGTAGGCAAGCTAGGCACTCTAAACTTGGCCTCAAGAACTAAGCACATTTCAACTGCAATGGTGAATATCAAAACTATAACATTTATTTACCTACTTAACATACCACCATTATAAAAGCTGACATTTTAGGACAATTTGGCCCTTGTGAAAGAAATGCAAGTTGCACACTGCATTTGATATATTCTAAGCATGGCAAACAATATTCCCTGTGACAGATACAGATATAACTGAATATTCTGCACATATATGGCCATGGTATATTGCCACAGGATGCTTAACCAAAAGAAAATAGTAACTAGTGAGATGTTTTACATCATTGAATACCTAACATGTGGGTAACAGCATCACTTAGAAATACTGTGGGCCAGATTTACAAGCCTCTTGCGCCTCCTTGCGCCACACTAGGTAAAAAAAATTACGCTAATGCAGCATTGAGGCCATTTCTGTGCCACATTTACAAAGTGGTGCAATGCTAGCATACATACAATGTTAACATACAAAATTAGAGGGGGTTTCAAGGTCAATATAAAACTTAAATAATAAAGTAAAATATGGGACAGGGTACTGTACTGATCATTTAGCTGTTAGAGCTGAAAGTTCCCTACTACAGAGACTTATGTGTGGCTTGCAGATTCACTAGAATCATTGCAATGCCACCTCAGCCTGTCACCATTTTGGAACATTGATGTAATTAACCAATGAGTTGAGTTAGCAACAGCTAAAGTTATGAGGTAGGTACAGTGACTGGAGTAAGACCGTAGTAACTGCAGAAAACAGTGCTGAAGCTTGTCAGACAGATCAGCATTCAAAGCATGGGACACAAAGAAAGTGAGCTCCATCCTTGTCATGATTAGAAACCATCCAGCAAGCTTGCAGCAATTGTGGAGTAGATTATAAAGTCACGTGACAAGAACTATAAATGCCAACTCTCCTGAGTTAGGCAGAATACTCATGCTTTTGTATGTTAACATAAAACAATGTTGCCTTATGTGAGTGTGAAACTTCCTTTATCCAAGAATTGAACAAACTACCTCCTCCGCCAGCCCACTCCACCAGGCGTACTGAGAGAGAGTACATTTTACTAATCAATTAGTGGTATGGAATATAGCATATGATGACGAATTAACCTGCATTTAAAAGCTTAACAAAGAGTGTAACGTGAGTTGTGAAATGTGGAAACCGAGGTTTCGGCCCTCCAGCTTAGCAGGAAACTCTTAATGGGTCCAGCCTGGAGGTAGCATGTGTGGCAGCAACCTCCCTGCCCGAAGTTCAGCAGATGGTGAAAACAATCCGCCAAACTCCTAAAGAGGTCCCTAGTTTCCATAGGAAGAGCGTTTTTGTTTTGCCAATAACTTTGGTGCCGTTTGAGGGATCTTCACAAAATTTTCCAAACTTATACTTTGCTCAGTTCAGCTGCTATCTTGAAGGTTTCAGGATGATCCATCAAACAGGGGCTGAGTAAAAGGGGGGGGCCCAAAATGTGTTTTCCCCATTCATTTTCCCATAGGGTCGTTAGACATGCCTAGAGCCCAAACTGTTGAACGGAATTACACCAAATGTGGCAGAAAGCTAGATCTTGCTATGCAGATTATGCTTTTTGTGACTTGGTGTAAATCCGTTTAGTGGTTTCTGAGGTATTAGAGCTCAAAAATATAGATCCACAGGGACGCGGATCCTTTGCAGATCCGGACCCACTGATCCGGGTCCTAATTCGGGAATCCGAGGAAAAAGCAAGACACTGATTGGTTGGCCGAAACCTGACAGAAAAGTTGCGCCCACCATTACGTTTGTCTATCGGCTGGGGGACTGGAAGGTAAGAGTGATAAAACACATAAGCTGTCAGGATACAGGTATCCTGACCCCATAGGAGACATAAGGGGGTCCCTTAAGGACCTCCTGTGAGCAAAATATTGCCTTTTGTTTTCTGATCCACAGATCCATGAATCCATGGGTGGATCCAAGGATCCGTGGACCCGCGCATCCACCAGTGGATGCGCGTATCCATAGAAAATTTGATAAAAAACACCCACTACATCCAACCTCTTGCTGCGCATGGCTGACGGCCATGCGCAGCTTGGGGATGGGTGCATGTAGGAGGACTGACTGCTGGGTCTGGCCATTGGCCAGGCCCTTTGGCCAACCCCCACCATGCACGGCCTTTGGATGTGCTCGGTGCTGATTATATTTACGTATGTGAATGCTAAAAAACATAGAAATTCACTGAAAAAAACAAAGTTTACTGGGACATTATAGTTAGGTTCTGAATTTACTCACACAAAACCACTGAAATTCAACAGTTATACTTATGGTTAACTCAAGTAACTAAAACTTGCACCCTAAGGTAATTATAACTCGTGCTTTCACCATGTACATCTAAACAAAACATATGTTACATCATTGATGACACCTTCTGTGGCATCTTGATATAATCACTGCAATATTTGGAATAACTATTGGTGAGAAAACTGTGCGTAGCTGAACTCAGCGCCACTCTGCTAATTACAACCTTGTTCTCTGCCAGCCTTTTCATGGCAGTTTCTCCACCATGAAAAGGCTGGCAGAGAACAAGTGCAGGGGGCCACAGGGAGGCACCTACTCTGCCCATGTCCATGGGCCCCCTGCCCAGCATCATTGTTATGCTAACTGTCTGCTTTGCTTTGCAGACAGTGTGCATTCCAAGGGTGCTGGTTGGCCTCTCGTAGCACTATTGCGTAGCAATGTTTCCTCCAGTCATACTGACAGGAAGCTCTATTTCAAGGTTTCTACCGGTCAGCCAGGTCAGGCCAGTGGAAACTTTGTAATAGGATGGGGCGTCCTCTCCGCAAGCATGGAGGTCCTGCGTTGGGACTGCCAAAACCGTAATGAGCCCCAAAATATTAATAATTGCTGTAAAACTGGAGGAATACAGAAATGTTGATCAACTGTCTGAAATCAACAATGTGAAAGCGGACACTTGGTATCAATCCCGGATTCTCAGCTTCACCAAATTGTGTGATCCTAGGGAAATCTTTCTCTTGTGTTTGATAGACCATAATGTTGCTCCTAGTACAATAAGAATCTAAACCACATATAGGGTGCTCATTATAATTCACTTGCCGATTAGTTCCGCATTGTTTTCAGGCTGGGGAGTGGGAGAGGGTCATAAATATTCACACTGTATTGAAGCTAGCACTTTTAGTAAATGTCTGTAAATACAATTATATAATCTGTAATACTATGGTGAAACAATGCTACATTTTAGCGAAATACACTTTTTTGAATTGTGAAGTGACATTGCATCTTTTGATGCTTGAATTATTTTCCACTTTGATGTCTCAGCTTGTGCACAGGCTCTCCCTGTTAACCTGTTCACTCACCCACTCATAAAGAAGCTGGCATTTGAAAGCAAGGCCTGGAGCTTAAGTGATTGTAATGGTACCCTTGGGCCCAACCTTTGGAGTTGGAAGCATTTCCTTGGAATCAAGCTGGATGCTGCTCAGATGCTCTACCACAAGGGCAGCATTTTGTTCAAAGATAAGGCACAGTATTTCTTTTGCAGTGAAATAGGATATAGTCTAGCTGGGGTAGTAGTACTTACCAAGAGCTGGAATTAAGACCAGGATATAGCTGACTCTGCTAACAAACTCTGTCTGGCTTATTTTTTCCTCTTTCTGTCCTTGTGCAGCATGTGGCCTGCTTCAATAGAAGGCAAGGTGCAGGGAGCACTAAGGCAGGTGTAGGGGCTTGGGAAGAAAAAGACCAACATTCTGTCTGCCCAACATTTTAATGGTGTGCAGTGAATGTTGATCTCCCAGCTCCTTGGCACACTGCATTCTGGAATTGCAAGGTAGACATTTTCCGGCTTTCTTCTTGTTTACTTCTTCTCGCATCTGGCATTGGCATCTGGTATTGGGCATGCTGGGAAGAAACTGAGGTTGGACAAAAGGCAGGCTTGAGCCATTACTTGATGTAGCCAATTATCTCACAATCTCCTCAAGCACAAGGTTGCCCCCTGTACTTTACAGCGTATCTGGCTGCAGAGTTGCAGAATTTTGACCTTAACGTTTTGTCGTGTTTGCCCTATATCATTGATCACAGTGGTTTTGATGACATAGATAGCATCTGTGCTGTTACAATTTGTGCTGCCTTTAAGGGCAAAATTATGATATCTATGGGAAAAGTCCTTTATAGTGACTGAGAGTCTGCAGGCTTTACATCGTCCACAATCAAAATGGCCTTCAAGAGGTGATAGATTCCAGTGAGTCATTAAATCAGTGTTGTTTGGTGTTTTTAAAAGGGTATTTACCACATGGAATTTTACACTTTTGCCCTTCTTAAAAGCGTACATGGGTTTTACCTCAAGTCCAGGGTCATCAGAGACCAATCACCAGTGTTTTCTGATAATCTTTTTGTTGCTGTTGCTCCTTGTGCAGAAACTAGTAACACAAATTATTCTCTTCTGTTGTACCCAACGGTCATTTGTGTGGGTACCAAAAGTGAATCAGGTGGGTAGTACCATGCTCTTTTACGTGAACATTTAAGCAGTCCTTTGGCGTAGCCTCGTTCTTTAAGTTTTTTTATTAGAATGTCTTATTCTTTAAAGTACTCTTTAAAGTAATGTTCTCTACAACAACAATTCCTTTGGCTTCTCAGGAATTGACCGTAGGGAAGAATATCCTGTACATTTTGGGGGTGGTGACTCGTGTACCTTCGTAAAGAGTTATGTTCTGTTTCTTTCCTGTGGAGTGTGGTATAGAATTTTTCATCCTCTACTCAGATGGAGAGAGCCAAGAGAGTCAAGAAACTTGTCTTCTGTAGGCTAATGAAAATTTGATATCGTCTGATCCACCTTTGAGCCATTCATGGAAGAGTTCCAGCTCAGACACGCTCCTTGTCCAGATAAGTAGGATGTTATCTGTGTATCTCTTCCAAATGGTGATGTTGGAAGATAATGGGTTATTGTCAGTGTGTGTATATGTGCCCCTTCATAGTGGTCCATATAGAGAATGGCCAGATCTGGGGCAAAGTCAGCCCCCATTGCTACTCCCTTGATTTGAAAGTAGTAATTCCCTTTGATCATGAGCAGGAAGAAATAGTTAGTCGTAGCTATTAGAAGAAATTAAATTATGAAATTGGTAGGGACCCACATGGGATGTTTTCTGTGGTGAAGGACCTATCTGATGGTCTCAAGAGCAGATTCTTGTGGAATATTTGAGTACAATGAGGTGATATCTATTGTCACAAGTAAATGCTCAGATGGGGTGAAGGGATGATCTTCAATCTGTTTTATAACCTCCATTGTATCTCTGATGTAGGAATGAGTGGATTAGACCCAAGGTTGAGAAATAGATCTATATAATTGAACAGTGGTTCAAGAATAGATCCATATCCTGAAATTATGGGGAGCCTGTGTGAATGTCTCAAATGTTTTATGAAGTTTAGGTACTGTATAGATGGTTGGCATCATGGGACATTTCTTATTGTTGTATGCCTGCTCACTCAGGAACCCTTCAAGAGGTCCCTCATCAATGATTCTGAATCAGTGCCTTGAGATGATTCAAAACACGGTCTGATTTTGAAGATTTCTGCACATTTATCAGTGACGTCTTACTTATGGAAACTACATTGGTTGCCTGTAACCAAAAGGATCAAGTTCAAGGTGCTAACTTGCATGTAGATCCTTCAAACATAAAAGACCTCTTTATTTAAGGAAGAGATTTAGGACTTTCCATCAGGTGAGACCCTTGAGAACTAATGATCCACAGCGCCCCAACTTGTTTGGTTTCCCAAATTTAGGCGAGGTGGGAGATCTTCTACTTATTTCACTTTAGCTTTGGAACTCTCTTTCTCTCAGTCTTCAATTTGTCCCTCCGGCAAGAGATTTTAGAAAGAACTTGAAAACTTTTCTCTTCAATTCCTGTCTGGTTGGTTCCTGATTTTGGGATAGGCTGTCTGGTTAGTTTTGTTACTAGTCTCATGCCGTGAGCACCAGGACGCTCCTTCAGAAGCAACTGTGCACTTCATAAATGTTATTGTATTGTATTGTATTAGATGTTTTGTCTATATGACCTTCTGGATACCATTGTTACTGACAGGGACTCTGAATTTATAGCACATTTATTGAATAAATGCATTAAAAATGTGGGTGTGGTACCTTTCCACTCTACCAGTTACCACCCGCAGACAGATGGGCATATGAAGAGACTGAATCAGTCTATAGAATAAAACTTTGGGTGCTTTCTAATGAACTTTTTGTCAATGAGACTGGTTAAAGTGAATATCTTCTACAGAATTTGCTTATAATAATTCCTTACATTACTCATTAGGAGCATTCCCCTTTTGCTGCACTTATTATATCCAGCCTCATATGATTCCTCACACAGCATCTGCCTCTAAAGTACCCTCAGTTGCATAATTGTTGCATCACTTCAAAAGCATTCCGAACAGCTTGGTTCCAAATTAGGGAGGAGGAGCATCGCTCCCATGCTACAAGAATAGCAAACATAAAAATGAATGATAGGAAAATTATTTTATTACCATTTTATTTTTCACTGTGGCCAGCCAGAACCGGGTGACAGGATGGAGCTATTGATGCCGATTGGCTGTTAGACACCAGGGCCTAAAGAAGCACTGAGCCTGCCCGCTCCAAATAATCCTGGCACGTCTCCTGTTCTGGTTAATATTATCAACAGCATGAGACTAGAGTCTGGATTGGTTAGGGGAGTTTACCCGAGGACCCTGTGATGCCTTAGAGCTACGAATGGAAAGCAGGACTGGAGAGGAACACTGATGCAGTGGGTACATTATTTATTTTTATTTAAAACTGCTTTTTTACCCACTTACAGGAAGTGTGAGAAAATCACACTGTCTTCAGCCTCAACTCAAGAGTTCTCAATCGTAAGGAACCACGCTTGAGCACTTTGGGATGGAGCCTAAAGGCATTGCTAGTTTCTTACAGTGCCTGTAAGTTGGTCAAAATATTCATACCACCACTTTCAAATATAGGTAGCTGTACAGGTTCTCAACACAGTGCAATGACATTTAGCTAGGGCTAAGGCAGACAACAAATATAAAGCTGATATTCAACATTAGGCTCCTCTCTTCTATCTCCCAGAGGTTAATGTGTGGTTATCCACTTTATTTTTCTCTATTCTGCAATTGCATCTAAAGTTTACACCCAGAATTGTGGTCCCTTCAAGGTTTTAGTGTTAGTGAGGAAGACTGTGCTCTGATTAGCATAATCAACTAGACATTTCCTCGGTCAAGAATGCTATTTTCAAGTCAGGGGCTCATCTACCTGCTACATTAGTTAGTGATGCACCCTACTATGAGGTAGATGCTATTGTAGAATATAGGACAAGTCATGGTTTATTGCCATACATGGTTGCCTGGAAAGGATTTAGGATTTGACGTTACTAAAAGATCAAGGATACCTACCTCGTTTGCACATGCACTTTGTATGGTTTGCAGGTTTCAAAGACAGTTCTCTAAGAAACTCCTTTGTTTTCAAAATTCTCACAGGAAGTGATTCTACAGTTGGTAGGGGAGTGGTTGGTGCTCTCAGGATTTCAGTCCAAAGCTGAGTTGGGAAGGGTTCACAATGCTACTAACATAATGTGAGATATGCTAGAAATTCCCTTAAATATCATTATTGCAGCATCACCCTCCACCCACATCATAAAATCTCCCAATTTAGAAAGAGAAGAGACAAAAAAGGCAATGGCATATGGAAAATAGACTGATAATCATAGCGTAAATGGGAACTTCCTTCCGTAGGATTTCAATTCCGGATCGATAATGGTTGAGCAAATTTAATTACACTGCATTCATGACTCATTGTCTGATAGTGATCTGCAGTTATATTGACCCACCTCTCCTGCTTAGTTCCACTACTTGGCCTTGCCTCCAAGCACCTTTTTTGCTTTCACCATTCTTGGTTCCCTTTTTTGGGTAACACTATGCTTTTGTACTTCCTTGGCTTTGCCATTGTTATTTATATGTTTCTTGCCTACCATTTGGGTGTTGCTGCTGAAAGAGGTCTCTGCTCTTTGGCAGCCAGGGAATCTGAGTTAGTATCTGGTTGATGCCTGATCTCATCATACTCTCTCTTCTTGGATCTGGATAAGGTACTCACCACAATAGTTGAGGCCTTATGCTGTAGAAGCATATACTTTACTTTACATGTTCATTCTGGTACTCACCATCTCTGTCCAGAACTTACCTTACCTCCTACCTGATAGTCAGTCAGCACATGACTTCTCACCACAGCAAATGCTACTGTGTTTCCTCTTTTCCTTCACCATTTTCTGCTTCTTTCTCTGGTGAGGCGTTCAAATGGTCAATTCCCCCAGAGAGACCCGGGCACCACAGGAATTCCCAGTGAATCCACATCTTTGGCTAAAGCTTAACAAATATGGAAACACCCGAACTTCCAGGGCTGATTAACAAACTTTTAATTACTTACTTATATGTTTTTTCAGAGTAGGAAGTTTACTTTCAGTGAAATAAATCTCTGTGAAGCATAATGTCCACAGATTAAGCTTGTCTACATAAATGTTCCAAGTAATAATGTTTTTTAGAGCTCATTTGGTTACTGCAGTAATGTGATGACATAATTTGAGCAACGTATTCAACCTTCAACTTTTCAATTTATTTATCGCTGAGATTTTCAGCCCCTTACTGAATTAGTACATGGTGACTTATGTTTTTTTTTTCAGAAGTATTGGAAATTGCCAAAATGTTGTTCATCAAAGGGAATCCATTGTATAGGTCAGTGATAATAATCTGAGTAAAGATAACATATAGTAAATAAATATTGTACTACAAATATATAAATTGCACTTGTGGGTAACAGTTAGGATTCAGCATTATAGTAGGTAATGATATTGTTATAATTTCAAACATGTATAATTGAGCAGGCCAGATACTACAAGGCTATTACATTCATTAGGGTAAGAGGGCACGGATCTATTTATAGATATATCCAATCTCATAATAAAGAATCAAAATGTTCCAGTGTTTAAAACAACAAGGTGAAAATCTCAAAAGCGCATACTCTCAAGACGAGAGAAATACATCATAGGCACAACATCTGTTCATGTGACGGAATTACCCGTCCTACGAGGGGTAAGGTAGCAAGTATGCAGGTGCAATTAATATATTTTTATAGAATATTTACTTACAATATGTCATTTTTACTCAGATTATTCTCACTGGCCTATACAATGGATTCCCTTTGATGAACAATACTAGGTAAGATTACCCTCCGCTAAAACTACTAACAGATGTTATCTACTAACTTATATTAATGCACACATGTTAATGGGATAACATTATGAGTCACTTCTTGCCAACACCAGACTTGCATGTTAGGCGGCACAGGTCTACGCACATGAACCTCTAACACCTTCGCCAAGAAACGTACTAATCTTTTTCTCACCGTACCATGTTAGATCACAATGGGACTTTTAGTTGTAAAATATATTTCCAAAGACAAAGTGACTTTCCTTTTCCTTTTTACCTCACCATCACACTCAACTCACGGGGCACATTCCGGTATTTCTTCTATTTACACTATACTGCAGTATCTACACTACTCAATGTCTCACCAGTGATACTACCACTATGCATTCTTTACAGCCTTGAAAAAGCCCCAGTTGAATCCACCACTAGTGGGCGAAACACGTGTCATCTATCCGTCTGCAGGTCAAAAATTATTTAGAAAAAAAAATATTAACAAGTGTCCTTGATTTCCAGGCCACATGAGCACTAATAAACGCACTTGGGTTCAACGCTCTGACTCAATTTATTAATCTGACTATAAATCGTAACACAATTGCAAACTCGATATCTTATAAAAAAAGTAGGTTCTCAACTTTCTATTATCTCATGTTACCGACCTGGGGCAAACCGGTCCACACCCCTTCTGATAACCCACAACATGGAAGATAACTGTGCATTCTCCAGGAAGAGAGAAGTGGACCTTACAAACTTTGCTTTTTGAACTGCACATTTTATTTTTTAAGGACGCATGTGAGTCTGAGGGCTTGCTTGGCTTTGTACCTATTGCTCTGCTCACCTGTTTTCCATCAGGTCGAGTTCAGTGTCCGCCAGCCTACCTCCAGTCGATTTCCTGTGCAAGTCTAGTTCCTTGTTCTCCAGCCTGTTTCCAATCGAGTTCCAGTGTTCCTCATTCTCCGACCAGCTTCCAGTTGAGTTTCAGCATTTCTCATCCTCCAGACAGCCTCTAGTCGAGTTCTGGTGGTCCCTGCCCTTAGCTGGCTTTCTGCAGAGTCCCAGCTCTTCTCTTCCATCTTTCCTGTAAAAGATAGAAAATAAGAAAGGTGAAAAAACCCAGTTTGGGTTCTTCTGAAATTATCAAGCAGGTAACTTAATTTCAAGGTAAAGAAAGATAATTCACTAAAATGAAACAAAATTGAGCTCTGTCTTGTAAATAATTTATGACAATAAGAACTACCATGATTTATCGTTTGTGTGGGAATACAAGATACCACTAAACAGACATTAAGGAAAGACATATTTCCTGTAACAAGCACTCCGCTGAGAATTAGGACATTGGAAATAGAGCAAGTTTATCAGAACTGTTATTTGCAGGAGATTACACCAGAACACAACAAAGCCCTTTAGTCAAGTTGATTGTTTTTTAGTTGGACACTGCTTTGGAAACTTCAAAGTATTGCAAAAAGAGGAAGATTCAGCCTTATAGAAATGTATGCAGAATGTGTCAACAATAACTGGCATTATGCTATGTACAATAGTTGATGCAAGTTCAATGTATTAATGAAGAAATTCTTTTGCAGCCCAGAATCCTAAAAAAACCAAGAACCCAGTATTTTGAGAAATCAGAAGTCCTAACTCCCAACACGTCACGCAGTCTAGGGCCCAACAGTCCGATTCTGCATTCCACGAAGCAGAAGCTGGTATTTTCTCTTCCCAAAACCCCCTTCCCCTTGAGTACTTGCGAGAGGGCAATGTGCTCTTCATCGCAGTCACGTTAGTCCAGACCTGGATTGGGGAATTGTCATTGCACCATGTGAATGCCTGGAATTCAGGCTCGCACAGAACACTCACCCACTATCGTATTATGATCTTTCCATTGGGCTGACTGATGTGAACATCGTATTATGACGTTTCTGCTGGTCAGCCTAGTGGAAACAGTGTGGTGACATTGGTCCCACACACCAGCACCCTTGGAATGCACAATGTCTGCATAACAGACAGCGTGAATTCTGAGGGTGCTAGCGGAAAGTGAAGTTGTAGTCAGCACGGCGGTGCTGCAATGGGCATTGCTGTGGCTGACCACAACTTCAACTGCCCCCACCCTGTCGGGATCCGTGATCCCAGTGGTGGCAGTGGTCTCCAGGCGGTCTAACTGCCAGGGTCATAATATGGCAGTCAGACTGCCAGGAGTGTGGCAGTCCGACCGCCATTGACCACCAAACTGGTAATGAGGCCCTAAGTTCTTGACAGAGCTCATGTACCTTGCTAATTTTAGTAATGCATTCCACTTTTGCACATTCAGTTGCCCTACAACTCAGCCTACATAGAAAGGCAATCCTTTGCTCTACAGTGCTTAAGGTAAATGTGACTTATCAGCCATTTTACAGGCATTTCCTTAATAAACATGTATTTATATATTTCTGTTTGTATTTGCTGGTTTATTTGGAAGTCTAGTGCAGCATGTAGCTTCTTGGATGCTTCAGAGCAATATGCAGTTCATAATAGAAGTTCAAGAAATTCAGGCAGGAGGAACCCAACCCCAACCTCATACAAGGCAAAGGCCCATGCAGTGCAGGGGGACCCAAGCTCCAGTGGGCCCTCTCAGCATAGTACTCAGGCCTAAGAGCTCCTGTGTGAGTTCAGAGGAGGACCCCTCCCTGTACTGTGCAGGGGGCCCCTCAAGTCTTGTTACACCACAGGCTACCGAAAAGCCCTCACTTGCTAACTTCTGAGGTCTTATATGAATCATAGCCCAAAACCAGTTTTTTTCCTGAATATTGTCTTGTAGAATTTGGTTTTCAGGCACTTTCTGAAATGAAGCTATCAGGGCCCTGCTCTCAGGGTAGCACTCAAGGAATTCCAGAAATTGCGGACCTGAACTCCCCATGAGCTTCCTGTGTTTATTAGGAATAGTCCAGACTGTGCATTACTAAGGATGTGGCAGCCCTTATGGCCGTCTTTAGTGCAGTGCAACCGGTTCAGCTAGACTGGGCACTGACCTGAAGAAGGTGCAGTAACCTGGGCGGGTGGTGCTGGGTTTAGCAATAACCTGTGATTTAAAAGTGTCTGGTGCAGACCCCTTGTGCATCCAGCTTTCAGACAGCCATAAAAATGTCAAAGTAACTCTTGTGATTAATGTTTCTGCAAGAGGGGGAGGGATCAGAGTTTTGTCTAGTGGCCGTTTTGACTCCCCATAAAGTAACGCAGATGGTTAATTTGTCTGTTGCAAAGAACAGATCTCTATTTCATGTGGTTAGCTGAGTGGATTAGTAAAGCAGCCTTTACCAGTCGTTTAAAACAAACGCAATGTATGTGAGGGGATATGGTGAGAAGAGAGGCACTTTTGCCAGATGATAGTGAGGGAATCCAAGGAGGAGGTCATGGGTGGGGGCCGCCCAAAAAGATTCCCCCACCCCAGGGGCCACCAGCACTAACTGAAAGTATTTTCCTGAATAAGGAAAGTTGGATGTGCATTGATTTGCAGTCAAAGTGACAGATCTGTGTTGAAAATGTTGCCTAAATTTCTTGTTTTTTGCAGGGTTTGGGAGATTGATGAGGTTCGTGGGCTATTCAAAGGAAGCTTTACAGAATCTCTGGTTTTGCCCCACTGAGATACAGAAATTCATCTTTTATCAAATAGAATGTCTATTCAGGGCATACAGAGTTGTTTATTTTTTGGTTCACTCATTAGATGCATATGAATTTAGGAGTTGTTTGAGTACACCTTGGCTTGCTCTTCCAGACTCTCTAGTATACGGGACCGCAAAAGCCTGTAAATGTTGAACAGAAGAGGTGGAAGAGAGGAACACAGTGGAACCTCATTTCTAGCTAATTATTCAAATTGATCACTATTCACAGTGCTTATGGAGGAATTATAAGATCCACAGTTACTTTGGTCCTTTCATTGAGTAATTTCAGTAAGATTTTGTGATCCACGTTGTGTTATGATGCTGAGAGGGTTAGGTGTATCAACATAGACAGCTTGCCTTCATATACAATGATGATGAGGTTTTTCATGATGCTCACAAGTGCACTTCTGCTCCTCACATGAGACTGAAACCAGCTTGCATACTGATTGGGTAAGAGATTTCTTTTTTTCAATGTAGCATTGCTGTTGGTTTGGGATCTCCTTTTCTGGGATTTTGCTGGAGAAGGGAATGTTTATGATTGACAAGGATGCCCCTCGCTTTGCCCCTGTGGATCACCATTCCTCCACATCACATGGACAAGGGCCCGATCAGCACAGCAGCAGTCTTAGCGGCATTCCGCACCTGGCATTTGGGTCACTGTCTTGATACTGCACAGAACTGCATGACCTTACAACAAATGTCTTTACCAAGGATGCCTTTGCCACACATCCTTTACCATGCATGCATTTATCACACATATGCTTTACCATTGCATGCCTTTATGCCTTTACCACACAAGGCAAGTATAGTTAAGGTCCGTTAAACCCATATCTGTCTCTCTCACTCTCTTTCTCTCTCTCTCTCTCTCTCTCTCTATATATATATATATATATATATATATATATTTGTGTGTGTGTGTGTTTGTGTGTGTACATATATATACATTCACCAGAAAAAAGTGACAACATTCACACCTTCAACTAAAAAAGAAACACAGAAGTTTACCAGTTGTAGTTAGGATAGCTAACTATAACTTGTGCGCCACCACGCACTACTTATGACTTCACATATTACATCATTCATGACATGTTCTATGACATCATTAATGACATCACTGATAACCTCTCAAACGGCATAATTGATGATGTCACTGTTGACATCACTGGTAACATCATCCAATGAGTGTGCTAGTTTGTTTTATAGTTTGCATAGTGGCAGGTAACTACCATATTACTTTTCTACTCAATATTTTACAACCTGTGTCCAGCTAAATGATGTAAGTGTTTACAAAATGCATGGGCTCCTAATCCACCACAGGCATTTATAGGTATTGATCAAGTTATAAATCTTTGTATTGTAGAGTAACTCTGTGTGCAGGTGACAGTTAACAACCCAACCTATATTCATTATGTTCCGCACAAGTTTTTTGATACTGCAAAAAAGGTTTCCAGCAGGGCAAAGATTATGGGGGTCATTATGATCCCGGCGGTCGGCGATAATGTGGCGGTAAGAACCGCCAACAAGCTGGCTGTACTTACCTCTACATTATGACATTGGCGGGTTGGCTGAAGCCAATCCACCAATGTACCACTCCAACTGCCATGGCGGTAACAGCCGCCAGGCAGGAGATATCCATCTCCAGCCTGTCAGCCACCATTGTGCCACCTGCGGGATTATGACCCTGCCTACCGCCATGGTTTTAAGCCACGAAAACGATGGCAGTAGGCCATATCAGTGACAGGGAATTCCGTCCCTGTCACTGATAGGGGTCTCCCCACTAACCTCTCCAGTTACCCCCCACCACCCCCTACTTCTCCAAACCCCCTGTTCCCCCCCTACATTGACACCCCTTCACGCACATACATGCATACACACACCCATTCCCACATGCTTACACACATGCATACATCCAATCACAGACACGTCCTCACATACTTCCAAACATACATGCAGACATGCTTTCACATTTCACAACATACATGCACTCACATGTCCGTACATGCACACACGCATTCAACACTCAACACACACCTGCATTCATGCACACACATACATTCACACCCCCACACACAAAACACTCCCCACCCCCCCCCGTCAGAGACTCGACTTACTGGATCCAGGGGGTCCTCCAGCAGGAGATAGGATGGGGCGCTGCTTCCGCTAGCAGTGCCCACCATCAGAACACCGCCAGGCCCTATTATTGGTCATAATACGGCTGGCGGTGGTCTACAGGCGTAGCACTGCTGGTAGTAGCAGCGCCACCTTACCACCATCCGCCGGCATGGCCACAGCCGGATTTCCACCATTCTTGCTGCAGAAATCCGGCTGTGATCATAATATGGCAGACGGCTGGTAGCCGCAGTGACGGTCTTATGGCAGTCGTCGCCGCGGCGGTAGGTAGTTTTTACCGCCAAAGTTGTAATGAGGGCCTCTATGTAAAACATACTAAATATTGTATATAACCTGGAGTTATTAGACAGAATCATCTTAGTATGACAATTTGTATTTAACATAGATGACTGAGTGCACCAGGTACTAACCTATGTACATGTACTTGTGTTTTTTCAAAAGATGGGCTGCATCTAACTTTTTCACCATAGTATAAAGGCTGCAAGTTCAAAACTTTAATGTTGCCACTGACATATTCACCTAACTGAAATGTTATTTTAAGTTTTATTTTTTACAGTGAATTACTAAGGTTTTTTTAAAAAAAACAAAAATAGAACTTTTTATCACAACTAACTGAGGTTAAATCGACCTTTTTTTAAGTGCATTTCTAGGGTTTTATAACATAAAGTAATATTTTACTACCATACACAAAGCCAACTCCCCACCATACATGGCCTTCTCTCCCAGAAACTTACGTTTTTAAAGGGTAGGGGGCCATATGGGGAATATGTCAGTGATAACAATAACGTATAGAACAAACAAAAAACACAGAAATTCACCAGTTATAATTAGCAGAGCTAACTATAACTTGTGCCCTTGCAATGCATTGCTTATAACCTCACATAGTACATCACTCATGACATGTTCTATAACATCATTTATGACATCACTCATGACATCTCAAATGACATTGTTGATGATATCACTGATGACATCATCCAATGAGTGTGTTAGTTTGGTTTAAAATTTATCTAGTAGCTTTTATTTACCACAGTACTTCTCTATCTAAGTTTGTACAGTTTGTGTTTAGCTAATGGCTGAAAATGTTTAAAGAACATCCTAATTAATCATAGCTGTGTATAGGTATTAAACACATTATACATCTTTGCATTAAACAGTAACCCTGAGTGCAGGTGACAGTTGATGGCTAGTATTCAGCATGTTCCCAAAAATCTTTGGGCTCTGCAGAAAACGTTTGCTACAGGGAAAAGATTCCATGAACTACATACTATTTATTGTAAGAAGCCTTAAGTTATTAGGCAGTATCATCTTGGCATGCCACATTCTACATAACATATAAGACTGTGTGCAACAGGTATTAACCAATGTACATTGCTTCTTTTGCTTCAGAAAATGGGCACTCTGAAAAGCTTCTATCACAGTGTGAAGGCCATAGATAGTATGACCTTTAGCACCTTCAGACCGGGGTTATTTCAAGTGGACAGTGTCTTTTTTGCCCAGGGTTGCATAGAGTGTAGACTGCTCTTAAATACTTTTTAATACTCAGCAGTGATTTTCTCATGAGATTTTCACTCTCTGTAAACAGTGACATACAAAGTAAAGTCTACCCTTAGAATAAACACTGTTTACAGCACCTACTTTTCTACTAATATCGTCTTCATTTCTTAATTTAGAGTCTCTAACTGTGAGGGATTTCATACACATAGAAGTCGTTTGTAATAGGGCATTCATTTTGGAACAGAGTTGAGTATCTTGAAGAACCTGGCTTTCTCTGAACAGTTGTTCACATGTTGAACACCATGTGTAATAAAGATTTTCTATCTATCTGTGGTTGATTGTTAATGTGAACTAGGCTTCCCATTAAGTGTCTCATTAAGTGTATGATATAGGGTCACTGATGGACATAACACATCCGTGCCACACCTAAGGGATTTGTATCTGTGATGGCATTAATGATGCATCATATTATTCTGAGCTAATTTGCAGTTACTTTCAAGCTTTAACCCCTTGGTGCCCTGGACGAGCTGGTCTCATCCTCGGAGACCAGCTTGTCCGACTTTGGGCCCTGGGGGGAGTGCTAGCGCTACCCCAAATGGCCGAGCATCCCCTTCCCCTGGGCAGAGATGGAAGGGGAATTGCTTCCCCTTTCACCCCCGCCCCCGTGACACCCTGTGGCGTCTGATGATGTCAGCACGCTTTTGCGCACTGACTTCATCAGAGGCCATCCCCCGGCGCTGGAAGCTCAGCTTCCAACACCGATCAAAGGAGAAATGCTAAAGCATTTCTCCTCCGATCATGTGGAGGGGGAAGAGAGGAGTGAAAGGAGAGGAAAGGCCTTTCCTCTCCTTTCATGTCTATCTGAGCATCTCTGCTGCCCGACCCGTCGCAATTGGGCAGCAGAAATGCCACTAGACACCAGGGAATTGTTTTTGTTTTGTATTTATGAAATGAAGGGAGCGGCCCCTTGGGCAAGGGCTGCTCGTCGGGGAGCAAATTATTTGTAGGCCATTTCTGCCCCCCCTGGGGGCAGATCGTCCTAAAATTTTTAGGCCAATCTGCCCCCGGGGGGGCAGAACTCGACTAGAAACCAGGGATCATTTTATTCATTGTTTTTTATTATTTTATGTTTGGGGAGCGACCCCTTGTGCAAGGGTCACTCCCGGGGGGGGGGGGAATTATTATTAGGCCATTTCTGCCCCCCGGGATCAGATCGGCCCTACCCACACAAGTGAAGTACCATTTTTATCAGGAAAATTGGGGGAACACTGGGTGTAAGGAAATGTGTGGCTCCTCTCAGATTCCAGAACTTTCTGTCATCGAACTGTGAGGAAAAAGTGTTTTTTTAGCCACATTTTGAGGTTTGCAAAGGATTCTGGGTAACAGAACCTTGTGAGAGCCCCACAAGTCACCCCATCTTGGATTCCCCTAGGTCTCTAGTTTTCAAAAATGCGCAGGTTTGGTATGTTTCCCTAGGTGCCGGCTGAGCTAGAGGCCAAAATCCACAGGTAGGAACTTTCCAAAAAACACCTCTGTTTTCTTTGAGAAAATGTGATGTGTCCACTTTGTGTTCCTGTCACGGGCACTAGGCCTAACCACACAAGTGAGGTACCATTTTTTTCAGGAGACTTGGGGGAACGCTGGTTGGAAGGAAATTTGTGGCTCCTCTCAGATTCCAAAACTCACTGTCACCGAAATGTGAGAAAAAAGTGTTTTTTTAGCCAAATTTTGAGGTCTGTAAAGGATTCAAGGTAACAGAACCTGGTGAAAGCCCCACATGTCACCCTGTCTTGGATTCCCCTAGGTCTCTAGTTTTCAAAAATGCACAGTTTTGGTACGTTTCCCTAGGTGCCGGCTGAGCTAGAGGCCAAAATCCACAAGTAGGTACTTTGTAAAAAACACCTCTATTTTCTTTGAGAAAATGTGATGTGTCCACTGTGTGTTTTGGGGCACTTCCTGTCACGGGCGCTAGGCCTACCCACACAAGTGAGGTACCATTTTTATCGGGAGACTTGAGGGAACGCTGGGGAGAAGGAAATTTGTGGCTCCTCTCAGATTCCAGAACTTTCTGTCACCGAAATGTGAGGGAAAAGTGTTTTAAGCCAAATATTGAGGTTTGCAAAGGATTCTGGGTAACAGAACCTGGTGAGAGCCCCACAAATAACCCTGTCTTAGATTCCCCCAGGTGTCTAGTTTAAAAAAATGCACAGGTTTGGTAGGTTTCCTAGGTGCCGGCTGAGCTACAGGCCAAAATCCACAGGTAGGCACTTTGCAAAAAACACCTCTGTTTTCTTTGAGAAAATGTGATGTGTCCTCGTTGTGTTTTGGGGCATTTCCTGTTGTGGGCACTAGGCCTACCCACACAAGTGAGGTACCATTTTTATCAGGAGACTTAGGGGAATGCTGGGTGGAAGAAAATCTGTGGCTCCTCTCAGATTCCAGAACTTTTTGTCACCGAAATGTGAGGAAAACATGTTTTTTTAGCCACATTTTTAGGTTTGCAAAGGAATCTGGGTAACAGAACCTGGTGAGAGCCCCACGGAAGACTTCGGGGAACATAGAATAGCAAAACAAGTGTTATTGTCCCTTGTCTTTCTCTACATGTTTTCCTTCCAAATATAAGAAAGTGTGGAAAAAAGACGTCTAGGTGAGAAATGCCCTGTAATTCACATGCTAGTATGGGCACCCCAGAATTATGAGATGTGCAAATAACCACTGCTCCTCAACACCTTATCTTGTGCCCGTTTTGGAAAGACAAAGGTTTTCTTGATACCTATTTTTCACTCTTTATATTTCAGCAAATGAATTGCTGTATACCCGGTATAGAATGAAATCCCACTGAAAGGTGCAGCTCATTTATTGGCTCTGGGTACCTAGGGTTCTTGTTGAACCTACAACCCCTATATATCCCCGCAACCAGAGGAGTCCAGCAGATGTAACAGTATATTGCTTTAAAAAATCTGACATTGCAGGAAAAAGTTACAGAGTAAAACATAGAGAAAAATTGCTGTTTTTGTTCACCTCAATTTCAATATGTTTTTATTTCAGTTGTTATTTCCTGTAGGAAACCCTTATAGGATATACACAAATTACCCTTTGCTGAATTCAGAATTTTGTCAACTTTTCAGAAATGTTTAGGATTCTGGGATCCACCATTGGTTTCACATCCATTTCTATCACTGACTGGAAGGAGGCTGAAAGCACAAAAAATCGTAAAAATGGGGTATGTCCCAGTAAAATGCCAAAATTGTGGTGAAAAATTGGGTTTTCTGATTCAAGTCTGCCTGTTCCTGTAAGCTGGGAAGCTGGTGATTTAAGCGCTGCAAACCCTTTGTTGATGCGAATTCCAGGGAAAAAATCACAAGCCTTCTTCTGCAGCCCTTTTTTCCCATGTTTTAAAAAAAACGAATTTTTCACTGTATTTTGGCTAATTTCTTGGTCTCCTACAGGGGAACCCACAAAGTCTGGGTACCTCTAGAATCTATAGGATGTTGGAAAAAAGGACTCAAATTTGGCATGGGTAGCTTATGTGGACAAAACGTTATGAGGGCCTAAGCGCACCCTGCCCCAAATAGCCAAAAAAGGTCTGGCACCTGAGGGGGAAAAGTCCTGGCAGTGAAGGGGTTAAAGGATATACTAATTTATAGAGCAATGTGTGCAAAAGGTTTTTGGATGAGGACATCAGTTGTGTCATCAATGATATCCTTTAAGATGTTCTAAACAATGTCATAGAATAGGTCATGAGTGGTGTAATATGTGGGATCATCAGCAGTGCATGACAGGGTGCAAGTTATAGTTAGTTCTATTAACTATAGCTGGTGAATTTCTGTGTTGTTTATATATAAAGGGGAGCTGAATTCAGCCCCCTCGCTTCCGCTTAATTGGCCCCGGAGACCCCACTCCTGGGGCCAGTTCTAATAAAAAGTAGAGAAGGACTGCGGGCCCCCTACCCAAGCCTTCTTGGACCTCAGGGACTACATCCCCAGTGTAACAATCTCAGGGGAGGAGGATGCAGTGTCCCTCCCCAAGCCTTATTAGGCCTAGGATCAGAGCCCCCAGCACCATACCAATAAAAATGGGAGTGGGGCCATGTGGTCCCCATTCTCTATCCTCAATAGACTCTAGGGACTCCATCCAAGCACCCCCCCCCCCAAAAACCATTATAGGCCAAGGGGAGTCCATCCCAGGGATACATTCTGTAAGTGGACAGGGGCCACATGCCCCCCTCCCTGAGCCATTATAGGCCCCAGGGAACCCACCCGCCCCAGGCTGCATTCAATAAGTGGAAGCCCAACTCACGGCTGAAATTTATCACAAAGCGGTAGGGGGCTGTGCAGATCCACTTCTAGAGCCATTATGGGCACCAGGAAGCCCACCCCTGGGGCTGAAATTCACCAAAAAGGGGGAAGAGGTGTACCCACCCTCCTAGCCTGGAAAAGACCCTTGGTACCTCATACCACATAGCTGCTAACTCTACCAAAAGGGAGGTGTGCGTGAAGCCCGCCTTCCTGAGCAATTAATTGCCTAAGGTCCCCATCCCCGGGACCGGCTCACTTGCTGTTCCTGGGGGATCACACTCCGGGACACAGCAGTTTCCCTGTCCACACTGGAGTGGGGAAGGACACTTGTGTTTCCTCTTGCTGGAGGGAGCATTTTCAAATCTCCTGCCAAGCGGGAAAAAACATAAGGGGCCCGATTTAGATCTTAGCGATAAAAACAATCAAGCTGTGTTGGCAGTGGGCCAAAAACACCATCATGTCGGTAGTCTCCCGTTCACCATATTTAGATGTATTGTGGCTAGGCTGCAGACACCCATGATGGAGTGTTCACCCCAGCCGACAGGCAGACGGGTTTCAGCTAGCCGTATTTAAATGTTACAGTTGGACAGGTGGTGTACTGACGACGGTTTGCTGAAGGAGGGAGGACAGTGCTGGACCCAATTGACATCAGACAATAGCAGTGGCCATATAAAAGAGGTAAGTCTCGTACACACAGACTCACAAATACAAACACACTCTACCTTTCACATATGTGTCCCCATGCATCACACACAACACAACACACCACATACAAATGAGTATCCATTGCCATCACACCACAATACAACACCTATATGCTGCAAACACACATACACGTATATCCATCACACAACTTATACACACTAGTGACATTGCACCCACACATGATCCAACCTCAACAACTAAGACACTCATCTACAAAAACATTATACACACACAACTACACACATCATGACAGCGACCGGCACACAACATGCACCTGAGTTCTGCATACAGCAACACAACACAACACACAACCCAACATACACAAAATCCAGGCACATACACCAACACAATCACATCATCCAGCCAATATAATCGCACACACAAATACACATAGTGACTCACACACACAACTCAAGCACAACACGACAGGGACATGTCCCCTTGCAATAACTCATGCCCTTGCCATGCGCTGCTAATTACCCCAGATATTACAGAACTCATGACAACTTCTATAAAGTTGTTAGAAATATATATGAAGCATCAGCTGTCAAATTAAAAAAGAAAAAACTGTGCATTATGGGTGAGCGAGTTATAGTTACCTTAGAGCACAAGCTATAGTTACTTGAGATAACTCTAACTATAACTTCTGAATTTCACTGGTTTTATACAAGTAATTTCAGAACCTAACCATAATGTCTCTGTAACCTTTGTTTTTTTCAGTGAATATACACATATACTCTTATCTTAATCGGACTCACTTTGCATGGTAAAGGCATTTCATGGTGAAGACTTTCTTGTAAAGAATACTTCATACTGCACAGGGCCCATTGCCCGATCGGCACAGCAGCAATCTTTATGACGGCTCCACCTGGCATACGGATTCACTGACTCGATAGTGATGCCTGATGGGCATGGCAGCAATCTTTATGGTAGCCACACCTGGCACATCGGGTCACCAACTTCGGACTGCACATGGTTGATGGCCCATTCAGTACAGCAACAGTCACTGCTCACTTCACAGTAGCCTTCCTCTGACATACGTGGGCCGCTAACTTTTTCCTGCACAAAGGCAACAACCTAATCAATGCAGTAGCCGTCTCCTCATATCTGGCTACAAGGATCCACTGCCCTGGATCCTCTCACTGGACCTGGCTCCCTCCAGTGCTCTCCTCTTCCTCACAAGGAGCATTTGTCTTAGCAACCAGGCAGGTGCTGGTGTTCCTTGCTCCAAGGGTAGGTGGTCTTGGAATCCCTGGGTAATGTTCCCTCACCCAGCTAGGAGACTAACAAGGCTTGGCTCCCAGTCCTGGTCACAGGCAAAGTCTTGCAGAGCTTCTACTCCTCACTCAGCCCAACTGCCTGAGTGGCAGTTGACATGCTCCCCTTTTTATAGCCCATTTTCAGACACCAATGTCCTCATTACGACTTTGGCGGTTTCCGGGCAAGACCGCCATGCAGAAAACCGCCACCATACCGTCAATGTTGGTGGTACAGTGACAGCCATATTACGAGTCACAAAGTGAAAACCGCCCAAATACAGCAACAAATTAAACGCCGTAAGGCAGACCGACGGTGAAAGAATGACTGTCCGACCACCAGTCCCGCCATGCCAACACCATTCCATCCATCCTATTACGTGTCAGTTTCATGCCCAGCGCTCCATGATCGGTGGAACACGATTGGCGATGTGCACCACCGCAATTCAAAAAGGTACCGCCAATAGTAGGCAACACCACATTGGACAGTTTGACCACACACACCTGTACATGTCACTATAAAACACCCCCCACACACAAACACAATCCCTTGCGCTTCCTACGAACAGCACACATATCAACGACCCATTCCAGATCCCATATACCACAGGCAGCTTCACACTGCACACTCAGCACACACCACACAACTGCACGTATTGCACTAGGCACACATCACACTCACACAACCCACCTGCAGCAACATCCAAACACCCCACCAACCACCCCACACTGGACGCTACATGCACTAGACCCTCCACACATACAACATGGCACGTCAAAAGCACCCACATTTCACTGACAAGGAGTTGAGGGTCATGGTAGATGAAATCGTCACGGTTGAGCTACACCTGTTTGGAGCCCAGGTCCAGCAAACATTGTTGGCAAGGAAAACAGAGTTATGGCAGAGGATTGTTGACAGGGTCAACTCAGTGGGCACACATCCACACACAAGGGAGGACATCAGGAAGAAGTGGAACGACCTATGGGGGAAGATGCATTCCATGGCATCCAGGCACCAGATCACCCTGAGCGAGACTGACGGTGGGCCCCCACCTCCACCCCTTGAATTAATATCCTGGGAGGAGAAGGTCTTGGACATCATACATCCTTAGGGCCTGACTGGAATCATCCGAGGGCTCGACTCTTGTAAGTCAACAACACCCCCCAGGCACCAACTATTCCTGCCCAGCATGTGTTCCCACCACTGATCACTCCTCAATCCACCCATCCCACACTTCTGCACCCCCCTTTCTACCCCACACCACTCCCCTCTATGGCATACCACCCCACTGCCACCATCCCCACACAGTCACCCCCTAATGCACGGATACCAAGTACAATGCAAACACCACAACGCCCACAACACAACACTACCTGCACATTAGAGGATCACAGTCCTATTTCACAGTGGAACACCTGCATGGAAAACCATACCATATGCCACAGCAATTGGTTTCTTCAACTGTGTTTGAACACATTGCAATGATAGCAATATTATTCTCTGTCCTCAACCCTCAACGGCACATGGAAACAAAGACACAATCTGCATCCCCAAAACAATGTCTGCAGTGCTGCTGCTGCCAGTACCATCACTGGGAAGCAAGTCAAGCTACACCATGCATCACACGATGTGGCCAACAAGTACATCTCCAAAACTGAACTTGCTCCCTTTCCATCCACATGTCCCGCTGCCACTGCTAATTGCCAGCTGATGTCAGGGTCAGACAGCCCTCCCAGGATGAAGGCCCCAGTGGATGTCTGGACAGTGAAGACTTTCCTGCCCCACCATGGATGACTGGTCAGTCCATACCCAGCAGCCCCACCCTGAACACACCGGACTCCCCTTCCCATGTGGCAACTACACCGCAGCCAGCCTTTCATCCCCAGACCAGTGCCCCAGGGATGGGTCAATCAGAAGTGTGCCCCACAGTACTGGGGTCAGAGTCAAGGGCACACACCCAAGACAATGAAGGTCCTGGTGCTACTGGGAGTGGGCACACTGTGCCAGGTGCACAGGGGACCAAGGGTAGTGGGGGGGATCTATGGTTCAAGGGACAGGGTAGCCCCAACAACAGACTGCCCAGGCAGCCCTCTCCCAAGTCCTGGGTGCATACCACCAAACCCAGGACACGGTGGGCCACATCCTCATGACCGTGCAAGAGAACCAGAGGCTGCAGAAGGAACACCATCAACAGGCCATGCAGCAGTTGCAGGCCCTCAATGCCACCATGGCCTCCACTGCAGGGGTGCTGAAGGAACTGACCAGTATGCTGTGTGAGTCCTCCTCCACCCAGCAGGCCCCTTCCACTAGCCACATCCCAACGAAGCCCTCCACTACAGCGGCAGCTAGTGGAATGGAGGTGTTGCGAGAGAACCCACAAACCACCAGCACTCCAACCCCTGTAGCTGAGGGAACCCCACACAAGCGAGAACGTCCAACCAGACATCCTGCAGGAAATGATGCCAAGACCAACACCACTGCAAGGAAGTGACCCTCTCCTGAACATTTCCCTTGTGTGCCACAGAGACACCCTGATGATTGTCCACTGTCATCTCTCTGTTCTCCCATGGCCCCCCATAGTGATGATGACAGTGATGATTTCCCCCATCATGACCCCACTCATGACCCCTTGCATGTGTCAGCCACAAATAAGCACTATTGAGCACAGTTACTGTCTATGTGCTTTATTGTAAGAAGTACCATTTACTGTGGCATAACTTGTCTAACTGTCAACCCATTGTCCTGCAAATGTTTGTGGGTGACAGAAGGGGGAGCCATATGCAGCAAAGATGGTGGTGGAGCAGGTAGAGGCTGGAGACATGTCAAAGTTGGTAGCAGGTGATGCAGGACCAAGAGTGTACCACATAAATGCCCTGAAAGTAGAACAAAGCAGGGACAACAATCACTATAGGAGTCTAATATACCCACACAACACACATGCACTACAATTACAAAGTCACAAGGATGATATGGCAAGTGTAAGCTCTAACCATATGCCCCTGTCAGACCTACATTCTCAAGACAACCATCCCCAATGGTCTTTCCATCACTGCAGACATTAAGGCATGTTCCACAGTCAGAAACAGCAATGTTGCACTGCCTCCCAGTGTGGACTTTTAGGATAGGTAGCAATACTGTTGACACCACAATGTTTGGCTCACATATTGCAGATGATATTGCAGTTCAGGGAACAATGGAAATGCACAAGCATATCACAGGTGAAGCAACACAATAGCAGGTTGATAATTGCACTGAAATGTGCACAGTAACACGTCCACTGATGGGCAAATGTGACCCCCCCAAACCCACCTAGAGGTAGAGCTACACCCAATTCCACCAGTGCTAACAGACACCAGGAGGATCTATGTC
The DNA here is from genome assembly GCF_031143425.1 of Pleurodeles waltl. Taxonomy (NCBI): domain Eukaryota; kingdom Metazoa; phylum Chordata; class Amphibia; order Caudata; family Salamandridae; genus Pleurodeles; species Pleurodeles waltl. Next base: position 415,463,117 of record NC_090444.1, on the reverse strand, counting down.
ACAAGGCAGCCAGGAGTACAAGTCACATACCATACATCTGATACATACCTGTAGCTCAGTGGAAGTATTGTCTTATCAACTCTGCTCTGGAGTTAGCTGGATCCTCATCTTCCTCCTCATCACTCCCCATGTCCCCCTCATCAGCCACTGGTGAAGCTGCCACCTCCTCTGCATCCAGCAATGGGATGTGACGTATCAGGGCCAGGTTGTGTAGCTTACAGCAGGCAACAATGATCTGGCACACTTTGAGTGGTTTGTAGAGTAGGGCACCTCCAGAGATGTGTAGACACTGGAATCTGGCCTTCAGTAGCACAAAGGTTCTCCCGGAGGTGTCGGTAGCCAGGGAAGGTTGGGATAGCTAGAGTCATCTGTGTACACAGAGGTGGGACCCATGTCAAGACCGGGAGGGAGATAGGGGAGGGTGTGAAAGAGAGTTGAGTATACAGGGGCACACATACAAATGTATACATACTGATAAGCCAGGCCCGGTCCCTCTGTAGTTGTGCTATCATGTGGAATGTTGCTGTTCCACAGAATGAAAGAGTCATGCACAGAACCAGGGAACTTGGCCGTCACTTGGGAGATACTTTGGTCAGCGAGACACATCACCTGCACACTGATAGAATAAAGGTTTTTTCGGTTCCTGAACACTTGTTCATTTGTCCTGGGTGGCACCAAGGCAATGTGTGTGCCATCTATAGCCCCTATCACATGAGGTACATGTGCCAAATCGTAGAAGGCAGCTATGACAGTGGCTAAATAAGCATGTTGGGGGAACCTGATGTAGCAGGGCATATGTCTTATCAAGGCACACAGTACATCCCTCAAAATGTTACTGAACATCAGCTGTGACATCCCTGCTGCCAAGCCCACTGTCATCTGGGACGACCCTGTGGCAAGAAAGTGGAGGATTGACAGCACCTGTACTGTGGGAGGGATGGCACTGGGATGATGGATGGCAGGCAACAGATCAGGCTCCAACTGGTTCACTAGCTCCATGATTCTCTGACAGTTCAGACAATACGTCTGAATGACATGTCGCTCTTCCAGGATGGCAAGGTCGACTAGCGGCAGGTAAACAGGAGCATGTCTCATCCTCAACATAGCACCGTATCTGGGAATAGAAGAGGGAGGAGTCACATAAAGCTGTATTGACTGTGTGGACACAGTACAGCTGTGAAATAGTCACCAAATGTCACCCATGAGGCATCTAAATTTAAGCCACTAGTCACTAAGGGGCATATTTATACTCCGTTTGCGCCGGAATTGCGTCGTTTTTTTTTACGCAATTCCGACGCAAAACTAACTCCATATTTATACTTTGGCGTTAGACGCGTCTAGCGCCAAAGTCCATGGAGTTAGCGTCATTTTTTAGCGTGGACACCTACTTTGCGTTAATTATATGCAAGGTAGGCGTTCCCGTCTAAAAAATCGACTCCGAGGCATGTGCGTCAGATTTATACTCCCGGGCAAAATTCACGCCCGGGAGTGGGTGGGTCAAAAAAAATGACGTACGGCCGCTTTTGCGCCGTTTTTTAGCGCCTGCAAAAGGCAGGCGTTAAGGGACATGTGGGCTCTGAAGGAGCCCAGAGGTGCCCTCCCATGCCCCCAGGGACCCCCCCTGTCACCCTTGCCCACCCCAGGAGGACACCCAAGGCTGGAGGGACCCATCCCATGGACATTAAGGTAAGTTCAGGTAAGTGGTTTTAAAAAAAAAAAAATTGTGGCATAGGGGGGCCAGATTTGTGCCCCCCTACATGCCACTATGCCCAATGACCATGCCCAGGGGACAGAAGTCCCCTGGGCATGGCCATTGGGCAAGGGGCATGACTCCTGTCTTTGCTAAGACAGGAGTCATTTCTATGGGGGTTGGGAGTGAAAAAAAATGGCGCAAATCGGGTTGAGGTGAAAAAATTGCCTCAACCTGACTTGCCCCATTTCTTGACGCCCAAGCCCCATATCCCCCTACGCCGGCGCTGCCTGGTGTACGTCGTTTTTTTTAACGCACACTAGACGGCGCCGGCGGCTAACGCCGGCTAACGTCATTCAATAAATACGGCGCCCGCATGGCGCTTCAGAATGGCGTTAGCCGGCGCTAATTGTTTTGACGCAAAACTGCGTTAGCGCAGTTTTGCGTCAAAAAGTATAAATATGGGCCTAAATGCATGTAAAATGGCAGACGCCTGTCCTGCATGCACAGGACAGATGGAAGTGACCTCATACCGCCGACGTCAGTCGTCATGGCGGTAGCAACCGCCATGCAGCTCCCCATTGGATAACGCGGTTGTCTATGGAAGACTGGAGCCAATGGTGATCGCCGTCGATGGTGACGGTGATGTCCGCTTTGGATCTGACCACCATTCCACGTGGCAATTCTCACTTGACTCCTGACAGTCCTGCACACAAGATCTCAACTGCATGTGCTGCTGTGTTCTGACCCTGGTAGCCAAGATGTCACGTCCTGCAGGTAATAAGGCCCCAGCCTTCTCCCAAGAAAAATTGGAAAAGCTTGTGGACGGGATCCTACCCCTATATGGAGAGTTGTAATGGGCATCAGGGAAGCAGGTGAGTCTGTCTGATAGTGATGTGGATGTGGGGTGAAAGGCTTTGGGATGAGGCAGATAGAGTGGATGCATGGATATGGGTGAGGAGTCTCAGCTTAAGTGGCGTGAAGACATATGAGTGTGGGCGTCAGATGTGTGAGATGTATGCTGTCAATTGCTGTCCCTGTGATGCCACTCTACATGACTTTGTCCTTCTGTGTGTGTCACCCATGCGGGTCAGCACCCATCAGAAGAAGGGGATTTGACAGGCCATCGCCAAGCAAGTGCGGACCCTGGGGGTCAATGCCCGGTGAAGCACCCACTGCAGAAAGAGGTGGGAGGACCAGAGACGCTGGGCCCGGAAGACGGTGAAGGCCCAGCTGGGGATGTCCTCCCAATGAGGGGGGTGCCCATTGGACCCTGACCCCCGTAGTGGCCTGCATTTTGGCAGTGGCCTACCCTGAGGTAGTTGGGCACTTGAGGGCAGCACAGCAGCCACAAGAGGGTAGGTACACACCCTCACCTTGTTAATTAGTTGCTTAGGTGGGTTTGGGTTGAGTACTAGTGGGAAGCTGTAACGTAGGTACTAGGTAGATGCCTGTCCACTATGGGTATCAGTCACCCTGGCAGGATTGGTATCACAGATGTGTGAGCATACCATGCAGTCAGTGACTTAGGAGGGCAATTACTTCCAATGTGTAATTTGTGTGGTCACCCTCAACCAAGTTTGGGAACCCAGCTTTTGCCAAGGTCATCAGTACACCTGAGGTGTCAGGGCACTGTAATCTGTATTTGCCTACCACTGTGCCATACGAGATAAGTGAGTCCTCAGTCTGCTGCCAAGTACTGTATGTGTAGTGAGGCACAGTGGCCCAAGATGTCACTGTGCTAATTGTCAATGGCTTAGTAGGCATGTTACCAACGCATGCAGGATTCAGTTGATTCAGGAGTACAGTAATTGTTTCCCTAAACGACCATGTGGGGTTGCCAAGTACTGGGCAAGTGTGACTAGTGTGACTCACATCAAGTACATGGGTACAATTGTACCATCATCAGCAGTTCACATCAGCATAGCCAAAGTTTCTCTTATGGTGTGCAACGGTTGTAGCATGTATAGGTGAGCGCATGGTGTGCCATGGCATAGCAGCAGATAGTGATGTTGTTACTCTGTGTGACTGTTGTGCCTGCATTGACCCGTTGCACCGTGTCTCTCTCTCCCACCCTCCCTCCCTCTCCTCCTCTGCCTTTCTGTGCATCAGCATCATCTGGCAAAGAAGAAGGGGCACCAGCAAGTGGGGAAGCTGCAGCCCACGGGACCCAGGAGACTGATTCCAGCGGAGCCAGGGGGACCAATGGGATGAAGGGCAAGGGGAGTGCCATGGAGGAGACAAGATCAACCACACCATCTTTAAATTTCTCCTCCGATGGCAGCTCTCTGGCAGTAGCAGACCCATCTGGGACCACTCCAGTAACATCCTTGTTCGCCACCCACCGTTCTAGCACTGCCCTACCTGTAGCTCCCCACCCAGTTGCCCGTGCCTGCTCACCAAAGAGGGTGGGCATCTCCTTCACGGCAGGCACCTCTGCCCCCACCCCAGTCAGCCCTGTTGCCATCAATGAGGAGGCTATTGACCTACTGAGGTCCATCTCTGTTGGACAATCAACCATCGTGAATGCCAAGCACGGGCTGGCATTGCAGATGCAGCAGACCAATGCGTTCCTGGAAGGCATTCACGGTGCCCTGGCTGGCCTGCAGAGATCGTTTCAGCCTCTCGCCTCCTCATTGACGGTAGCCAGTGTCCCTTCTTCTTCTATCCCCCCTACAGCTGCCTGTTCCCAAACCCTCATACCTCTCCCCTTACCCATCTAAGTCACATTTTCTGACCCACATACATCTACATCAACAGACATGGTATGGAAGGACAAACATAAGCACCACAAACGCCACCACCATCATGCACACACACAACATTCAGATGCAGACATGACAACATCCACTCTCTACACTGACTCCCCACCACCTCCCCCTTCACAGGCACTACACCACTCACACCTGTAGTCCCCACCTCATCAGTCCCAGATCCTTCCACAAATGCCCTCAGTGCCACCGTCACCACAATATCAGACCCACATACATGCACCCTATACACCACATGTGCACTTAGCACGACTGTCAACACCCCCACATGCAGCACACCAACTCTACCAGGAGACACCACCACAACATTCACTCACACACCCCCCTGCCATCTCCCTATATCTCCTCCCCCCTCCTCCCACTACATCTAAAAGCCCACAGTCACCCACCCAACAGTCACGCAGCACACACATGGCATCCGAGCATGCACCTACACCCAAATCACCTCCATGTACACACCTCTCAACCACTCCCTCTCCCTCCGCTCCCATACCTTTCTCCCATAACCGTCCCCATGCCCAGAAGAAACATTTCCTCTGTGAATTTTCCCTGTTTCCTACCAGTGAAATAGTCTCTGCCCCCAAACACCATGTTACCCTCCCCACACCCCTGCCTTCCACCTCCCAGTCCTCCCCTGGTAGTCACCATGCCCCTCCCCCACCTAAGACTTCCACCCCCACCAAGTCCACAGACACCCCTCCCAAACCCAAGCCCACTCCCCCAAAATCAAAGTCAAAGCCCAACCCCCCCATCCAAGCCTAAGGACCCCCCTTCAAACCCAAACCTAAGGACCCCCTCTCCAAACCCAAACCCCCAGACCCCCTACCCATGAGGTACCTGCATGCCTCATTGATGTCAATGCCCAGTGGAGGCCAGCGTGTTTGCAGTCAGGTGTCAAGGTGGGGGCTTATTCTGTGCACAGTGTGCTAGGGCCTCTTTATACATAGTTCTTCATTACAGTTTAAACTTTTTTAATATATCTCCCCACTGCACCATTGGTGTCAATGGTAACAACCTTATCCTGGCTTTCCTTCGACATGTATGTGTCCTAAATATGTGAATTGGTGTGTGTGAGTGTGTGTATGTGTGTGTGTTGGTATGGGTGTTTGTTTGCGTGTGTGTGTGGGCGTGGCTTGCCGTGGCGTGTATGCGTGTGTACTAATGTCCTTCTCTCCAGTGTGTGCTAGGCAGGTGTACTTACGGTTGATGTCTTCGGAACCGTTGCTGGTCCTGGAGTTCAATGGCCAGCAGGAGAACTGGGAAGACTTGCAATTCGTGTTCCATGGCACCTGCGGACATGCCTGTGTTCCTGAAGGTGAGTGTTCCCTTTTCAGTGATTCGTTTCTGCCAGGCTTTTCGTGGTGGTGCGACCGCCCCAGAAATCCTAGCAGTGTGCAGCTTCATAATAGGGTTGTGGGAAACAGCCTCACTGCCAGCCTAGATATGCCTGCCGCCGGGCGCAGCAGTCCATCCATAGTGGCGGTTCAGGCGGCAACTTGTCTGTGTTCTGTTGGTTCAATCCCTGTGCTCATAATATGATGGTCCACTCTGTCGTGGCCGCGGCGGTGAGACCGCTACCTCCACTGTGGCGGTCCATGGACCACCAGACTCGTAATGACCACCCAAATGTTATTTTAGGGTCTTGGTTTTTTAATTTTATGTTTAATGGTGGGCTTCCTTTTGTAGTTTCCTGTCCTCTGTTCTACCTTCTGCCAAAATGCAGCCTATCACAGGAGGAGTGACTCCAGATCTGATAAGCCCACAAAACAAGCCAAAGAAGTGACTAAAGGAGGTTCACAACTGGACGTCAGTCAAAGTAATATGTGTATCAAAAGGTTACCCCAAGGCCTGCCCTACTCGTTATGATTTTCTTATCAGCCCCATTTCCTTCCTGAGATGTGGCCAGACCCCTACCCAGAGACCTTTCTCTGAATCAAAGAGCACCCTCTGAAGTGAACTGAAAAGCTTCTCCCTTCCTCCAGTTGTCTCACCCAGGTTACAAGAATGCAGCAGTCCACAAATCTACCTGGGGGATTCATCTACCTCCTCCCTCTCCTCATATCCAGTCAGCCCTGGGTCTCCCAAGAGAGTACCCAAAGTTTTCCTTGTATTGCACCATTCACATGCAAAGATATACTCAGCACTTGCATATTGCATACATACACTACACAGCTCTACATCCTGTATGTATTGTACCATTCACAGACACACATACACCCAGTAGATGCATACAATATACATGCATTGCATAGCACTTCTGTATCCCACTATTGCATCATTCACAGGCACATATCAAATCAGTCAAAGCAGTTTGGCTGCCATAATGAGATACCTGTTACTTTGTGCACAAATAAATTAGGGTGGGTTATGTAATTGATGAGCTATTTGTGCACCATTTTAAAATAATCAGACTGAAGCATAAAATGCCATACTGAAGTTTGCGCACCAGATTACTGCATGTTTTGCCACTCTACGACAGTTTCTCATAGGACAAATTGCACCCTGACTATCTGTAACAAAATTTGTCAGAAGGCAATTACCATCACTATCCAAAAGGAACTTTTTGTGGTTTGCAGTACACTTGTAATGAGGCCATCTTTGTTTAGGCAGATGGTGCGATTGTACGATGATGGCTTTTAGTCTGTTATAGACTGACCTAGGATTGAGGTTTATTCCTATAGTGAAGCACTGATAAGCAGAGGCCTCACAAAGATTATTTATAATAGCCATATCAACCGCACTACTATGAACGGTGTGTGTTAAGGGGAAAATCCAAAACACGTACATATGGTAACAAAGAATGTCTATGTATTATACATTATGTTATTGTCTAATGCGTGTTAGTATGATGGCCTTAACTGCTATCTTACTTATATCTGTTTCTATTTTTTTCTTAAAAACAGGACATATTGTTGAGCACAGAAATGCTTTTCTTCTGCTTAAAAAGAGGTTAATTTGCTGCTAATTGGAATAACAATTAGGGCTGACACATCATTTTGAGGTAGGAAGATGTTGCTGTTTTTCATTTGCTAAATGAGAATAATTTTGCGCTGGGGAGAATGTCCCAATTCATCACAGCGCAAAAAGTATTTGCTTAGTTCTATCCTACTAGTATGTTGAACCCTAGCGAACGAGCTGTGAATGCAAGGATGGAGGCCTACAGGAAACAAAAAGGAAAACCTTTATCGCTATATTCACATTCACAAAATACTGTGGGACTGATTTATGAAAAGTTAGCGCCGTCTTTGTGTCATTTGTTAACCCAAAAGCAGAGCAAATTTACAAAATATAATTATATTTTGCAAGTTCACGTCTTTTTGCAGCTGCACCGTTTTTTTCTAATTGCTTGGACTACAATAAAAAACACAGGGCCTGATTTATGAAAAGCTAGCGCCTCCTTTGCGTAATTTTTTGACGCAAATGCGGCGCAAACGTACAAAATATATTTTGTACATTTGCGCCGCTTTTGCATCAAAAAATGACGCAAAGACAGCTCTAACTTTTCATGAATCAGGCCCTGTGATTTTTATTGTAGTCCCAGCAATTTGAAAAAAACGGTGCAGCTGCAAAAAGACTTTGGAGGAAGCAGCATTTCCCTCGACCTCTATGTGCTTTGCCCCATTGTCTTAACCGACATTCACAAAATGGAAGCTTCGTCTCCTTAATCCGGATTAATGCCATTTTATTGTTCCTGTCCTTTCCAGATCTTTGCAAGCACTTTTTCCCACTTTAAACATTTAAAAAGTGAAACTGAGCATGTGTCTCTAATCACAGCACTAACACGTTCCAGATATTAATGATGTTCTCTTCCTAGGAAGTCATTGGAAACTGTTCGAACTCTAAACTGTTTTGAGATGAATAAATATTTGTAGAGGAGGATCTTGTGAGAGAGGTGTTACATATGTTATCCTACAGAAACCCTTCAAGGAGAAACCTTTGGATGTGAATATCTGGTAGCCATGTATGCTGCAGAGCCACGTGGCTGTTTTCTGTTGTCCTCCATTTTAACAGCAGAGCCGAGTGCAGCGATTGAACAGAAGTGAGTAACTCCGAAAACACACTGGGCATGATTCACAAAGGCCATAATGGTCACAAATAGATGTTTATGGTTAAAAGGGGCTAAATGTACTCTTTCTAGGTTATAACAAATAGAAGTTTAATAGGTGTGAATTGTTTTACTCCTCCATAGATGTACACCACAGTGGCTTGCAATTATGCAAGGCTGTCTTTCATGCAAGAGTAGAAAAGAGGTTATTAGAAGGAGTAGTTAGCCTTTCGAGTTTGTGAACGGAGATTCCCAATTAAATTGTAAGGCCCTAGAAGGCCACAACTAATGTAATTATGGTCCCATCTGTGACATGTCTACCTGTGTGCAAATGTCACGCTGAGTCAGACAACAGTCTTGTCTTGCTCAGCCAGCACAGAAAAAGGCAATAGAGCGACCCTCTTAAAAAATTTACAATGAGAGGACACAAAATGAAATTGCGATTCCAAAGAATATAAAAATCTGCTTTGGAAGCCCAAAAGGAAGCACAAGGTGACAAACTGGTAGACGTTTTAAAGTAATAACAATTAAGGAACCCTAAAACCACAAGAGCATGATAAATGGGTTAATGAATGTACCAACACCTCGTGAGTCCACATATAAATCATACCAAGTAATGTATCTTGGTGCTGAGATACCAGGCTTTCAGTTTTTCAATAACCTAATGGCGTGACAATTAATACAAGGCTGATCCTGCATTTTGGGAAGTTACTTCAACTCCAGTTTTTCACAACATTCTTAAGGTGGGAATTATCCATGAATCGTGATGTAATTCAGTCGTACACCTGATTCTAAAAAAAACCAAGCAGAACCAGCCAACTACTCGTTGACAGCGTTACTATACAAAGAGACCTAATCACTCTCTCTGGGTGTTCTGCTTCAACAACTCCAATCTTTGGTGGACAATAAGGTTCTGTTAACAAGATTGTCGACAGGTCTCAGACTGAGCTGTGGTGTGCTATACAATACAGCAATGCACTTAACATAACATAACAATGCACTCGAAATAAAGACACATTTTCATTAGCTTTTGCTGTGCGAAAGTTTTACCATAAAACGTCCAGTCCGTCCTTCTGCTGCTTGTGGTGGCTGGTGCAATGTGTGTACCCATATTAATTATTTACCATGCCTGTGGTGTAACAGACTTGGGCTTAAATTTGCTATAGTTCACGTAACAAAGAACTATATTAAAAGTGGTGGATTGTGTGAAGGACAAAAACATAGTGCATCAGCAGATGTAGCAAGAGTCACCAACGGATGATATAATTGGCTAAAAATGGCTGTTCTGCTTGAAACTCAGTCTTGCACTATAGCATGTAAACGAACTAGCGGAGCCTAGTGTACTATTTGTACTCAAGGTGCATGCTCCAGTTTCATATTCTTACATGTAGCTAGCCACACAGGGGGTCAGAAATGTACCATGTGTGCTCTAGAGTAAAGATACATGTTGCACATAGGTATATCAGGCAATATATAACTCTTGGACCCTTGCTTGCACCTGGTGTCACTTGGCACAGATCACGCTACTTTATTAAATCTGGCTATATGCCAAATGCAAATCCTAAAGTTTTTGTGCTGTTCGACCCCAGACACGACTCTTTTGCTTAAACGAACAGGGGAGCTGGTGCAAAGTGGGTTTGGCGATGCACGAGGGTCAAGTTTTGGGGCAAAAAACTTTTACACCCGAGTCTTGATTAGTGCTGCCACTTGCACCACTCTGTATAACTCTGCATGACTTTGTGTCACGTGAGTGCCTCCTAAAACCTTGAGTAACACTGGGCCACAGTGTCCCTTTGGACACCTCCACACAGGGATCGTTTTGGTCTATTTTTTATTTAAGTACACCCTGTTCATAATCACAAATTAGACCTGAATGTGGGCTCGCACATTTATCTGTGATCTTGGGAAATATAGCAATAGAGTATTCCTCGGACTAATGGCACACGTCTGGCAATGGCATGGGTTGAAAATACAGAGACTGATTCTTACTGGGAATGCTTCTGTAGATCATTTAGAGGTACTCTTGAATCTTTAAAAGTTAGAAAAATTTAGCGATCTGGCTTTGAGTTACACATTATTTAGGAAATTGGTAAAAAGGAAGTGATCGATTCCCAAATCATTTTTTATAGCTATGTCTTAATCTTCTAAATTCTAAAGTAAATCACTTTTAAGTTAGAAATACGACACAACCGCTCACAGAAGGTGGTTTGGGTCTAAAATCTTCAAAAGCTAAGTTGGGGGCAACCTACATAGGATTGCGAAAAATAAATCCTCTAGGTATGTTTTATCGACTTTACCTCAGTACAAGACCTCAAGCCTGTTTTTAATGAACCCATTAAAGCGCAAACTCAAAGTTTTTAAAATAACCTTACTATTACAATCAGATTTGGGAAGAAACTTAGTCACATTAATTTTAGCTATTGTTGCTTCTGTGGAAACAACACGGAAGGCTTCTTGTAGCCATAGTGTGCCTGCACTGACTCGAGGATTAACTCAGAATAATTTCTACTGTTGAGGCACACAGGAGTTGTTTTTCAGGAAAAAATATTCAGCTGAGGCCATGAGATTTCTTATACGGTCCACTATTAAGTTGGAGAAAGTTGATTTACTGAATAAATGCTGCCTCTCTGATTAACTATTTCTTTTACTTTTGCGTGAACGGCAGTGCTCAGAAGGATTACTGAAGTCGTTTTTAAGGTGTTTTAAGGTGGTTGTGAATGAATTTGGTGCTTTTATGTTGTGTGATGTTTTTCATTAACTGAACTCAATAAAGAATATAAAGTTCCATTTTGTAGAGCTCTTCTTTTCAATGAGAGTGAATACAAGTGATTTTCTGGCTGCCAAACAAGCTCTCGATGTCCTTGTGTGAAGACAATGTTCTTTGAATTGCATGTATCTTTTAGTCGGTATAGGCCTTCATCTTCTGTTTACGACTCAAGTCTGTTGTACATGTCTCTGCATCAGTTCTGGATCTGATGTTGGTCCACTGATGTAACTTGGTCGTCATGGCTTTCCTGAACATCAACGTTGCAGGGCTTTCACCTGTGGTTGAGTGAGGAGTTGAACGGTAAGCTTGTAAGGTAGAATTCAAGCCTTGAGGTTGAGATTCTTTAATGTAGCACACTGAGCAGCTTCCTTTAACTTAACCTTGAAACCTTCAATGTGGCTGTTAGAAATGGGGTCTTTGGTTGGCAGTCAGGTTACCCCCTGTCCAAGCAAGGACCCTCACTCTAGTCAGGGTAAGCCACACACAATCCAAATTATCCTGTTCCCACCCTCTGGGAGTTTGGCACTGAGCAGTCAGGCTTAACTATGAAGGCAATGTGTAAAGTATTTGTGCAATAAATCATACAATAACACCATATAGCACCACAAAAATACACCACACAGTGTTTATAAAAATATATAATATTTATCTGGATAAATGTAGGTCAAAACTATTAAAATGCAATAAGTATGTGTTGAGATATCACTGAAAAGTGATATAAAGTGTATTAAGTCTTTTTAAAGCAAACAAAGTCTCTTTCAAGCACAAAGCACCTGGTTCGCGTGAAAAATCCCTGAAAAGAACCACAGGAGATGTGTGGAAACAACGGGGTGTGCTTCGAATTCTTGGGCCTCACACCGTGATGCATTGTTTAGTTTTCACACAGGGACGGCTGTGCGTTGATTTCTGGTGCTCGGTCGTGGATCCTCTTCAGGTTGCGGGGTTTTCAGACACCCTGGGGATGATGCGTGGATTTCCGGCACTGCTAGGGCGAAGTCACAGGAGCAGCATTGATCCGGTAGGTGTTGAATCGAATTTTCTACCGCACGGCAGGCGCTGCATCAATTCCTCTCTGGAAGTTGGGCTGCATCGCTCTGCTTGGCTGTGCGTCGATCCGGTGAGGCCGTGCGTCGAATTTCCAGTTACTATGCTGGCGCTGCGCCGATCTTCTCGTTGCGAAGTCGGGCTGCGTTGTTCCGGTTCAGCATGTGGTGAAATTTTCACTGCGGTGCAGGATGTGCATCGTTTCTGGCAGGCTGTGCATCAATTTTTGCCACACAAGGAGTCCTTCTTGCAGGGATGAAGTCTTTTTGGTCCTGAGACTTCAGGGAACAGGGGGCAAGCTCTATCCAAGCCCTTGGAGAGCACTTCTTCACCACAGCCAGACAGCAGCATGGTAGCAGGGCAACAGCAAGGCAGCAGTCCTTCACAGAAAGGAGACAGGTGAGTCCTTTGAGTAGCCAGGCAGGTCTTCTTGGCAGGATGCAGGATCTGGTTCAGGTTCTCTTCTCCAGGAAGTGTCTGAGTTGGTAGGGGCAGAGGCCCTGTTTAAATACCCAAATGTGCCTTTGAAGTGGGGTAGACTTCAAAGAGTGGCTTAGAAGTGCACCAGGTCCCCTTTCAGTTCAAACCTGTCTGCCAGGGTCCCAGTAGGGGGTGTGGCAGTCCTTTGTGTGAGAGAAGGCTACTGTCCTTTGTAATGCAAGTGTCAGGCCCTCCACCCTCCCAGCCTAGGAAGACCCATTCAAAAATGTAGATGTATGCAAGTGAGGCTGAGTATCCTGTGTTTGGGGTGTGTCTGAGTGAATGCACAAAGGAGCTGCCAACTAAGCCCAGTCAGAGGTGAATTGTAAGGCATAGAAAGATTTAAATGCAGAGAAATGTTCACTTTCTAAAAGTGGCATTTCTAAAATAGTAATAATAAATACAACTTCACCAGTCAGCAGGATTTTGTATTACCATTCTGGCCATACTAAATATGACCGTCCTACTCCTGTCAGATCAGCAACTACCACTCAAACAATGTATGAGGGCAGCCCCAATGTTAGCCTATGAAGGGAGCAGGCCTCACAGCAGTGTAAAAACGAATTTAGGAGTTTTACACTACCAGGACATGTAAACTACATAGGTACCTGTCCTGCCTTTTGCATACACAGCACCCTGCCCTAGGGGTTACCCAGGGCACACCTCAGTGGTGACCTATATGTAGAAAAAGGGGAGTTTTAGGCTTAGCAAGTATTTTTAAATGCCAAGTCGAATTGGCACTGAAACTGCACACACAGGCCTTGCAATGGCAGGCCCGAGACAAGGTTAAGGGGCTACTGAAGTGGGTGGCACAATCAGTGCTGCAGGCCCACCAGTAGCATTTAATGTACAAGCCCTGGGCACATATAGTGCACTCTACTAGGGACTTATAAGTAAATTAAATATCTCAATTGGTTATGATCCAACGTTACGATGTTTAAAGGGAGAGAACATATGCACTTTAGCACCGGTTAGCAGTGGTAAAGTGTGCAGAGTCTAAAAACCAGCAAAAACAGTATCTCAAAAGTGGAGGGAGGAAGGCAAAACGTTAGGAGTGACCACCCTAAGGCTGTCAGGTCTAACAGTGGCCATTAGCCTATGGCCAAAGAGGTGTGCTCTTCCAATGCTTTAATTAAAGTAGATCAAGAAAGTCTCTGAATTCTCTGCTATTAAATTAAAAGGTGTTTCACTGTCAGTTTTCAAAATTGCAGGAATGCCCCAGGTCGCAAAGGTGCTCTTTAATCTCTTAATTACTCTGTCCTGAGTGATAGACAAGATATCTTCAATTAATGGGGATCAAGGGTATTTGTTGGTACCAATTGTTAAGTGGATGAAAAAGTCAACAGCAATCCTTTCCCAGGCATGTTTTGGCAACTCTGACATATTTAAGGGGTTCTAGGTGGTTTTCAATGACAGGCATAGGTGAGAGGTCTTCAACTCTCTTTCAACTCGTTCATCGAGGTGAGGAAACCAGATTCAATCTTGGAGAGCTCATTTAGTGGCAACGATATAAGGATGTGCTTCATGGATCACTTCAATTACCTGCTGTTGCAGAATCTCCAGAATGACAATTCTTGAGCCCTCAGGATGATTTCTTTTTGGGTCACAGACAGTTCATCTTTAAAGTTTTTATAATTCTGATACTCGCTGTCACTGGTATAAGGTCGAGTATGTCGATTCAATGACTTATGTGTAAGAATGTCTTTAATTTCAACATGTCACTATCTTGACACATGGCAGTGAACATTTGTTCCAAGCAAAATGCCAGCGGATGTATTTTATTTCACAATTAAATTCATTTAGACTTTAGCAGTCTTAGATGGGGTACCTTGACACTGTATAAGCACTCTTGAAAAGTAGTCAGCAGTGTTTTGATATTTCCATGGATGATGCACAACTGTGTAGTTGCACTCTTGCAGTTGTAGACCCTAGTGTTCAATTCACGAAGGCATCTTGGCCTTTGGATTGCCAAAGATTGTCAGCAATGCTTGACGATCTGTCACAAGAGTGAATGGTTTTCCGTACAGAATCACATGGAAATGTTCACAAACCCACACCACTGCTAAACTTCCCTTTTTCAGGTTGTGAATAAGCATCTTCAGTCCGGGGCAAACTTTTACTTCCATATGCTGCCTTATGTCTTCACGCATTTGGCTGTCCGCTGTGTTGTTCAAGGATAGCACCTAATACAAATGGGCTAGCGTCAACAACAGTGTAGGTAGCTTTGGATCCAAATAAACCATTTCAATAGAAATTTCAATATATTGTTAAATTCTCTTAAAACTTTGATCTCATTCATGTGACAAGTAAAATAAAACATTCAGGGTCAGATGTAGGTAAGTAGAAAATTGTGGCTTGCAATTTGCGAGTCATAGCGACTCGCAAATTGCAACTCGCAATCCGAGATGCAGAAAGGTGTCTCAGACACCTTCTGCGACTCGCTATGGGGTCGCAAAGACCCACCTCATTAATATTAATGTAATATTAATGAGGTGGGTCGCAGTTTGTGACCCCATAGTGAGTCAAGGCACTCACAGGGATGGTGGCCTGCTGGAGACAGCAGACCACCATGTCCGTGACTGCTTTTTTAATAAAGCAGTTTTTTTTTTTCTTTTTGCAGCCCGTTTTCCTTAAAGGAAAATGAGATGCAAAAAGAAAAAATACCGAAACCATTTAGTTTCGTTTTTTTCAGAGCAGGCAGGGGTCCATAGGACCCCTGCCTGCTCTGAAAAAATATTTTTTGGGGCATTCACAAAGGGGAAGGGGTCCCATTGGGACCCCTTCCCTTTTGCGAATGAGTTACCATCCACTTCAAGTAGATGGTAACTGCGAGTTGGTTTGCGACCGCTTTCGCGGTCCCAAAGCAACTCTGCATCGCGATGCGGTCGCAAATAGGAAGGGAACACCCTTTCCTATTTGCGAGTCGGAATCACATTTTGCGAGTCGGTACCAACTCGCAAAATGTGATCCTGCATCGCGTTCAGCCTTTTGCGTCTCGCAAACTACGTTTTTCGACGTTTGCGAGGCGCAAAAGGCTTCCTACATCTGGCCCTCATTTTGTTAACTCTCTCAATGGAGCACTCACAGTGGCAAAGTCTTGTATATATATATATATATGGAATAGTAACCAGTCATGCCAAGTGTTTGAAATGGGGTCGCTAGTTGGCAGTAGTTTGCACTCTGTCCAAGTAGGGGCCCTCACTGTAGACACGGTAAAGGAGTCTCAGAGCTAAGATAACCCTTGCTCATCCCCTTGGTAGCTTGGCATGAGTAGTCAGGCTTATCTCAGAGGTAATGTGTAAAGTATTACACACACGCACACACACACAGTAACAGTGAAAACACCACAACAGGACTCCACACCAGTTTAGAAAAACAGCCAATATTTATCTGAATAAAACAAGACCAAATGACAAAAAAACAACATACACAAGAAGAGTATCACTGTTTAAAATTGGAAATGAGTCTTAATCCATAGGAATGAATGATTGTATCTTTTTAGCACAAAGTTCCAGGAATGCATAAAAAACAAAGATGATGCAGGCCACAGGGAAGGCGATGCGCTGAAAAGCAAAGAGATGCATCAGCTCTTCATTGACTTTTCTGCCGCGGTGCATTGTTGCATGGATTTTCTTCTTCAGGTCACCAGCTTACACATCAAAGGGCCCAGGGACTGGAGTTGGCACCACTTGGCAAGTCAGGACTCTCAACAGAAGAGCCCAGACACTGGCAGTTGAAGCCTTTGATGTCCCTGAGACTTCAAACAAGAAGCAAGCTCAGTTCAAGCCCTTGGAGAATCTTGGAAAGCAGGATGTAGAAAGCAAAGTCCAGTCCTTTCACTCTCAGGACAGAAGCAGCAAGCAGCAGGTGAGCACAAAATCAACAACAAATCAACAGGCAGAGTGTCAGTCTCTCCTATGACATTCAGCTCTTCTCCCAGGCAGAATGTCCGCAGTCCAGAAGTCTTCTAACTTTGTGGGGTCAAAGGTCCAGTACTTATACCCATTCCTGCCTTTAGGTAAACCTCAAAGAAAAGTCTTTGTAGTGCACAAGACCCTGCCTTTCCTGCCCAGACACACTTAGGTGGTTGGAGACTTCTTTGTGTAAGGACAGCCACAGCCCTAGTCAGCTGCAAGTGTCAGCTCCTCCTACCACTGTAGCCCAGGAAGACCCTTTAGTAGATGCAGGGCACACCTCATCTCCCTTTGTGTGACTGTCTAGGGAATTCACAAACAGCCCAACTGCCATTCTGACCCAGATGTGTATTTCACAACCAGGCAGGGGCACAGAATAGTCAAGCAAGAAAATGCCACCTTTCTAAAAATGGCATTTTTAAACTTACAATTTGAAAACCAGCTTCACCAAAGATGTATTTTTAAATTGTGAGTCCAGTGACCCCAAACTAAATTTTTCTATCTGCTCCTAATGGGAAATTACACTTGAAAGATACTTCAAGGCAATCCGCATGTTACGCTCTGGGAGAGATAGGCCTTGCAATAGTGAAAAACAAGTTTAGCAGTATTTCACTATCAGGACATGTAAAACACACTAGTACCTGCCCTACCTTTTAAATACACTGCATCCTGCCGACGTGCTGCCTTGGGCCCACCTTAGGCATGACTTACATGTAGAAAAAGGGACGATTTGGGCATGGCAAGTGGGTGCACTTGCAAGGTCACACTGGCAGTTCAAAACTGCACATGCAGACACTGCAGTGGCAGGTCTGAGACATGTTTACAGGGCTAGTCCTAAGGGTGGCACGATCAGTGCTTCAGGCTCACTAGTAGCATTTGATTGACAGTCCCTGGGCACACAAGGCGCGCTACAATAGGGACATACTATCAAATCAAATATGCCAATCATGGATAAATCAGTCACCAATACCATTTAAAGAGAGAGCACTGCACTTTAGCACTGATCAGCAGTGGTAAAGTGCCCAGAGTTCTAAAGCCAGCAAAAGGAGAAATTCAGCACAGGATCAAAAACACAAGGTCAGAAGCCAAAACGATAGGGTAAACCTGCCAAGAGAGGACAGTTCTAACACGTGTCCCCCAAGCTGAAAGTGGGGAGAACTACCCAACCTCTTGGAAGTTCCCATTACTAAGACTGAAGAACCTAGACATACCATCAGTATTGGCGTGTTGTGTTTCAGGTCAGTGTTCCATTATAAAGTCCATTTGCTGTAGAAATATGGACCACCTCAACACTTAAGAATTCTCACCCTTCATCTGCATTAGCCATCTGAGGGGCCTGTGGTCTGCCTGAACCTAGAAGTGAGTCCCAAACAAGTAGGGTCTTAGCTTCTCCAGTGCCCAGACCACAGCCAAACGTTCCCTTTCTATTGTACTCCACCTCTCTTCCTGGGAAAGTAACTAATGAAGGCTGCAGGTTGATCTAGCCCCTCTTCATATAGCTGTGCATACCATGGTCTGAGGCATCTGTCTGCATCACAAATTCCTTGGAGAAGTTCGAAGCCTTGTGCAAGGGTGCTGTGCACATGGCCTCCTTCATGGAGTCAAAAGCGGTCTGGCATGCCTTTGTCCTGATCACCTGATGGGTCTGCTTCCTGGGAGTCAGCTCTGTCAAGGGGGCAACAATGGTGCTGTACCCCTTGAAGTACTCCTGTAGTTCCCAGTGAGACCTAAAAAGGCTCTCACCTCTGTCTGGATTTTGGAGGCTTCCCAAGTCAGAATGGTGTCAATCTTGGCGTGTAGGGGAGCCACCTGGCTGCTCCCTACCTGGAGTCCCAATTGCACCTCAGACCCCTGCCCTATCTGCCCTTAATAGTGAGGCCTGCACTCTGCAGAGCCCTCACCACTTCCTGGAGGTGGTACAAGTGCCCTTCCCAGCTCGAGCTGAAGTCAGCAATGTCATCTAGGTAGGCAGCACTATAGTTCTCCAACCCAGCCATGATCTATTTGTCCAGCTTCTGGAAGGTGGCAGGATAATTCTTCAACCCAATGGGCTTAACACAGAACTGGTAATACCCCTCTGGTGTTGGGAATACCGACCTATCTATGTCCCCCTCGGTTAAGGCAATATGCCAGTACCCAGATGTTCGATCAAACCTGCTGAGGAACTTGGCAGCTCCCAACCGGTTGATGAGCTCATCAGCTCGGTGATGGGCAGTACGTCAGTCTGATGGTGTCGAGCCTCCAGTGGTCAACACAGAACGTCAGTTCAGGTGTGACACCGGGTGGAGCAACCTTGTGGATCAGAACCACTGGGCTGAACCAAGGACTGATGGAGTGTCCAACACCCCTATCTCTAGCATCTTAGAAACGTCTCCTTTGATGCTGTTCCTCAGTCTTTCAGTTACCCTGTAAAGATTGTGCTTAACAATTAGGCTGTCCTCAGTGTCAATGTCACGAGTCTACCATTGGTTGACTCCAGGGGAGAGTGAGAACATGGAGGTGAAGTGTCCCATAACTGGCGACAGTCCCTCTGCTGTCCTAGGGTCAGAGTAGAGAAGAGGTTCACACCCTCCACTGACCAATCCTGCTCTTTGGAAGACAAAAGGTCCGGGAGAGGTACACTCTCCTCTTCCACCCCATCATCCGTGACCAAAAGCATGGTCAACTCAGACGTCTTGAATTGCAGCTTAAGGAGGTTTACGTGCAGGACCCTCAAAGGGTTCCTAGGAGTCTGCATGCCCACCAGGTAAGTGACATTACACTTGCACTCCTTCACCTCAAATGGCTCAGACTAACGGTCTTGGAGAGCACAGGTCTCTACCGGAGCCATCACCCACACTTTCTGGCCAGGCTAAAACTCAACCAGAGTGGTATTCTGGTCGTACCAGTATTTAATATTCTCCTGGCTAGCTTCCCGATTCTCTTGGGCATGGTCCGGAAGCGGGCTGTCTGGTCCCCGAAGGCCAGCATGTAACTGAATACATCCTGGGGTGGCTTCTTAGGAGCTTGTTTTCAGTCCACCTTCACCAAACTGCGAGGCCCTCTCACAGGTGCTAATACAGAAGTTCAAAGGGGCTGGAGGCAACCCCCTTCTGCAGCACCTCCCTTCAGGCAAACAACAAGCTTGGTAACAGGATGTCCCACGACTCCTCATGGGTTCTGAGAGACCCATAATTATGCTCTTCAGGGTATGGTTGAACCTCTCAGGCAACCTGTTGCTTTGAGTGTGGTAAGGTGTGGTGAACTTGTAGGTAACATCACACACCTTCCACATGGCTTTCATGTACCACAATTTGAAATTGGTACCCTGGTCAGATACCACCCACATGGGTAAATATCCCTATAAGTACCCTGGCCACAGTGGGCACAGTCACTGTCCTCAGAGAGATAGCTTCTGGATACTGGGTGGCATGGTCCAACAAGACCAAGATAAACCTGTTGCCAGTAGCTGTCTTGAGATCCAGAGGTCCTACAATATCAATGCCCACCCGCTCAAAAGGGGTACTCATGACAGCAAATGATTGAAGAAGAGCCTTGCACCTCTTCCCAGATTTGCCACTCACCTGGCAGGTTTGACAGGTCCTGCAGAATGCATCTGAGGCCTTCCTCATTTGGGGCCAATAAAAGTGGGTGACAAGCCTGTCAGAGGTCTTGTCATGCCCAAAATGACCTGGAAGTGGCACATGATGAGCCAGACTCAGTAGGAAGGCTCTGAAACACTGGGGTACTACCAGCACATGGGCTGCCCGAGGCTCATTAACCCTAGGCTCACTTTACAGGAGATAATTCTTCCAGTAAACCAGGTGAGATCCAGAAGCATCACCAGCTGTCTGGGTCTTGGCCTGTTTCAGAAAGCCCCCAAGAGTGGTGCATGTTTTCTGTGCTGCACAGAACTCCTCCTGGTTGGGGCATCCTTCCCACTGCCAATGAGTCAGCTCAGGCAGGTCCCCCTGTTCAGTCACTTCTTCTCCTGTAGGTTCCAGAGCATCCCTCTCAGGTTCAGCCTCCTCCCAGACTTGCCCCTCCTCCTTCTCGCAGGCACCTGGGCCACTGTTTCAGGCTCCAGATCCTTCTGATCACGCATGCCCACTCTGGCAATCCTAGCATCTCCAAGTCCGACATGAGCTCCACCTCCTTCCAGGCGGTATGCTCCAGGTCTTTCCCTAGCAGACAGTTGACAGGCATGGATGGAATGACAGCTACCCTCAAGGAACCCTAGATGCCCCCACCATTCAAAGGAAACCTGAAGTACCAAGCATTGGTGCTCACTGTTGTCTACTTCTATAACCTGGTGGACCACATTAGGGATTACCTGCTCCTCAGATACCGGATGACTGCGGTCAGTTGTCATACTGGCTCCTGTGTCTCTCAGAGCCTCCACCCACCTCCCACTGGTGGTCACCCACTGCTTGTACTTTTTAGTATTATCAGGCATGAGTGTTCTCTGGACCATCTCACCCAGGGAGACTAGGATTAACCCCCATCACTAACTGGGGCCAACTCCTCCCCAAGTACTTCACTGGCCACTCCTACTATCTGCCCACTAGTGGGAGGCTGTGTCTGGTTGGAACACTTTGGACTCCTCATGAATTGCCCTTGCTGGTTACAGGTGAAACTCTTGAGGGGTCCCTTCCCTGTAGACTTACCTGGGTGCTTTTTCATGTCGACTTTTCTTTGACTTGTATTTCTCTTCACATGCAACCAGTCCAACGTGTGCTTATTTCTCCGAGGTAAACATTGGCATTGCTCAATTACATTCTTCACTTGCACTCAGCACAGTTACAAACAAGCTTTTCAATGATGATTTAGATGACAATCAACTTTGTTTGGTCTTGGCCTCCTGGGCACGTGTCAAATGTCGCTTCGGGAATGTTCGGTCAGCCACTTTGTCTTCTCGCCGTGACTCACTTTTTCCTTCACCTTGCAGACTGCTACAAAATGGTTCCCTTTACCACAGCCTTTACAAATCTGTCAGATGGCGGGACATTTACCTTCATGTGGAAATGAGAATCCACATCTGAAACACAACTTATTTTTCCGTGGAGACATCAACCTGTGTCCTTCAACCTTGTGTTTCTGCTTACTTTTCATGTTCATGACTGTTTCACTTTAGGCACCTCCTGCCTCTATGTCAGCAGCTTCTCGATCAGCATGCTCTTCAGTTCTGGAAGCCATGAGAACTTGCTCCAGATCATGAGTTTCTCTCAGCATTCATTGTCTGAATGAATCAGGCAGGCATCCGTCAATAACTATGAGATGTATTGCTTCTTCGTCAATAAATTCACTGAATTTGCAGTGTTTTACGAGCGAATGCAGTCTCTCAAGAAATTCTTATATGGTTTTAATAACTCTGTCATTCTTGACTGAAAATGTTCCTTCTGTAATCAATGTCAGCACTGGATTGAACTTGAGATTCAAGGCTTCTTTAATTTGACAGTACATAACTTCATCAGCTTGCAGAATTTCCTTTATGACCTCTTTTACACCATCAGCAGCAAGACTTTTGAGGTATTTGGTAATGTTTTTGTTACCTGTCTCCTCTAGTACATCAATGAAACCATCAAATTACTCTCTCCAAGCAGTCCATCTATCAGAAACTTTAGGAAAGTGGCATCATTGCAACTGGATTGGCTGACATTGCAACTGGAGCACTCTCCGCTCCATCTGCCAGATATCAGGAACTATTCCATTCATACACCCAACCTGGTCCTCTGATGTGCCAGCTTTGGGGTGTTCTTTTATGGTCTCCATTGGCAGAACGTCTCTCTGCTGGGCCTCTCGTCACTGCAGGTATGGACGGCTCTGTAAGCACAACCCCAGATACTTCTCTTAGAGTCACCTTTGGCAGCAGTATGATGACTCTCTTTAGTCAGGTCTGGTAAGCAGATGACTTTTTGTTGTATCTGATTGGTCATGTTTCAAGATTTCTTTTTGCGCTTTTACCACCTGGTTGATATCTTCCTCACAGCACTTCTGATTGTGGCATTATTGTGTAATCTGCAATCTGCCGTTGCTAATTGCTGTACTTTCAAAACCTGGCTGTACTCGCCTTGAGCAGTAGCACTCCATATACTGGATAGCTTTATATTGCGTAGTAGTGTGGTACCTTTCTGTATGGCCTTGATCATAGTTTCTAGAGCAATGATATGTAGACTTCTCAGTAAAGCTTTCTTTATCATCAAAGGCCTCACATCGGCTGGAGTTGTGCTTTGATTCAACATATGCAAACCGTTGATTTGGCACTTCGACGAAGGCACATGTGGCACGCACAAGCAGTTTGTTTGGACCATGGCAAACTCTCTGGGAGAGGACTGTCAATCTTTGGGTTACTTATTCCCTATCATGTCACCAGTTGTAGTGTTCTCCCCAGTGTGGGTACCCGCCAATAAATACACCACACATTGAGCTATGTACTTCTTTATTTTTCAGCATGTAACTTCAAACTCAACATTTCTAAATCTGCATACACTTCACAAAGTTCTAACACTTACATCATCATCCTACGGAGTCTTTCAGGATCCAAAAAGTTTCTATCATACACACTCAGAAGACAAGACAATAAGCACCCCTTTTTTACATGCAAATCTCCATAATTTAAGGATCTGACACAAAACACCTGGGGGCATATTTATGAGGGAGTTTGCATAACATTTCCACCACGCAATGTGAATGTGGGTCATGTGTGATGCACACCTCAATTCAATTTATGAAGCTAAGCAAGGCCACTTTGCATGTCCCTGAGTGGCTTCATAAATCTGGAATAAAGCAATGCAGCACATATATCTAGGGTTGCCTTACTCTGCCCTGGGAAGGCATTCCTTGGGAATTGCGTGGGTGTTCCCATACAACTCCCATGGATTGTGACGCATTCCCAGATTTACCAGAAGTAGTAAACCTGGGAATGTTCCAAAATGCTATACATTCCCAAGGGAGGGATAATAAGGGGAAATATCTTTAATTCTCCTTGTTACTTCCACTTTCTATATGTGCTGCATTCTGTGGCACACATAGATATAGAAATAAGCCCCTTCCTGCACAAAAACAATCCTGCATGCAAAGGAGGCACCCTTCCACCATGAAGCAAGAGTGCCTGCATTGGTGCTAGGCAAGCAAAAGGGCACCAGTGCAGAGTAACAGGCAGGAATGCACCATACTGACTTAAATACAGCACATTCCTGCTGTTTTCCTGTCACGCAGTGAGGCCCGCAAGGTGACGTGCTGCACTGCACAGCATGGCAAACATATATATGCCTCCCTGTATATTTGCTGGAATTACACAATTTACATACCTGCCTGGTTTCCCCTCTTGTTATTACCAAGAGAAATATCATCTGAATGGGGCCCATATATCTTTTGGGTGTGAAGCTTATGGCAGCAGATTTTCATATATGTCCAGTTGTTCGTTGCAGTATGTCAATTCTGCCATCCATGCTTTCTACGTCGAGGCACGACCTCGCCTCCAGTGTTTGGCAACCAGCTGCTTGGCAAGTAGCAAACTTTCCTTTGGGGTATGGTATTGTTTTTACTCGCCCCAGCAGTTCAATCACCAGAGAACCATCTAGGTTGGTCCATGATTTTTTTGTAATTTGTTTCGCACCTGTTCCCAGAATATGATTATCTCACAGCATTCCCACGCCAGGTAGTTGAATCCTGATTCCTCTCCTTTGAAGTGATCACAGCATCAGAGCTTCACATCCGCACTTAATTACAATAAATGCAAAGATGCAGGGCTGTAATACATATGATGTAAAAACCTATAATAATTCAAACGCAGCATGCTGCTAGGAAGGAGCTTACCTGTTTGCAAGCAGCAGTACTCCCAGATTTGGTCATTTAGAGAAGTCTCTAGATCTGCACTCTGTGATTTCCTACTTGTGTCAACGCTGCCCCATGACGACCTCTGGGTGCGTGGAACACTGAGCGCATGACTATGTGTATATTAAAAGTTGATATGAAACATTCATGGCTGGATTTGACTGCTGTTCTTCTGGTTGGAGTGAATTTATGAAGCTCCATTGTCAAGAAACTACTGCTGTAGTCCTTATGCTAAATGTTACACCCCCGGTCCTCCACGGGCGGGAACCGCTTGTGCAGGAATTCCCTTTTGTATTTCCCAGTATAGTGTGGTAATTAACATATTGGTAGTCTTAGCTGAATTTTTTTTTCTAAAGGGCCGAGTCTCTATCGGGTTCCAGTGGAAATTCCCGACTGATCTTTCTGCTTGTGAACTTTATTCAATGGTATCGGAGGGTGTGTGTGAGTGGGCTTATCATGTGACCACAAGGTGTGTAAGAGTATAACACCCCTCCTTTCATATAGGCTACCCTATTTTTTACTGTTTAGTTTATGATTCTGTCTCTGTGACTCTGTCTTAACTTCTGCAGCCATTGGAAACCGAGGATGCACAGCCAGGAGAATGCTTGGTGAACATAATAGGTTTTTTGTGCCTTATTCTAACTTATTGCAAGCAATACCTGTAGAGTTAACAGCATTGACATCTAATTTTGCAGTGTGTTTGAAATACAGAAAGGTTTTGAGAGATAAAGGCACTGCTAATTCTTTTTTCCACAGTAGAACAGGCCATGTATTGGTGACAATAAAGCCAGTAAAATGTGCCTGCGAGCACACGTAATATAGCTCACAACTGGGTACCCTAAAGCTGCCATACTTACATGGTACAGTAAAAGTATACCATGCTATTCTGGGTCTCTAATTGGCCCGTGATAATTTGGTGAACAGAGCTGTGAGCCTCTAGGAAGAAAGCTTTTCAAGAAATTGAAAAATGTGGGGAGTATAACCATCTTGACCAGCCCTAGCCTACCCACTTTTGTCAGTGGCAGTTTGAGCCAACCGTTAATTTGCTCCTCAATATTGCTAATTGCCCAGCCATAATTTAAACAGTATCGCATTTTTGTCACAACTTAACCATTTGTCTAAGTATTTGATAGGCTATGGGCACCACATAAGAAAGAATTTTCAAATTCATCCTCTCTGGTCCACAGTTGCGGGTAGTGTTAAAGGATGGTAACGGTCATTTTAAGGGTTAGGGGTGGAAAAGGTATTTTAGGTTTTAGTGGTAGGTAGTGGTAAAGGGTGGTAAGGAGTAAATTCAGAAA
This sequence comes from Pleurodeles waltl, assembly GCF_031143425.1. Classification (NCBI taxonomy): domain Eukaryota; kingdom Metazoa; phylum Chordata; class Amphibia; order Caudata; family Salamandridae; genus Pleurodeles; species Pleurodeles waltl. The sequence goes on along the minus strand of NC_090444.1, from coordinate 415,437,290 downwards.
ATGGGTGGGCGAAGTTACCCCCAAAATATAAAAAAAGAACAAATACACCTACACGTGTATCTCAGTGTTTCACTTACCTTATAATCCTTACCTTGTGTGGTAAAGGCAAGCATGGTAAATTCTTGTATGGCAAAGGCATTTGCATGATAAGACTGCGAAGAAAATGCATGTGTGATTAAGGTATGCATTGTATTGACATACAACCTTCCCCATATACCTCCCGCTGACACAGTGGCATGTGTAGCTGGTTGTTGATGCACTGGATCTATCTATGTCCCGAAATCCCTTCCAGATCTAACAGTTTCTACAAAAAAAGTTACAAACCAAGCACAGCAGGAGTGTACCAAGTAGGGGCGGGCATCCTCAGAGGTTGTAATATCCGGCCATGGCTAGTCGGTTGAGGGACTTTAACATGTATAGCAGGGGAGAAATTACATGAATATTAAGGTTGTGTTCATTATCATTTACTGCTCTTGTAGGTTACTGGAACCTCATGCAGTGTTATTTCACGTAATCTTATGTGTGACCGGATCTCCCTAGGCATATATATTCACTCACTATTCGAAAATAGTGATTGGCTTCCTTCCTTTGCAGGTTGTGACCATTTATGTTTATCTTCACACTACTTAAGAAATGGTGAGGCCTGCTTTGGCTCATGAAAAATGTCTTGTTTTCTATTAACAGTAATAAGTAGCCTGGCTGTATATAACGTGTTGTAGGAGATCTCCAGCCATTGTCAATCAATCAATCAATCAAATTGTTTGTTGAGCGCGCTACTCACCCAAAAAGGTCTCAAGGTGCGAGGGGGTGTGTGCTACTGCTCGAAGAGCCAGGTCTTTATGCGCTTCCTGAAAGTCAGGAGGTCTTGGGTCTTAGGTAGGTTGGCGGGGAGTGAGTTGCATATTTTGGCTGCGAGGTGAGAGAAGGATCTGCCGCCGGTTGTGGTACGGTGAATGCGAGGGAATGTTGCGAGGGTGAGGTTGGCAGAGCAGAGCTGGCATGTCAGGATGTGGAAGTTGAGTCAATCGTTAAGGTAGGCCAGTACAGTGTCGTGGAGAGCTTCGTGAGCGTGGATTAGGATTTTGAAGACGATCCTTTTGTCAATGGGTAGCCAGTGGAGGTCTGGATGTGCTGGAGTTTTTTCAGGAGCTTGGCCGTTGTTCCCGCGTAGAGGGCGTTGCCATAGTCCAGTCTGCTGTTAACGAGGGAGTGGGTGACCATTCTTCTGGTTGCTAAGGGAATCCACCTGAAGGTCTTGCGGAGCATTCGAAGGGTGTTGAAGCATGACGACGAGATGGCGTTGACTTGCTGGGTCATGGAGAGTGAAGAGTCTAGTATGAAGTTGAGGTTGCGTAGATGGGTGGTGGGTGCGACCCCAGGGTGGCTGGCCACCAGGAGTCATCCCATGCTGACTTGTTAGGACCGAAGATGATGATCTTGTTTTTTTCTGAGTTCAGCTTGAGGTGGCTTGCTGTCATCCAGTTGGCAACAGCGAGGAGTCCAGTGTGGAGGTTGATCTTGGCGGTTGCGGGGTTCCTTGTGAGGGAAAGGATGAGCTGGGTGTCGTCAGCGAGCGGAGCCATGTAGATATTGAAGAGGGTGGGGCTGAGTGAGGATCCCAGGGGGACTCCGCAGATGGTTTTGGTGGCCTTTCCCCCGAACGGGGGATAGGCAAACTGGTTGTGTTCTTTCGGAGAGGAAGGAGGTGAGCCAGTCCAGGGCTCTGTGGTGAATTCCAGCGTTGAAGAGGCGTGTGCGGAGGGTTCGGTGACATATGGTGTCGAAGGCTGCAGCGAGATCGAGGAGGATGAGGGCAAAGGTTTCACCTTTGTCTAGCCTGATCCTGATGTCGTCAGTTCAGGCGATGAGGCGGTCTCGGTGCTGTAGTTTTTGTGGAATCCAGACTGGGAGACGTCGAGTAGGCTGTTGTCCTCCAGGAAGCAGGAAAGTTGGTTGTTGACTATCTTCTCTATGACCTTTGCGGGGAAGAGGAGTAGGGAGATAGGTCGGTAGTTTTTTAGGTCTTCGGGGTCGGCTTTGGCTTTTTGAGTAAGGTGTTGACTTTGGCGTGTTTCCAGCTTTCCGGGAAAATGGCGGTCTTAAAGGAGCTGTTGATGATTGTCCAGAGCTGGGGAGTGATGATTTGGCTGGCCTTATTGAAGACGTGGTGAGGGCATGGGTTTGTGGGGGAGCTGGAGCTGATGGTGCTCATGGTTTTGGTGTTTTCCTCATCATTGGTGGGGGTCAGTACGTTGGTGCAGCAGGGAACGATGGGGTTGACCTTGTCGGTGGTGGTGGTGGTGGACGGCGTTGCAAAGTTTCCATGAATGTGTGTGATCTTGGGGTGGAAGAAGATCGAGAGGGAGTCGCAGCGGTCTTGTGAGTGGGGAGGGTCGGTGGAGCAGGACTTGTGGTTGGTGAGTTCCTTGATGATGTTGAATAGCTCCTTTCTGTTGTGTGTGTTGTTGTTAATTCGTTCTTTGTAGAAAGATCTTTTGGTGGTCCGGATGAGCTGGTGGTGTTTGCGCTTGGTTGACATGAGGGCGGTGAAGTTGCTTTCTGATTGTTCTTGCTGCCAGGTTTTCTCAGCTTTCTGGCATTCTCGTTTGGAGGCCTGGAGGTCTGCGGTGAACCAGGGAGCTTTCTTGTTGACACAGGTGTTGTTGGTTTTCTTGAGTGGAGCGAGGGTGTTGGCGCAGTCGTCGAGCCATTGCTTGAGGTTGAGGGTGGCGGTGTTGGGGTCGTTGGTTTTGGGTGGCAGGGTTTGGGTGAGGTTGGAGATCAGTTGTTCCTTGGAGACCTTGTTCCACTTGGGGTGAGGGAGCGGATGCTGTTGGTGGTAGTGTGTGGTGGGCTTCAGGAAGGAAAAATGAACGCAATGGTGGTCGGTCCAGTGGAGTTCGGTGGTGTGGGTGAAGGTGATGTGGCTGCTGGAGGAGAAGATGGCGTTGAGCGTGTGCCCGGCTGATTAGGTGGGTGAGGTGACCAGCTGCTTGAGGCCGAGGTTGGCGAGGTTGCAGTTGCTGGTGTTCTCCAGGTGGAAATTTAGGTTGCTGAGGAGCAGGTAGTCCGAGGAGGCGAGCGCGTGGGAGCTGATTGTCTCGGCGATGGCGTCGCAGAATTGGGAGCAGGGGCCTGGTGGTTCGTAGACGAGGGTTCCTCTCAGGGTGGTGTTGGCGTTGATGTGAATATGAAAGTGCAGGTGTTCTGCTGCATCTGGGGTGTCGTTGGTGTCGGTGAAGATCCTGATGGTGTTTCTGTGTATAATGGCGATTCCTCCTCCTAGTTTGTTGATACGGTCTTTTCGGGTGATTTTGTAGCCCTCAGGGATGGATATGGTGATGGCTGGTCCTGAAGAGGGGTTCATCCATGTTTCGGTGAGAAAGGCGAGGTCAGGGGAGGTTGACGTGAGTAGGTGCCAGAGCTTCATGGCGTGCTTGTGGACGGAGCGGGTGTCGAGGAGGATGCAGTTGAGATGGTTGGGGTGTCTGGCGTTATTGTGGTGCTTGGGTGCTTGATTGCAGGTAAACCAGCATGAGCGGCAGGCAAAGGGTCAGTAGGTGTCCTTGGGGGCAGCCTGGGTGCAGGCAGTGTGCCGGCCGGGGTTGAGTGTGTGGAGCTCAGCGGTGGTGTAGTGGCATCTGGAGGCATGGGAGGTGCGAGGTGCAGGGGGACAGGCGCAGAGTGGTTCCTGGCCTTAAGTCAGGTCAAGGGTCACTCTGGGCACGGCACAGCAGTCGCCATTAAGAAGGGGAGGTGGGAGGGAGGAGCAGCTGGGAGGCGGAGGAGGTGGTGAATGGGGGTGGGAGGGGGTGGGGCCACAGGGGATGCAGCGACAGGAACAGGAAACCGGGCAGAAACAGGCAGCAAGCCAAGCAGAAAAAAAGGTAGAGACAGCAGAAAAGGCAAAAAGCAGAAAAACGGCACAACAGGCACAGAAAACAGAAGCAAGATAAACACACAAGACAAACACACAATACTTACGTATACCACTAGACACCAGGGATGAGGCGCAGACGGGTGCCTGTGGGTGGTCGAGGGCCTCAAACTTGCGTCAACAGTGATGGTGGGGTCATGAGCACGAGGGCAGTCTGGTGGAGCTGCTCGTCGCGCAGAGTGGTTCCTGGCCTTAAGTCAGGTCAGGGGTCACTCTGGGCACTGCGCAGTGGCTGCCATTAAGAAGGGGAGGTGGGAGGGAGGAGCAGCTGGGAGGTGGGAGAGGGTGGGGAATGGGGGCGCGAGTGGGCGGGGCCGCAGGGGATGCAGCGGCAGGAATGGGGAACCGGGCAGAAACAGGCAGCAAGCAAAGCAGAAAAAAAGGCAGAGACAGCAGAAAAGGCAAAAAGCAGAAAAAAGGCACAGCAGACACAGAAAACAGAAGCAAGATAAACACACAAGACAAACACACAATACTTACGTATACCACTAGACACCAGGGATGAGGCACAGGCGAGTGCCTGCGGGTGGTGAGGGCCTCGAACTCGCAGCAGCAGCGAGGGTGGGATCAGGAGCATGAGGGCAGTCTGGTGGAGCTGCTCGTCGTGCAGAGTGGTTCCTGGCCTTAAGTCAGGTCAGGGGTCTTAAGTCATGTCATAAGTCAGGTCATTGTAGCTATTTCTTACTCGCAATGTATGCTCTTCTGACCTCCTGGACTGCTAACATGAAGTTAGTGTAAAGTGATATCACGCATCATCTATTCCACAGTTCTTTTTTGTCTTTGATCATTAGTAGTGCCAGGTCTCAGTCCCTGAAATTTAGGTGTTGGGTTGTGGTTGGTCTAGCCGGGGCTCCAGGTGGGGGAAGGGTCATCAGTGCATGGTGGGCCCTTTCCACCACAAATTATTTCCAGAATCGATCAGAGTCAAACAGTGAGATCAACATGCCTCCAATGAACTTTTCCTTTTTACCAGTGTCTATTGATTCTGCTGCACCTATAATGCAAAATATATAGTGCCTCGATCTGGCCTCTAGTCCTTTGCTTTTTGGTTTTATAAGCATAATACTTTATCCATTTATAGCATATTTTTCTTATTGCTTTGTAGATCATCCTCAGCTGCAGAGAATCTCTGTTTTGCTTCTTTTAGGCATTATTCATCTATGTCTAGCTTCATTGCCATAGCGCCTAACTGGGTATTGAGTGCATCTATTTTCCTATTGATGGAAGTGAGACTTTTTTGCATGCCGGGCTCTCCTTCTACTTTTGTCTGAACCCTGTGCTCCAAGTTCCTCTGTGCTATTTCAGAGTCTGATTGCCTTCCAGTGGACTCAAATGGCAGTTTGGGCTCTTTGGGATCCATGGTTTTCCCCATTGTGTCTTCCTAGGGTGTGGGCTGTTGTAGGCGCAGTAGTCTCTTACTTGTCTACTGTGTTTCTAGTGCACTCCTCAGGGAGCCTCATGGAGTTCAGCTATTCTAGTGATTTTGTTTAAGTTAGCGCCCTATCAGGACCAGCCAGCACCGGACTGTAAGCATCAGGATCCCATATCCATGGGTTCTGGTCAATGAAAGTTAATTGGAGCATGGCTATACTTGCATCATTCAACGGCTGTTATCACCAAAGGGCAAACATGGCCTGCACTTGCAGTCCAGAACACCTAACTCCATTATGGTATTTCACCCTTCATCAATACTTCCACTTTTTATCTATGCCCCTTCGCAGGCCTCCTACTCAGAATCTGTGCTTTTTCACCATTTGAATATTAGACACAGACAATTTTTTTTTAAACATGTATAATCTTCCGTAGATCAGGATTATTGGGATCTACATAATTCAAAGAGCTTTGTTTTTCATATAAAATTTGCAGATGGAAGTCGGATTTGAGCAGAAAATGTCCCACCAATGGCCACTCAATACATTGCGCAGATTTCCCTTATGATTTTTATGCCTGAGGGAATCACTTGAGTAAAATGTTCACTGAGATGTCTGCCGACTACATTAGGCAGATATCTCATTTGACGTGTGTACCAAGTACAGTTTACATGATTGAGAGTGCATTATACATTAAAGAGGCATCTTGCATGCCGTTTATGCCATGGCATACCTTGCATACAATCTTATGCAAACAACGTTTGAAGCATAATTGACGTACATATTTTTTATGAAAGTTGCATACTATGCTTCAAAGAATTTAACAAGTTCTCCTCCTGCTACAGAATATGCACAGAGTTAATTTCTGAATTATTGTGGATATTTTTGTCACTCTGTTGTTAAATTTTCAATATTACTTGCTTTGGCATAACGGTAATAGTACTTTGTATGTTGTAGGCATGACTGCTTCAATGATACCCATCCAAGGAGTAATGAATGTACTGACATAGAACTGATCAGTCTTCTCATTTTTATAACATCACTACTGCTGTTGAGTCCACGTCCTGTGCAGTTGTTTTATCCGGTCTGCATTGACCTCTGAACTCAATAATACATGTACTCACCGATTCAACCAGCCGTTCATCCATACATTTGCTTATACAGCCATTTATCCATGTACTCACCCATTCATCCATATAATCATGCCCTCACTTATTATAGATTTACTCTGTACTCTCTGATTTATTCATCGATCCATTAACTTAGTCGTCTATCCAGCAATTAACAAATGCTCATATTCACTCACTCATCTGTCTTCAAAAAACACTCTGACATAAAATAGCCTGACCTATTGACTTTGATAATGCTTCTGCTTTGAGTAACACTTAACTTAATATGAAGCATTCCTTGAAGATGAATGTAACTTTTCAATCCAAAGTGTATAAATGCTTTTGATCAGTGCCTAGATACAAGCCACCTGATAGAGAGTGCTATATGTGTGGTAATGTTATATAGGGTATTCACATCTCAGTATCTAAAACATCCCCTCTATCAGTTATGGCTCACGGGTTTCAGAGGGGACTGACCGAGAGCACAGGGGAGTTCACATTACATTTAAAAATATATATATATTTTTTAAAGCACTTTCCTTCTCTCCTGGCGCCGCACCGCTCTTCTGCTCTTCCTTCTCGCTTCAGGCACAGGCTCCCAGCCTGCCCTGTGGCAAATCCTGAGGCTGCTCAGAGCAGCGTCAGGATTGGCTGGGAGAGCCGAGCCAGGGTGATCCCAGGCAGACCGGGAGCCTGTGCAGGCTCTCTCCAGACCGACAACTGTGTTGCTGGGCTGGGGAGACCCTTATGCGCATGTGTGTTAGACCGGCCTAAGACGGCTGCAAAACATACATGCGCAGTGAGGGGGAATGCACAGCACTCTTCCTCACTGCTCATCAACCCCATGGCCCTGCCCCTTTTCCACAAAGACTATAATAAACATAGTTTATTAGAGTTTTGGGGGAAAAGATTTGCAGCTGCCACTGCTAGCAGGGCAGAGGAGGCGATGCTCCTCCACCCTTATGGAGGAGCCGCCCCTGCTCTCTACCCTCTTCCAGACCAACATGTAGCCTTTCTCCCCCACTCTGATTTATTGACCACCTTACAGACTTACTTTTCTGTCGGCTGCTTGTTGAAAAATGTCTGATTTTCTTCTTCTACCTTTCTTCGGAATTATCATGAGCGAGCCGAGTATCAGCATGCAGAGATGAGTTACAGTATCAGCATGCAGGCATGAGGGAGACCCACAATTGTTGCAAGCTGTAGGGCACAATCAGCAATTAAGTCTTCAAATATTTCATTATATGAGTTATCCAGTCTGTTCAGAAACGGTATAAATGTATTAAAAGTCTTAAAATCTCCCAGCTGAAATATGTGCAGTAAAGCATGGCTTAAATTCCAATGTTATTTCTTTTTATATGGCTCAAGAGGGTGAGAGACCTAAACAAGCTGGGTTCTCGTAATAACCTATGACTAGTTTACTTAAGTATATCCAGGTCACAGTCATGTTTCCAGTATTCTTCAGGTGTCAGGAGGACCCAGAATGCTTATTCATTGCTCACAAACCAGGACTGCCAGAAAATCACATGCATTACGCCAGGTAAGTTTACACTTATACACTAAGGGTCAGATATACTATCTATTATTTCTGAATAGCAATTAGGAAACGGTTATTTCCAATGCATATAACTTTTTTTAAATTAGTAATTGGTAGTGTGTTGCAAATTGACCTTTCTCAAGAATATTAATGAAGGAGGTCATAGTTTGCACCCCTTATAAAGGTCAGCCATCATAGGAATGGTGGCCTGATGGAGTCAGCTATGAGGTCTAAAATGAAGAAAACTTTTTTATTTTAAACACAGCCTGTTTTCCATAAAGAAAAGAGGATGTGTTTCATAAAAGAAAAAGAAGTGTTTAAGTTTCATTTTCTAAGAGTAGGCAGTGGTCAGTGGGACCACAGCCTGCTCTTAAAAAAGATTTTGTTGAACATTCTCAGAGGGGAAGAGGTCCCATAAGGAACCCTTTCCATTTGCAAATGGGTTACCACCAATTTTGAATTGGTGGTAAAGTATTACAGATTTGCAATCAGAATTCAGTTGCAAAGCAATTAATACATACCACTATGATTCGGTATTAGGAAGGGACATCCTAGCCATGCCCCTATCAAATATGGAATCAGAATTGGTTCTCATATGTAATTTGTGATTCACAACAAGTTAAAGACTCACAATTTTGTGTTTGTACATATAAATAAGCAACTGAATCACAATTTAGTGTTTGTACATCAAAGAAAGTATTTTTGCTGTCGTACACACCTGATTCTGTCAATCAGGCTAGTTGCGACCTCAAAAGATGCTTTGTACATCTGGCCCTAAATGTGGTTGCTTTATTTCTTTGTAGGCGAAATAGGAGTGTGAGATCAATACCACTGATCTGCATTGCTCTGCCTCCCGTGCCTCCACCATGTGAGAATAGCTCTTTCCCTGGCCCTTCCGAACTCTTGACCTCTGTCAGGAGTTCGAGGCCCTCCTCCACCCACAGGCGTCTGCCTGCGCCTCATCTCTGGTGTCTAGTGGGAGTGCTCTGCTTTCCTACTAAGCTACCTTCTGCCTTTCTTCTCCTTTTGCTTTGCTTTGCTCTCTGTTCTGCTTCACTAATGTGCCTTAGTGCTCCTTTTCCTCGTTTCTCCCTCACTCCACTCTCTCTCACTTTCACTCTCCCCTTTCTCTCTCCCCTGCTGCTGCTGTCCCCGCAGCCCCACCCCCTTTTTCAGCTCTGCCCTCTTTTCAGCTCTGCCCCATTTTCACACCGTTTTTCACCCCTCCCAGCTGTCCTCTCCTCCGCCCACCTCCCTACTTAATGGCGGCCGATGCGTGGCTGCGCAGCTGGTGCACTAAAGGCAAGCCCGCCAGCACCCATCCGTGCCTGGACCATGCCCAGCACCAGAAACCCTGGCTTCCGTCCCCCCCACTGGCGCCATGCACATCTTCACTACGTCGCTGCCACTCTCGGCGCCCTCAACACCGGCCGCTCTCCCGCCTGCCTTCAAGCCTCCCTGCAGACCACCCACGGACCCTCCTCCTGCTGGAACTGCACCTCCACCAACCTCCATGCCAGCAACTCACCCACCAAGGTCGGAGGCAACCATCCCAGATGTATCCTCCTCAACATCCGCTCCACCCACAAGCACACAGTAGAGCTATGAAAACTACTCGACTCAGCCTCCTCAGATGTCGCCTACCTGACCGAGACCTGGATGAACCCCTCCTCAGCGCCTGACATCGCCATAGCCATCCCGGACGGGTAAAAGATCATCCGCAGGGACCGCTCCAACAAACCAGAAGGAGGCATTGCCATCATCCACAAGAACACCCTCAGGATCACGACCAACAACGAAGACACCCTCAGCATCACCGAACACCTGCACTTCCAATTCCACAATGACCCAAACACCACCCTCTGAGGGACCCCAGCCTACAGGCCCCCTGCCCACGACAGCAGTTCAGCGACTCCATTACCGACATCACGCATGAACTGACTACATACTCCTTGGAGACTTAAACTTCCACCTTAAGAACACCAACGACAACAACACCGCTACCCTGCTCGACAACCTCTCCAACTTCGGCCTCAAACAGCTCATCACGACACCAACCCACTCTGCAGGACACACACTCGACCCTATTTTCTCAGCCAGCAATCACGTCTCTTTCAGCCACACCACCGAACTCCATTGGAAAGACCACCACTGCATCCACTTCTCCTTCAAGAAACCCACAACACACCACCACCCACAACGGATCCCCCACTGCAGTTGGAACAAGGTCACTGAAGACCAACTTATCGCGACCCTCTCCCAGAACCCATCCATCAACACCACTGACACTGATGCAGCTGCCCGCAACTTCAGGCAATGGGTCAACACCTGTGCCAATACTCTCGCCCCAATCAAGAATGCCTCCAACAGACGCACCATCAGAAAGACATTCCGGTTTACATCTGACCTCCACGAATCTAAGCAAAGCTGCCAAAGACTCGAAAGAAAGTAGCGCCAAGATCAAACTCTCGACATCCTCACAGCCTTCAAAAACACCATCTGCAGACACCACCAACTCATCTGAGCCGCCAAAAGAACGGGCCTTCAAAGACTGAATCAACAAAAACGCACACAGCCATAAGGAGTTCTTCAACGTTGTGAAGGAACTCTCCAACCCAAACTCCAACGCCAGCGACATCCTGCCATCCCAAGACCTATGCGACTCCTTAGCCTCCTACTTCCACCGCAAGTTTCCAGACATCCACAACAGGTTCAGCACCCAGACCTCCCGGCAACCACCAACACCACAGATTCACCTCCGACCAACCTCATGGTCAACGACAACGACACCATCGAAATCATAAGCACAATCCACTCCAGCTCTACATCTGACCCCTGCCCTCACCACATCATCAACAAAGTAAGCTCCGTCATCGCACCCCAACTACGGAAGATCATCAACAGCTCCTTTGAGTCTGCCAGCTTCCCGGAGTGATGGAAACACGCTGAGATCAACACCCTCCTCAAAAAAACAAGGGCAGACCCAAAGGACCTCAAGAACTTCCAGCCTATCTCCCTGCTCCCCTTCCCAGGAAAATTAATCAAGAAGGCTGTCAACAGACAACTAATCCGCTTCCTCCAGGACAACCACATCCTCGACCCTTCCCAGTCCAAATTCCGCAGCAACCACAGCACCGAAACCACCCTCATCGCCGCCACCGACAACAGCAGAACCATACTGGACAGCATTGAAACTGGGACACTCATCCTCCTGGATCTCTCGGCCACGTTCAACACTGTCTGCCACCACACCATACGCTCACGCCTCAGCAATGCTGGAATCAACGACAGAGCCCTGGACTGGGTCACCTCCTTTCTCACCGGCAGAACCCAAAGAACCCGCCTCCCCCTATTTGGCTCGGAGGCCACCGAAATCATCTGCGGCATACCCCAAGGTTCGTCCCTCAGCCCGACCCTCTTCAACGTCACATGGCCCCTTTCACTAACATCGCCTGATCCCACAACCTCAACATCATCTCATATGCTGACGACACCCAGCTGATCCTCTCCCTCACCAAGGACTCCGCCAAGACCTACCTCCAAGAAGGAATGAAGGCCATCGCCGACTGGATGAAGAGCAGCTGCCTCCAACTCAATTCTGACAAGACGGAAGTCCTCAGCTTCGGCTCCACCCCCTCCGCATGGGAGGACTACTGGTGGCCTGCCACTCTCGGAACCACTCCGACTCCCACCGACCACGCACGCAACCTACGATTCATCTTGGACCCCTCACTATCCATGACCCAGCAAGTCAACGCCATCTCCTCCTCCTGCTTCAACACCCTCTGCATGCCCGAATATATCTACAAATGGATACCCACCGAAATCATAAGAACTGTCACCCAATCCCTTATAAGCAGCAAGCTGGACAACGGCAATGCCCTCCACGCAGGAACCATGGCTAAACTCCAGAAGAGGCTGCAACGCATCCAGAACGCCTCTGCACGCCTCATCCTTAACATCCCCCGCCACTGCCACATCACAGACCACCTGAAAAACCTGCACTGGCTCCCAGTCAACAAGAAAATCACCTTCAAACTCCTCATCCACACTCACAAAGCACTGTACAACACCAGACCAGAATACCTCAAGAGACGACTCTCCTTCTACACCCAGACCCGGCATCTCTGCACCGCCGACCTCGCAACTGTCCCACGCGTCTGTAGAACTACAACCGGCGGTAGATCATTTTCGCACCTCGCCACCAAAACATGGAACACTCTTCCCACCCACCTGTACCAGACCAAAGACCTTCTTACCTTCAGGAAACTTCTCAAGACCTGGCTGTTCGAAAAGTAGCACCTCTACCCCCCCTCTTTCCCTCCCCTTTCTCCCCCCCCTCCTAAGCGCCTTGAGACCCTCACAGATGAGTAGTGCGCTTTACAAATTCCTGATTGATTGACTGATTGAAAAGTCCACACAGACACACAGTTAGCACAATGTTTAGAAACACTCTGCTATACCAACTGTTTTTGTTTTGGTACAGTTTATTTTCCTCATAATATCAGTTACCAAACATTATACCATGCCAATTGCCATGCATCTGGTGCTGTTTGTCAGCCAGATAACCACATGCATACATTCACATTTACCTACCACAAACGACATATGAAACCACTCGGTGGAGGCACTGTTAAACGGTGCTTTAAATGCAAATATAGTAGTGCAGGTGCTCTATTGCTGTTTGCTCATAAGAAGTGTCAGTACTCTCCCATTAAGTGTACTGCAGCAGTGCTGAGAAGTGCAAGCGCTCTCCCTTTCAAATTAAAGAAGTACCAGTCATTGCTTGCCCATTTAAAGCACTGCTGTTAAACCCCCAAAAGGTGTGTTGTTGGGCAATTGTCATGATGTGACAAAGAGACGACCTATTAGAGACACTGTTAAAGCTCAAAATGAGTGCTGGATGGCGTTCAACCAGAATCTATAGGAGGGCAGCATGCTGATGGCAGTGTTAAGGCCAAACGGATTGCTGTGTAACACTAGTGTGTGTGTGCAATATTTTACATTACAATGTGAGAAATTTCTGTAAGCATCGTCTTTGTGCTTTACATCGGCTAAACACCTACAAACATAAAAAAAATACAAAACCCTGTTCGGGTCATAAAGTAGGGAACTGATTTCTTTTTATCGAAACATAATTATTATCAGGCTAAAAACGTGCTTGACAATTTAGGTTACCTACGCCCTATAGCGGTAATAATGTTACCGCTGGACACGTGCCGTTTACCACGTCAAGAAAAGCGAGTAAATGTGAAAATGTGCATCCATTGTGAGTTTTGTCTGCTTTTGTCGGCCTGGCGGCGCTGTTGGGCTCTGTCTTTTCCCTTTTGGCTGGCAATTCAGGATGGTTCGTGCGCTGCCTGAAACATTGGGGCGCCGCCTCTTCCCTGGAGAGGCGCATTCCGACTCTCGTTACTAAAGGGCCGTTCCTATTTTATCCTTCTTGTAACAACGGAAAACAATAGGTTACTTTCCTGGCTCTTTGTCGGCTTATTAAGTCACATTGAGCGTTAGCGCATGTTCCGACCATTAGCAGGAGAGCGTGAATCGCGCCTGACAGGTCGACGTTTCAGGAGCCAGGGACTTAGCTATAATTGAGGGGCACGGGTTTTCCGTCGGTTTCGATTAGAATGTTTTTCTTTTTTCATGAAAAACCTAGAGACTTAGTTTGCCAGCGGACGTTGAGCGGAGTATGTGAAAGTGAATGTTATTTTCCATCTTACCCCAAGGAAACAGCTCCGCCCTCGGGGCTTCCCCTGTGGGTTCACAACCTGCTGTCGTCACCCATCACACCCTTCTTACGTTACTCTGCGCGTCCAACGCCCTTTTACCCAGACGCTGGTTACTGTGTCTGACTCATGGCGCTGATAAGTGTCCAGCAACGGCAGGCCACATCCCGGCAAGGGGATCCGGCTAGCTGAAAATATAGCCCCTGAGCGGGCATGTCAGTCGAGCACCGGCACTGTGATATGCTGTCCAGCAGTGGAAGGGTTGCATCTAAGATGTACAGCCAACATTGCACAGGGGCCTGGGGCAGTGCCAGCAAGAGTTCAGCAATGCTTGGGAAATAGTGAAACAAACGAAACTTTCAGTATCTGTGATAGCTGTTTTGAAACAACTTTTAGACCTACTCTGAATATAGGGATATTTATAAACACGGCCTCGCTTATCAGCATTTACAAGACATGGGAAACACCATATCTAATCACCAGGGATTTCCACCCCTATCATTTGGATACACCATGACCATGCACAATGATTCGATGGACTAATAATGTGGCAATCTATATTTATATCAAGCTCAGCACATCTGGAATGCTATCGAAGCTAATTTAATCTTGACAATGATAATGAAATCCTTGTTACACAAAATTAAAGTATAGCATCTCCCCAAAAAATGTCAGGAAGTCAACAAATGATTAATGGCGTCTTCAAATTAGGCGGCCAAATAAGGAGCCTCAGAAGGATTCTTAACTCTCAACCAGTTTTTTTTTTCTCTTCAGACTCTGTGCGAGTCGCTCCAACACTCCGTGTGTTTAAATATGAGCTTTTAAATACCGAATCAATATGCTGTGTCAGTATTTTGGGACTGAAATTCAGTTGCAAAGCACTGAAACTTATGGAGCTCTGAATGCTGATGATAAGCCATTCACAAAAGGTAATGGGTACCCTGGGGACCTTTTGCCCTTTGTGAATGTAAAACAAAGTTTGGTGAGGAGAAGGCAGTGGTCTAAGGCACCATTACCATTTCTTACACATGATTAGAAAAAAGAAAGCTTTTTTTTTTAAATGCAGTCCATTTCCATATTGACCTTGCTATGATACCCTCCAATCTTAGCCAGTCACAATTTAGGACCTACCTCACTAATGTTTATGAGTTAGGTCGTACTGTGACCCACTGCCATTCACATTTTTAAGATCCGACGATCAGTACATAAGTTGATTCTCAAAAATATTCACTGTTCACAATTTGCAACCTTTGCTGGACATGGAAAAAATTTACTCCGGGAACCTATAAACTGGGGTTCAAGGTGTGGCAGAGGAAACAGAGTTGAGTTATGAGGCCCGCGCCTGAAAAGCAAAGTCTGACATTCAGCTTATACATCTCTTAAAAGAAAATGTGGCTGCAAAGAAATTGACAATAAGGACAAATGTGACGGCAAACCTGTTCTACCATACTTAATTGGTCACAAAGAGGCAGCATTTCAAAATATTGTACAGGTTTAAGATTCCTACTGCAGATATCTTTGTGTGCTCAGCATTTTTTAAGTGATTATAATAGTCCTAAAATAACTCTGGTGGTTAATGCAGTTCTGGGAGAGTTGAGTGTTTTGTTCAATCACAATTTTGACTCATAAAGTGGCATAGAGAGTTAATTAATGGACCTGCTGCAAAGCACACAATCTAACATGCAGATCACAGATTTGTATTTTATGCAGATAGGTAAGTGAGCTACTACTTCTGACACTAAGGTTATTGTGTTACTTCTGAAAGTTACAGTTATCTATTTACCAGCATCAGAGATCTGCTTGTAAATTGTAAGTCTTGGGTATAGATCATTAATGTTTTTTTTTGCTTAATCTATTTTTATTCTAAGATTGCAAAGAAGAGCTCCTCTAGGAATTAATAATTTCTTTTTTTAGAACAGACAAGCCCAATCACTGCGTTATGTTTTATAGTGTGACTTTGTGTTCCTCCTGACCCTTTGTTCCTAACACATAGGGGGTCATTCTGACCCTGGCGGTCATCGACCGCCAGGGTCGACGACCACGGAAGCACCGCAAACAGGCTGGCGGTGCTTCCTTT
This sequence comes from Pleurodeles waltl, assembly GCF_031143425.1. NCBI lineage: Eukaryota > Metazoa > Chordata > Amphibia > Caudata > Salamandridae > Pleurodeles > Pleurodeles waltl. The sequence goes on along the minus strand of NC_090444.1, from coordinate 415,421,531 downwards.
TGTATTCCGACCGCGGCTTCAGCCGCGGTCGCCCAGCCGGGTCCGGCGGTTTCCCGCCGGATTTCCACCGGCTGGGAGCAGCGCCGCCATGGGGATTCCGACCCCCTTCCCGCCAGCCTGTTTCTGGCGGTTTTCACCGCCAGAACCAGGATGGTGGGAAAGGGCCCCTGCACTGCCCATGCCACTGCATTGCAGACAGTGAAAATTGCGACGGGTGCAACTGCACCCGTCGCACCCCTGCAACTCCGCCGGCTCCATTTGGAGCTGTCTTCATTGTTGCAGGGCCTTTCCCGCTGGGCCGGTGGGCGCTCCTTTGGCGGGCGCCCGCCGGCCCAGCGGGAAAGCCAGAATGGCCTCCGCGGTCCTTTGACCGCGGAGCGGCCAAGTGGCGGTTCCCGTTTGGCACTCGGAATGAGGGCCATAATGTCTACAAGTAGGATGATATGTGATGCCTACACACTATAACCCCCATTGTACGTTGATTTATAAAATTTTATGATTTACTGTGTGTTAGTGTGTGTGTTAGACCTGACATCCTTAGGGCGGTCTTGATTCTAACCTTTTTGCCTGCTGACCAGTGCTAAAGTGCATGTGCTCTCACCTCTAAACCTAGTTTGATTAGTACATCCACAATTGGCATACTGAATGTACTTATACGTTCCTGGTAAAGTGCACTACATGTACCTAGGGCTTGTAAATTAAATGCTACTAGAGGAATTGCATCACTGCTTGTGCCACCCACTCAAGTAGCCCTTAAACATGTCTCAGGCCTGCCATTGCAGAGCCTGTTTTTGCAGTTTACACTGCCATACCTACCTGGCATTTAAAAACTATTGCCAAGCCTTAACTTAAACTCCCCTTTTATTACATATGTCACCCCTAAGGTAGGAGCCAGGTAGCCCATAAGGCAAGGTGCTATGTAATTAAAAGGCAGAACATATGCCTTTAAGTATTTCATGTCTTGGTAGTGAAAAACTCCTACATTTGTTTTTCACTAACACAAGGTCTACTCTTCTCATAGGTTAACATTGAGGATTCCTTATTACATTTAATAAGCTGTAATTCGTAATGGAGAAGTAGTAGATATATCACGTTTAGTATCTATGGAATTGTAATAATACATCCTCTTTAATTGCAAAGTCAGCTTTTTTGGTACAATTTTGATAATGCCACTTTTGGAAAGTTGCCATTTTCCTGCTCTCCTACCCTGTATGCCTCCAGTCTGTTTCCCATACATAAACGGTCTAGGTGACAACTGGACTTTGTACACTCCCTATAGACAGCCACACGCAAAGGGAGCTTAGGTGTGACTGATGGGCCACCAACATCCTGATGGGCCATTCTGGACAGGATGGAAGGGAGGAGCTGACAAACCTGAATAGGCATTGTCCTGCTCCACTCAAAGGGCTGCATAACCCCCTGTAGTGTGTTTGGAGCCAGGGCAGGAAGAAAGGACCTCTGTGCACTTCATTCTTCTTTGAAGTCACCCCCACTTCAAAGGCACAAGTGGGTATAAGTACTGGACCTTCAACCCTACCAACTCTGTACTCTACTGCCAGGAAGAAGGGCTGCTGTACTTCTAAAAGGAGTGCTACTCTGGACTTCTGCACTGGAAGAACTGTGTTTCTGCTGTGCAGCCCTGCTGTTCTCTACCCTGTTGAAAAAGGACTGGACCCATCTCACTTGAACCCAGAGTGACTCCAAGGCCTTGCTGGCTTGCCTCATGTTCTTCTGAAGTCTGAAGTCTGAAGTCTGAGGGGTGCAAAATACTGCCAACTTATCATCAACAACACCTGGTCTTTGGTTGCTGGAAGTTTTGCCCTGCCAAGTAGTGCCAATCCAGTCCTTGGACCTTGGAAGTGAGTAAAAAGGGCTGCAACTGCCAGAAACTGCACATCAACACCCTTGTGCTGATCAGAACTGGCGCATCACCATCGATGCTGATGCATCACCACTGCTGTGAGGATCAGGAGCATTGCTTGCCGACTACATGACACATCACCTCCATTCCTGGTGCATCTCTGTCTTTGCACTGTTCGGAGGCAACACATCAACTGCATGTTTGGGATTGATACCACCGCATTGCCTCCCTTTATCCTCACATTTTGCTCTTGACGTCAACACAGCTCCAATCCCAAAGTACAGTTTCAACCGACAAAGACTGGTCCCTGTATCTGACCTGAACTCCATAGCGGTCGACCTGACTTTTCAGATTTGACCTGGTCTAGTATGACCCGATAGCCCCAGTCGGCGCTTTATGCCTCTAAGCACTACAACAAGGTTTATTCTTTAAACATTCATATCACTACTTCTACTTATTGGAATTTTGCCATTTTGCTCTTGTGTTATTCATAAAAATATGATATATTTTACTAACCTGCTGTGCAGACTTTTTGTGGTGTTTCACTGTGTTACTGTTTAAAGTGTTGCACAAATACTTTACACATGCCTCTTCAGTTAAGCCTGCCTGCTCTGTGCCAGGCTACTAGAGGGTGAGTACAGGTTAATTAAAATGTGTATCTGACTTACACTGACTATAATTGTGGTTGCTGCTTGGACAGGGTGCATACCCCTGCCAACCAGAAGCAGAGTTTCTAATCACTGCATCTCTGTGTGTAATTTAAAGTGCTCTGACACCCTACACTGAGAAGTTAGGTGCCATTGAGATCAAAATTAACATAGTTACTCCAACACACAGATAATTCTTGCATTCTTAAAATGGGGGGGAGGGTCAAAAACCTGCCTGATGGTCATAATTTCTTTAAAGTACTTGTGATATGATAAGCTATGTGCCTGCTTTCCCTACTGTTGCATTGTTATCTAGATGTTAACCTACAGATGCTCCCAGCCATGATGATTCTTGAACAAAAGAAGGGCTGATGGCCCCTTAATCAGGACTTTGTTGGAGCCTGGCTTGAAGTGAAAATAAACAAGCCCACTTTCTGACTTCGGAGTGCTGCACCGAATGGAATGCAGACAACATGCAGATGCTACTGGTTTGTGTCCCAGTGTCAGAACAAATTTAGGACTGGTAGATGAACACAAGACCGACACTGACTGGGCACTCTTCTGAAATTCATTGTGCACAGCGGATTTAGTGCTTCTGCAGTTGAGCTTCTCTGATTTTACAAGGTCACCATTCATTTTTCTAAGACTTCTAAACGGTGTTGCTTCCCCTGCATACATACTCTTCCTCCACAAATGCAGCAACATTTTATTATTTTCTTGTGTGTTCCTTGACTGTAATGAGTAGATACATTTTGCAAGATCTATTAACACCTCCTGCCCTGCATGTCACCAGATCCCCACCAGTGCTTCTGAAGGTCTCATAAAAGCTATTTACTTTTGGGAATCAGCAGTGAATCCATCAAAGTGCACCCCATGGAAAGAAGAGCCACACGTCATATTACCACCCCTTCTCTTAAAAGAAACAGGATGGGGAGAAGCACACTGGGGCCTATTCTGAAATTGCATTGGTATGTGTTTATTAGTAGTACAATAGTACTACTAACATACAAGAAAATACTATCAACACACTTACGTGCAGAGTTTTTAGCCTCCACCTCTTCATTCTTTCCTGTGCAGCAATCTCCACCCATACTGCAGAGATCTCCACATAGGCAGGTATACTATTTTTGTAGTGAATGTGGGAGGGGTGAAGAAGGGGATGGAAAATGGGGAATATTTATGACTAAACAGGAGGGGTTTTGGCAGGAGTAAGGAGGGATTAAGGGTAGGTTAGGCAGGGATTTAGGTAGGAATGTGTACCCACTAATAAAAAAATGAGCATCTTCCTATTCACAAATTGCACATCTAAAGATATTACATTCAAAAAGGCCCCAAAATAGTCGTAAGTGTACTGAGCTGAGAGCTGAAGTAAGTCTAGCACCACACAGGCTACTCACAGGTAATGCAGCACCTTCCCATGGAAATAATGGGGCTAGGAACGTAAAAAACTCTTCCAGGAAACAATGTAAAAATAAGTTAACTAGTTTTCATAAACAAAAAAAAAAAATATATATATATATATAATAACTTTAATGTTAAGCAAATGTAAATATAAATTATAACTGAATTGTATTTTATTTTGAAATAATTTATTTACTTTTTACTTTGAAAAAAGATGTAACTTCAATTTTTATAAAAAAAATAATTACATTAAACTGAATAAATTTCATACATAACTTCTACTAACATTTAATACGTAATAAATAAGTGTAAACATTTTACTTTAGGTGGGTTTATTTTGTAATAATCTTTAAACATGTTTTAATGTAATATAAACGTTTTTAGAAAATATTTTAATTTAGCTTATAACACCAGTAACATTAAAAAAAACTATTCTTCATTTACAAATATGCATAAAATAATTTACCATAAACATTTAACAAACATTTTAATTTTTTTTTTACATTTAATACAGTTTTAATAATTTCTGTCTACTTTACTATAGTGACATCTCTGCCCAGAATGAGGAAGTATTCGCCAGGTGTGTGGAATGTTGAATACAGTCTAGTATTAGTGACTTTACAGATGTATTTTTACATTTTGTATTCACTCCGTTACCTATTTCAGGTGGTCAGGACACATAAGGCTATGCTTTTTAGTCACTTTACACTCACAAATGGTAAAAAGATAAAGCATAGTAAAGTTACTCAAAAGTGTAAGAGTAACATTATACATATAGATTTACTCAGATGTAAAGTTACCTTTGTGAATAACTTTCACAATCTACCAGTAAATGCGAAGAAGCAGCCTGGCCTAACCTGCAGCACCAAAACTAGGTAGTACCATGATAGCACCCAAGCAGGGAAAATAAAAAAAAAACTGTTGATAAACAGTGCATCCAAATTGACTGCCCATAAAAATCTTCCCCTTTCTCATGCCACCTGTGTCCCTCTTAAGCTAAATGAATTAATAGTTTTGTCCTCCATTTCCCCCCTCAGTTTGCTTTAGGCAGCAATATGTAAATTAACCCAAACCTTTGTTACTTTCAGGAAGCAAAGACCTCCACAGTACTAACAATGATGCTTTGAAGGTTAGCTGTTATTACACTCAAACGCACATTTCTACTGACTGAGCATTGACAAGAGAGTTGAGCATCCCGAAATAAAATGCTTCAGCAGGATGCTGCCCATATGCAAACAGCAGGATGGTAGAGCTGCTTGTCCTATTTACTCCCGAATAAACTGGTCTCCTCAGAGTTCCTCTCAGAATCAGAACACAAATAACCCCAGAACTGTAGCAGCATAGGCAAGCATCATCAGTAAGTTGCAGCTTGAAGCCTACAGGATGGCAACCTCTTCACTCACATCCGGACAGTCACAGAGGAGAGGACCATTTCTTGTGGGGGAACAGAAGACTGCATTGCACATAGTTGTTCCCTGAATGTAACGGAACAAGCAAGCTCCAAAAATGAACTAGATTGTATCCCAGTGTAGATGTGACAGATCGAACAGTATAAAGGCAACGGAGAGGTGTGGAATTGATTAGGTAAGTGGTTTATTCTAATTAATTGGTGAAAACAAAATGTTTATAACAAAGGTGGGGTTGGATTTTCCCGGACTTGTGGTCTTGTTCGTCTGCTTTCCCGGATTGGTGATTTCTTCTATTTTTCCTTGGTGTCTCTTTCAGGGTAAATGCGAGCTTGCCCTCTCAGGTGGATCCAGGACGAAACCGGAAACAGAAGGACAAAAACACTCGGGTAAGTATAGGACCTATAACAGGGTTTTCACTCTCTCACTATCACCGACTGGGGAAAAGGTAAGAACACAAGGAGGGGGATTGGTGCCAGTGAGGAGTTGGGGAAATGATGTGACCATAAACTAAGATTGGTGGGAAAAAGTGCCTCACATGTGCTGGTCGCGGTGCCTCTTATTAAACCTCCCTCTTCACCCCTCCTCTATACCCCCTCCCCAGTCCTTTTCTTATTTGTGCCCTTTTTCTGAGTCCACAAGGACCGTACCTTGGTTAGCCACGACCCTCCAGGGTCGTGGCTGGCGTTGTGGCTGTCCTCCGGTTGCTCTCTCCCTTCAGGATTGTCCAGCTCGAGGTCCTCGTCGTCTTCAGGCTTTCCTTGTCCTTCCTTCCTCGTGGGTTTTTCTTCCAGGTGTTCCTCCTCTCTTGCTGTCTCCTCCGATCTCCTACTCTCCTCTCTTCTCACGGGTCGCTCTCCCGGTTGCGGCGCCGTTTCCTTTTCTCCTCTGCCGTGCCGGAAAACCACCTTGGTTTCCCTGGCAACGGCATTCTCCCAGCCTCGCTCTCGTCGCGATACCCCGACAACGGGGAGACGCGGAAGTGACGTATCGGCATCGTCCGATACGTCACAGGTAGCGTTCTGTGCCGGGAACACCCGGTCACACACCTCTCCCCATGAACGGTCCTGTTCGAGGACCGTAGTAGAGTCCGGGAACCGAGATAAATAATCAGCCGGGGCCTGTTGGGGACCTGGTATGTGACGGACCTGAAAGGAAAATGGTTGGAGTTCAAGGAACCATCTCAAGATCCGGGAATTTGTATCCTTATGAGCGGATAACCAAGTGAGGGGAGCATGATCTGTAAAAAGTATAAAAGGTCGACCCAAGAGGTAATACTGTAAGGTGTCTACGGCCCATTTAATGGCCAAACATTCCCTTTCGATAGTAGGATAGTGGCGTTCCCGGGGAAACAGTTTTCGGCTGACATATACTACCGGGTGATCCCTACCTTCCCCATCGGGTTGGGCCAGTACTCCCCCCAAACCTACATCAGAGGCATCTGTGTATAGATGGAAGGGTTTTGAGAAATCCGGGCACCGTAGTATTGGGTCTCGAGTCAGATAGGACTTCAGTTGCTCAAAGCTAGCCTTCTGTTGATCCGAAAAAGGGGCTAACCGATTAGGATGGGATTTAGAGAAAAGATCTGTGAGGGGGGCGGCAAGGGTGGAATATTCGGGTATGAACCTTCAATAGTAGCCTACTAACCCTAGGAACGAACGCAAATCTTTTTGTTGTTGTAGGGTTAGGTTCATTTAGAATGGCATCTACTTTCTTAGTTTGAGGTTGTAGGCTCCCTTGACTGATTTTGTATCCTAAGTATGATATGTCGGGTTTTCCTATAACGCACTTTTTAGGGTTGGCAGTTAACCCAGCGTGTGCAAGAGTGTGGAATATCTGTTGTAAATGTATTAGATGATCATCCCAGGTTTCACTAAAGATACCTACGTCATCAAGGTAAGCTGCTGCAAAAGTTTGAAATGGGTTTAGGAGTCTATCCATTAACCGTTGGAACGTAGCTGGTGCTCCATGCAGTCCGAATGGTAACACAGTGAAATGATAAAGACCGGACTGAGTGGCAAAAGCCGTTTTCTCTTTGTCCTCTGGGGCTAATGGAATCTGCCAATATCCTTTAGTCAAATCTAATGTGGACATATATTTTGCCTTTCCCAGTTTCTCTAGTACGTCATCCACTCTAGGTATTGGATACGTGTGAAACATTGAATTTTCGTTAAGCTTCCGGAAGTCAATACAAAATCTAATAGTACCGTCAGGTTTTGGTACCAGGACCACTGGGGAGCACCAGGGACTAGTCGAAGGCTCTATCACTCCTAGTTTCAGCATTTTCTGGATTTCGTCCTCCATAATCTGTTTTCTTGCCTCGGGGATACGATACGGCCGTAACCTGACAATTTTCCCTGGTGTAGTCTTTATTTTATGGGTTATCAAGGTGGTTTTACCTGGTACTACTGAAAAGAACTTCCTGAAGTGCTCTAGTAAGCTGTATACCTGTTCCTTCTCTGGTATTGTTAATGTTTCGTTTACTGCGGGAAGCCTTTCCCCATCATTGTGTTCGGTTGGACAAAACTGTATATGCAAGTTTTTGCTAGGACATAGGAATCGGCCAATTGCTCCGGAAGTGTCGGAGTTGTCTGGTTCTTCCCATTTTTTAAAGAGATTTATATGATAAATCTGGGTTTTCTGAGGAGTTCGAGATTTCAATTAGGTAAGTGACCGGAGAAACGGCTCGTAGTACCTTATGGGGACCCTGCCATTTTGCAACCAGTTTTTGTTCAGACGTGGGACGCATTATTAGAACCTGATCTCCTGGTTGTAAAACCCTTAACTTACTCCCTCGGTCATAATACTGTTTCTGGTTTTGTTGGGCTTGTTCCATATTTACTCTGACTGTTTCCCATAAACCTTGTAATTGAGACCTTAAGTAGTGGGCATATTCTAATAAAGGTCTTCCCCCTTCTTCCGCCTCTTCTTCCCATGTTTCAATGGCCATGTCTAAAAGGGACCGAGGCTGTCTTCCGAACACGAGCTCAAAAGGGCTGTGGCCTGTGGAGGCCTGTTCATGGGTTCGTATAGCGTATAACACTAGTGGTAACTTCTGATCCCAGTCTCTCCCTGAATCCTCTACTACTTTCCTCAGTAGGGTTTTTATTGTTCGGTTGTACCGTTCCACCAGTCCATCCGTCTGTGGATGGTACACCGAAGTTCGAATTTGGGAAATACCTAATGTCTTACAGACCTGCTTCATGAGCGTAGACATAAAAGGGGTTCCCTGGTCAGTGAGTATTTCATGCGGAAACCCAACTCGAGAGAAGACATTTATCATTGCTTGGGCAACCGTTTTGGTTGTCATGCTTTTTAGGGGAACGGCCTCGGGGTATCGGGTGGCATAATCAACCATAACTAGGATATACATGTGACCTTTCGTTGAGGGTACTACAGGACCAATCAGGTCCATTCCCATCCTACTAAAAGGGATGTCTATGATGGGTAGGGGCATTAGAGGGGCTTTCTTAGGTCTACCCGGTTCAGTAAGTTGGCACCTGGGACATTGGGAACAATATTTGCGTATGTGGGCGAAAACCCCCGGCCAATAAAACCGCCTAAGGAGGTACTCTTCGGTTTTTTCCCTCCCATAATGACCCCCACCTGGTTGACAATGAGCCAAAGTTAGGACATGCTCTCTATAATGCTCGGGTACTAATAATTGCTGTTTATGGTCCCCTGTACGTGTAGTGGTTACCCTGTATAAGAGGTTTTTCTTGATTAGGAAGTAGGGACCCACCTCCTCGGTTTCTTCTGATTTTGCTGCCTTCCATACTTGGGAGAGAGAAGGATCTTCTCTCTGTCGCTGGGGAAATCTGACAGGTACCTCATGTGTTTCGGCAATAAGACCTGGGTTTTGTCTTGGTACCTCTTTTCCCCGGTGATTCGCTCTTTCTGACCGTTTCTCTCTACGTGACAATTGCCTACGGGTTATAGGGCATTCAATAGCACTGTCAGAAAAGGGAGCTTCCCTCCACCAGTCTTGTGTCAGTTTGGGTTTTCTAACGTGGTCCAGGATCTCTTGGAAATGTTGATAATCAGTTCCGATGATACACTCCTCGATCAGATCTGTCATTATTCCCACGGGTAGGACGTCCCGGTAATTTCTCCACTCTACTGTTAGTTTATGTAAGGGGTATTGCTCTTTGTCCCCGTGAATACAGCAAATATTCACCCATCGCTCTACTTCCTTCTCTGCTATGTTTACTATATCTTTCCTCACTACGGATTGGCTACACCCGGAATCAATAAGAGCCCATACTGCGCGTCCATTGATGTTCAGGGTCTGTTTAAACTTCGGGTTACCTCTGCCTGTACACAGTACCCGTCGTCGAGTTACTCCAATCTCCATTGGCTCACTACTATCCTGTTTCCTCGGACACATGCGGGCGATGTGTCCCCATTCCCCACAGTTGTAACATTGGGGTCCAGATACTGGTGGATGGTCGGTTAGTCTGCGAGGAACGGGTTCGTCGGGGATGGCTCTGGGAGTGCTTTTAGTGTTGGATAGCCCTGGTTTTATGCTGGGTCGGGGTGGTACACTTCTTATATCCACCGAGCGATGATAAGCACATGCTAAATCGATCGCCATGTCCGTATTCACCTTTGGATGTTGACGGATCCAGTGTTTTGTAGCCGTAGGCAAGGTATCTAGATATTGTTCGAGAACGATCGTTTGGATCACTTCCTCCCTGCTATTCCCGGAAGGACCCAACCACTTCAAAGCCAAATCCTTTACGCGATAGTAAAAGGTTCGGGGGTCCTCATTCGGTCCCCATTTGATTTTCCGGAATTTGACCCTATAATATTCAGTGTCATGTCCTACACGTTCTAAGATACTAGTCTTTATTTCTTGGTAGGGTGTGGTTCCACCCGGGTTTGCTGCTTGATACGCTGCTTGTAATATCCCCGTAAGGAGGGGTGCGACATACTGACCCCACCTATCCTCAGGCCATTGGGCTGATGAAGCCACTCTCTCAAAATTAGTGAAAAAGGATTCGGGGTCTTCACCTTCTTGATATTTCTGCAACACGGAACTTGGGACATTGGGGTGAACCTTACTGACAGCAATAGTCTCGGTTAATTTCTTCATGGCCGTCTCGTGGACCAGTTGATTATTTGCAAGGATTGTTGCCTGACTTTTCAAAGCCGACTGTAAGGCTTCCCTGTCCTCTTTTGCTTCTCGCTGGTGGGCCTCCCACACTAGCTGTAGGTGTCGCTGGCCTTCGGCCAATTGTTTTATCATATCCTCCAACGAGGGAGTGTCACTCATTGCGTATACTGTTCGGTTGTCTGGGAGGGGTCCAAACAAAATATCCCACTTCTGACAACACTGTGACAGATCGAACAGTATAAAGGCAACGGAGAGGTGTGGAATTGATTAGGTAAGTGGTTTATTCTAATTAATTGGTGAAAACAAAATGTTTATAACAAAGGTGGGGTTGGATTTTCCCGGACTTGTGGTCTTGTTCGTCTGCTTTCCCGGATTGGTGATTTCTTCTATTTTTCCTTGGTGTCTCTTTCAGGGTAAATGCGAGCTTGCCCTCTCAGGTGGATCCAGGACGACACCGGAAACAGAAGGACAAAAACACTCGGGTAAGTATAGGACCTATAACAGGGTTTTCACTCTCTCACTATCACCGACTGGGGAAAAGGTAAGAACACAAGGAGGGGGATTGGTGCCAGTGAGGAGTTGGGGAAATGATGTGACCATAAACTAAGATTGGTGGGAAAAAGTGCCTCACATGTGCTGGTCGCGGTGCCTCTTATTAAACCTCCCTCTTCACCCCTCCTCTATACCCCCTCCCCAGTCCTTTTCTTATTTGTGCCCTTTTTCTGAGTCCACAAGGACCGTACCTTGGTTAGCCACGACCCTCCAGGGTCGTGGCTGGCGTTGTGGCTGTCCTCCGGTTGCTCTCTCCCTTCAGGATTGTCCAGCTCGTGCTCCTCGTCGTCTTCAGGCTTTCCTCGTCCTTCCTTCCTCGTGGGTTTTTCTTCCAGGTGTTCCTCCTCTTTTGCTGTCTCCTCCGATCTCCTACTCTCCTCTCTTCTCACGGGTCGCTCTCCCGGTTGCGGTGCCGTTTCCTTTTCTCCTCTGCCGTGCTGGAAAACCACCTTGGTTTCCCTGGCAACGGCATTCTCCCAGCCTCGCTCTCGTCGCGTTTCCCCGACAACGGGGAGACGCGGAAGTGACGTATCAGCATCGTCCGATACGTCACAGGTAGCGTTCTGTGCCGGGAACACCCGCTCACAGTAGATAACAATCACTGTTATTAATTCAGGCTTGAGGCTCTCTAACTAGGAGTTGAATGTCCAGACATGGGACCCAAGCTAACTGTGCCAAAGAAACCAGGTTGAACTTCACTGTTGTGGCCCAGTTAGGCCAGAACTACTCTGAGGTTGCCTGTGTTTCCGTTCAGAGGTGGCATTATCTAGCAGTTTGTGATGCATACACCCAAATAACTGGATATCTACACCATATATCCTTTCTTGATTGACAAGCACTCAATTGCCATTAAAGTTTCTGTTAGTGAAGGTCAGAAAGCATACATCAACCAATGTAGAATCAACGCAGACAAGGGAACACTGCAGAAATACACTCTGGATACTCTATATTTGCAATACCAAGACTATTACAAGACACGCCATAGTGAATATTAAATCAAGTAAACCCATATGAGAGAACAATGCCAAGCCCAATTTACAGTCCTAATGTAGTCAGCCCAACCTCACAGAGCACGTCCAAGATGGCCAAGGATTGTTACTGTGAAAAAATGCAGACAGCCTCCTTCCTTCTCAAAATATAGAGCAAAGAATCAAGAGAGCCATTGCTGCCTTGCAGACCAACTTATACTTCTTGGAAAAACTACCCATTCTCTCTAACCCCCTTCTCCTGCTTTCTACCTACGCCATGACATCTTTGTATCCTAATGGAGTTTGGTTGGGGTTCGCGATGTGATTGTGACTCAAGAGAAATTGGGGGAGAGTGACTCCCACCTTTGCTAGGTATCACTAAGCATGTTCTAGAATACATAACAGCCTCAGTGTTGAAATGGCCTCTCTGCAGGGTCACCCCCAAACCTTTTGCCTTCCTTCTTCTTTTCTGACCTCATTGTTGCTGGCTTTAATCTCTGCACACTTTACCACTGCCAATCAGTGCTAAAGTGCATATGCTCCCTCCCTAAAACATGTTAACATTGGTTCCTACCCATTAGGCATATTTGATCTACTTGTAAGTCCCTAGTAAAGTGCACTACATGCGCCCAGGGCCTTTAGATTGAATGCTACTAGTGGGCCAACAGAATCGGTTGTAGCCCCTTAACCATGTCTCAGGCCTGCCTTTGCAAGGCCTGTGTGTGCAGTTTCACTGCCACTTGAACTTGGCATTTAGAAGTACTTGCCAAGCCTTAAACTCCCCTTTTTCTACATATAAGTCATCCCTAAGGTAGGCCCTAGGTAACCCACAGGGCAGGGTGCTGTGTAGGTAAAAGGCAGGACATATACCTGTGTATTTTATATGTTCTGGTAATTAAAAACTCCTAAATTCATTTTCTACTGCTGTGAGGCCTGCTCCTTTTATAGGCTAACATAAGGGCTACCCTCATATATTGTCTGAGTGGAAGATTCTGATCAGAAAGGGGTAAACAGGTCATGTTTAGTATGGCCAGAACGGTAATAGAAAATCCTGCTTATTGGTGAAGTTGGATTTGATATTTCTTTTTGAGAAATGCCACTTTCAGAAAGTGAGCATTTCTCTGCACCTAAAATCCATCTGTGCCTTACAGCTTGCCTCCAATCAATGTCTGGGCTGGGCTGGTTGACAGCTTCCTTGTGCATTTCACCCAGACAACCACAAACACATGATACTCAGACACACCTTCACTCATCTGCATACTGAATGGGTCTTCCTGGGCTGGAAGGGTGGAGGGGCCTGACACTTACATTTCAAAGGCTAGTGGCCTGCCCTCACACAATGGACTGCCAAACCCCCTAATGGGACCCTGCCAGACAGACCTGTACTGAAAGGGGACCTTGTGCATTTCAAAACCACACTTTGAAGTCTCCCCCACTTCAAAGGCACTTTTGGGTATATAAACTGGGTCCCTGACCCCACCAACTCAGACACTTCCTGGGACATACACTTTTAACCACATCCTGCAACCTGCTAAGAGGAGGTGCTTTGCTGCCCAAAGGACTCACCTGGACTGCTTTGCTGTGAAGGACTGCTGCCTTGCTGTTGCCCTGCTACCCTGCTGGCTTCTGGCTCTGCTGAGAAGTTCTCTCTAAGGGCTTGGATTGAGCTTGCCTCCTGTTCCTGAAGTCTCAGGGCCAAAAAGACTTCTTCTCTTCAAAGGAGCTCCTTGTGCGGTGAAATTGACGCACAGCCTGAGGAATCGAAGCAGCGCCTGCAATGCGACAGAAACTCTGATTCATCACCCCACCGGATTGACGCAGCACTTGTAACATCGTCCTGCACACCCAGGATTTCCATGCATCGTCCTTGGGCGTCAAAAGACCCCGCATCACAGTGAGGATGCAAGACTGCGTGCAGGAAATCGACACAAAGCCCTTGCAGCATGGGAAAAATAGATGCATCGTCTGTGTGCGTCCAGAAATCTGACACACACTTTCCTTTTTCCACGCATCTCCTCCTCTGAGGTCTTCGTGCATGTAATTTTGATGCATACCAGGTACCTTGTGCACACAAGAGACAATTGTTGATTTCTAAAGACTTAAGAGTCTTCTTATCATTGCAAAAGTGATATTTCAACTTGTGCTTATCAAATCTTGATTGTTTTGACCTTAAATTACATAGATAAATATCTTATATTTTGTTAAGCCTGTGTGATATTTTTGTGGTGTTTTCACTGTGTTATTGCATGACATTGCACACATACTTTACGCATTACTTTCTAAGTTAAGCCTGACTGCTCAGTGCCAACCTACCAGAGGGTGGGCACAGGATAATTTGGATTGTGTGTGACTTACCCTGACTAGGATTGTGGTCCCTACTTGGACAAGGGTGTATACCTCTGTCAACTAGACATCCCATTTCTAATACTCAGCTAATGTCTGACCCACAATCACCAATACATGATTCAAACAAACATTTCAATCTGAATCTCTCACTGTCTAACCCTGATTTACAACTAGAGCTTGACTCAATACAAGTCCCCTAAGACAAATTATCCTTTCATACCCCTTAATGCATGCAGGATCCATCAGGGGATAGACCTGGGACTTTCAAAGAAGGAAAAGCACAGAAAAGACCTTCATGAGACATTTTCCAGTAACACACCTCCCTCCACACTGTCAGTGGACTGACATGACTCAGATCTGTTTATACTCATGATCCCCAGTACTTTGGGGGAGGGGCACGCTGGGTGCCCTAAATGTTAAGATAAAATATATATATCATACCTTATTCAGAGAAAAGGGGAACTGGCAAGTGCTTTCCACTCCTCTCTCTCTAAAGTGGTATTTCTCTTTAGGTAGGAAGCATTAAGATTCATACAAACTTCTTAGAGAAGAGCTATTTGTAAAGCAAAGTCCTTTCTGAGTTTCTGAAAAGAATGATATACCCACCACAACACATAATCACAACCCTTTTCAGGTGAACCTGCAAAGTCAGTAAATCAAACTGAGCTTAATCCACAGGTGGCTATGGCACATAGCAGACAAGCTTAACTGAAGCCAATGTGTAAAGTATTTATGCAGTACCAAAACAGTAACAAAGTAAAAATAAATAACAATAAATATCCAAAACTGACCTAAAAAACAGACTGAAATGTAGTAAACAAAATGACACCCTTATGACAAAAATTCAATAAGGGGAACTTGAGATACAACTTTGTACAGATTTAAGTAGGAATAGCTCCAAAAAGCACAAAGTGCCAATGATAGTCAATGGTCATGAAAGACTGGAAGCTATGCACAATTTGAGGCCATTTGCCAGGGAATGCAGGTTGGTTACACCAACCAATTTTGTCCTGGTCAAAATGTTACCATCTAACTTAGGGCCAGATGTATCATGAAGGCCTTTTGCGATTCGGAATTTGCGAGTTTTAAGAAATCGCTATTCCCGACTCGCAAAATGCCATGTATCACATTTGCGAATTGGTAATAGCGATTTCTTAAAAATCGCAAATGCTATTACCGAATCGCAAATTGCAATACCGGCCCCTTTCGCACCTATGGCCCTGTTGACCCATATCTGCACATTTTTTGCATTTCCAAAATTGCGATTTCTTAACTAGAAATCGCAATTCTGGAAATGCAAAACCCCAGGGTGCTGGGGGACTAAGGCCCCCTCTGCTGCACCCCAGACTTATTTTTTTCACCATGTAAGGTGCACACATGTCAAAAGGGCATGTGTGCTTTACATGTAATTTTTAAAAATGCATTTTAAATGCATTTTAAAAATTTGCACATGGTTACCACCAAGTTCAACTTAGTGGTAAATAGCGATTCCTAAATGCCCAAATCACATTTACGAATTGCTTCATACATGTGCTAAGCAAATTGCGACTCTCTAAATAAGAAATCGCAAATAAGGATTCCTTATTTGCGATTTCTTATTTAGAGGGTCGAAATTTGCAACTCTCTAAACAGGGTTGCAATTTCAAGGAATCGCTATTTTAGCGATTCCTTAAAATTGCCTTCAGAATGTCTTTCATACATTCTGAAATGGCTTTTTACATTCGCAAACGGGTATTCGCACCATTTGCGAATGCAAAAAAACTTGATACATCTGGCCCTTAGTTCTTTAAGTCCCAATGCCCCACATTAGTGCACTTCTAAATCCCTCCAAGACCTCAGGAGAGGCACTTAGAAACTCACAGGGTATTGGCAGAAGCCAAAAGCAGGGTCCACTGCAGGCCCAGTTGCCACGGTTCAGCTGGCCAGTTGCAAGAAAGGCCCCTTGTTGTTGCCATGCAGCCTCACAGAAGGTCAACCTAATAACCCCAGGAGTGCACTTTCTTTTCTCCTGGTGATGAGGGAGCAGGCCCAGCCCTACAGAGTTCCTTTCAGATCACAAACAGCAGGTCCAGTCCTTTTCTGTTTCTTCTAAGGTCCAGCAGTGTTCTGAAGTGGGTGCCTGGCATGAGCTGATGTGTGGAAATATTTACTGGGCATGCCCTAACCAATGGGGTAACAATCCCCAGGGCAACCATACCCACTACAGGCATTTTCATTATGGTGAAAGTCTTTGGCCACACAAAAGGTGGGCTTTCAGGGCTGGGGTGTGTGCTATGGTAATCCTAGTGCCCTCCCACATCTAACACTAAATTTCAGCTTGAATCAGCCACAGTACCCACAATAAACCTGGAAACAGAAGGCTGGTAGGGCAAATGAATGGTTCATCAGCAACCAGATGGTAGATACACAAGAATTGTCTTTGCACCATGTTCTCTTCCTTTCAAGTGTGACTCAAGTGTAATGTGTAAAAGGTAGAGAAAGAAGTATGGTAGGACAAAAGCATGGTCCACTAGCAACCAGGCAGTGCATACATAAGAATGGTCTTGCTGTTCTGTTCTCTACCTCTTAAGTGTGCCTCAAGTGTTTATGTAAACCCAGTAGATCTGCCTAGCAAGATCTGATATTCTAATATGATCAGACACTGTAGTGCTACAAGGATGGCAACAGTTCCCACTCTACATTTACTTTGAGATTCAGAGGAGTCATCTATAGCACAAGACATCTTTAATGGTACAGACACGCTAAAAATCGATGGATTGAAATGCTGTCAAGGGCAGTTGGCAGTCACTGAGCTTAATGCAAGTATTTATCTTATCACTTTTTGTGCTAAGTGAGTCTTTCTAGTTAGGAGGGTTATCAGTTGCTGAGATTGATGAAAGCATTTCCCCAATCATTGTTGTTGTTAAGAGAGTCTCCTTGAATGGGAGGTGCATACTTGGGTTCCAAACTGGCATGCCATAAGACTCAAACTGCACCTGACCTATTCACCCCAATAAGGCCAAAACCATAATTGAGTTGCTTATGTTCTTGCTCACTGGGGACCTGGCCAGGCAGTTTGGTCAGGACCATCACTATTGAAAGGGGACAAACACTGATATGAATATTATTGTTCTGCATCTGAAACGGTGTCAGGATACATGTTTACAGTTTAAGACCTGGCTGGCATGGGAAAGAAATGTTCCAAACCTTCTTGTACCAAGCTCTGTTTGAGAAAAAAAGTGTGGTGGTTGTAACAGAATGCCATTGGTGCTTGGCAAAAAGCTTCTTCTATTTAGAAATTGCATTATGCCACATAACCCAAAAGCAAAGCTACATTTTCCAGGAGTCTTCGAATGTTCACATCGTTTTCAGATGTCAGTGGCCATTTTGAATTATAAGGTTTAGGGTTTCTCTTATTTCATGTATTGCTATATACGTGTGCTAAGATGTCACACAGTCGGGACCTTGTTACTTGTATCTGTAAAATCATTTGAATCTCCGTTTGAGAATACAGAGAAGTATTCTGAAAATCAAGTTGTGGCTGGGAAAACTAACTTTGAACTGATTGAACCTTTACTTCAGTAAAGTTAACGACTGTTTCATATGAACTTTTAATATAGTCTATGAAGAAACAAGAAGGATTCTTGGACCATGGCTACTGAATATTCATGACAGCCATACATAGTTTTAAGTTAAAGAACAAGTAGTGTGTAGCAAATGTTTCTAACAGCATAAAAAAAGTATATTGATTGCCGTTAATTATCTTTTATTTACACAAAAGGCAAATTGGAAACAAAGCCTGTCTGAATCAGTGCATCTTCAGGAGGCACAAGGTAGTTAATTTCCTTCTTAATAGGGGAGAAAGGGCACTCAACATATACATACAGTTACTTCGGTTTCAGGAAAATCAGCTTTACACTGGAATGCAGAAAGTTGGTTATACAGAGTTATTTTGAGGTATATAATTTCCACTGTTATGGTTAGATGCAGCGTCTTAATGATAGATAAATAAAAATATCTTATCTTGCCTTTAGATATTGACTTCGTCCTGCAGACATCAGTCCTAAGCATCGCGACTATCCAGAGCGGTGCTGTATCAGTGGCTCAATTCCCTCTCTTATCCCATTCCTCTCCTCTAGTTTCTTTCTACCAACATTTTAGTTTGTATGTTGGTGGTGGATGCAGTGGGAGGGGTGAGGTGGTGAGTGGGGGGGGAGGGGGGGGGGGAGTGCATTGTCACTGCTGGGTCCAGAATAAAAGGTTAGTGCTTTCTGACAAATTGTACAGACAAGCTAAAAACAGTACACTGGAATGTGCCTAGAGCGATTAGCAGTGGCTGAAAATAGTTTAAGCATTCCACTTTTCACCTTTTGTTCTGTCTAGATTAGCCTTTCTTACTTAGCAGCATTATGCCCACATGTGTTCCCCACGTTTGCTGTGCCATAGTACCCAAGTTGGGCTGCACTGAAGAGAACTAAGGCCAAACACAGTCTTGGGTGGCTAGTGTTCAGAGGGGACGTAGTCGCAGTGAGCCACAAGATTCAAAATGCTTCTCACTGGTGATGAATCATGAGGGTAAAATCGGTCCTTTTTAGGTCGAGCGTTAGTGTTCGGCCTGCTGTATACTAATGTATACAATAGAGTGAGTTCCAGCGTTCTGATTTGTTAGTTGCAGTGTCCTTCAAAAATGCTTGCTTGCAAGTGGTCAGTTCTGCCTCTTTGTCCTGCCTTTTTTCACTTTGTGAGCAGCACAAAGTACTGTGTAATTACGCTATGTCCTGTTTATCTCTTCTGTAAGGGACTTTATTTTGGCATTTACCTGTTTTACCTCAACAGTGTAGGTGCTTGTTCAGTTACTCCTCCCCACCAGCTCCCTCTGTAAACATAAGCCAACAGCAGAGGGGGGCTTTTCCAGGGCCAGCTCACCCTCACTCTCTTCCTTTTGTTATTTTCAGTCTGTGTGGCAATAAAAGTCCTTTCAGTTATTTTCAACGCTATGAGCTCTAACTCGAGCAAACACAAGACTATTGCATTCCAAATGCTTGTTTTAGAGTGCTTTCCCTTCTTTGTTGTGAAAGGGCTTTCCCTCTCTGGCTGTGCCAACCGCACCGATGCCCCCCACCCCTTTGTGAACAGGGTTGCATCCTCTGACAAGATCTTTCTCATTGATGTACATGTGAAGGGGGCATCTGGAATATTTAAGCCTGCAGAGAAATGCAGACATGAATACTTGTCTAAAGGAACGTTTCAGATGGGTTGGGGTAACACACCTCTCTCAGAGATTACATTCTTCCCCACTCTCTTTGGCCACAGCTTCCAACTGGCAGCAACTGCGGGGAACACGTAACACTTACTCACACTGCATATCACGGCTCGTGGCACCACCACTCACCCGATCACCAAACCAGCACAACTGTTTCTCTCATGCTTTATGGAGGGCTTTCCCTCCCCTGGTGTGTGAGGCTGTCCTGCTTGGTATAAGGGGTTTTCTCATGCTCAGAAAAGGCTTCCATCTTCTGGAGGGGGTTCCTCAGTTTGTTTAGGGAAATGCTGCACCTCCTCGCTGCTCAGCTGGTTTCGAATGGCTGTGTCCTCTCCCCAATCATAAGTGTCCGATGAGTCAGTCGTCGGCGTTCCTGAGGCGCCTCCGCGTCCCCTGGCATCCCCCATAGAGGTAACAGGCCGGCTTTGAGTTTCCACCAGGGCTCTTGTGAAGCAGCCGCATTGTGCCACTTGACAATGAGGCCAGTGTGGATCGGGGAGCTATGCTAGCTGTGCCCTGTGTCCCCTTCGCTGTCAATGCGAGGCCCTTGCACACATACTACTGCCTGGGAGTGTGACTCACTGAGAATCAAATGGGCCTGTGACGCAGAGTCCTTGGGCACACCTATTCTCCAACTGAGGGGTAGGCAGCTCAACACCACGGTCGGACTTGGCGGAAAATAGGCCTGGGCACCAAGAAAACAAGGCCCCATTAGTGAGTTAGATAGCGGAAAAAGTGACCCCCGTTTGCAAATTGAGGCCGTTTTAAACCTGTACAGACAGGGCTTTAAGTATGCAGGGTACGTCTGGGTCTCAGACATGGTAATAATTAACAAGCATTGGTAATGTCAATTGGTCTTGGCAAACCGAGCTATACTGACGTTGTAAATGGCATTGTTTTTTACCCATTGAGGAAATGCAGAGCTTCCGGTCAAGATGGTGGCAGGGTCTTTAAATCAAGGCCAGTCAGAATGTCCAGAACAGCCACAATAGTGCAGGATCAAAGTGCCCAACCAACGGTGCACGGTGCAGCCGATCCTGGGCCATATGGCACGGAATGAGCACCGTCTCAGGGTCCCAGGGGAACAGGGCCGATGGCAGCCGCGCTCAACACCAGACCAAATGAGCACACACAGTGCAGCCTGGCAGTGCTGCAAGTTTCTTGTAGGGCAGTGAGGGTCACAACGATGACTGCAGCAACCGACAGACGTCAGACCGCACGAAGCACAGCGTGCCATATAGCCCCTAGAGGTACAGAGAAGTCAACCTGTGGGCTGGAGATTTTTTCGCGGCAAGATCTGTTTGATCATGCTCTTAAAGACCTAAAAAACTAGTCCCAAAACTACCCTACAAAAGTCTGCTGTGGAATGGTTGAAAGAAGTTAGGCGGTGCTCTCGGGGACGGCTAAACACTGGAAGAAGTGTGACCCATGCATACCTTTAACAAATGAGGAGAATGACAAATGCAGCGAGGATGGTGCCAGCGAATGGGAAGCCTATGGGTGGGCTGAAGCCCACAACAGTAGATACAGATGTCTCTCTCTAGACAGCGCATGCACGCTGTCTAGAGTCGAGACCCACAAAAACGGTCATTGAAACAGGTCCGTATGGGCCCCATTTTCATGTCTTTAATGTCAAAACAGTGTTCTGTTTCTGGCCAATGAATGTAAAAGCTTTGTTCAGGTAATCCATGTCAGCAGTATAGTTCCCATTTAGATTTTTCACATTTTACTTAATATTGTATTTCCGAAGAGTGTTAGCTATTTCCAGGTTTTTGTGTTTCAGTACGTTGTCCTATGTAGCTTATTACTCTTTCATAAAGGTGTTTTTTAAAGGGCCATGACTGAGAGTTTTAGTGTTGAGGCTGAAAGCAGCACAAGTTTCTCACACTGCCTGGTCAAAGGTAAAAAATATGTCCAGAATACATGATCATTCAATCCTTGGCATCTCTACAGAGGGCACAGAGCATGATGACATATTCCAGTTGCAATTGTGATTCTATGCACAGCTGTGTGAAACAGGCATAGAGATGTCAAAACATTGATAAGGCAAAAGTAAAAGAAAAAGCAGGGCTTACATGACTGTGTGTACTGTGTGTATGGGGGTGAAGTGAAGGAGATGTGAGGAAGTGCATTCAGGAGCGAGTGAAAAAGGGAGCTGAATAGGGAAGAGATGAGATGCAAGATATGTAGATGGACAATATGTGGAGAGAAATAGGGCATATATGTCTAACGGAGTGAGCAGAACAAGGGTCACTGATGCCCAATGAAGACCAGTACCCTTCCACAGACCTCAATAATTTTTAATTCACAGTCTTACAATTTCAGAAATTACACTTTTCAATATTATTTATTTATAACAAACTCATCTTGCTTTCTCATTTATGTTAAACAGCTACAACCATTGACAAAGTCAATAGTTTTGGCTGGGTCTAGGTGTATGACAGTTGTTATATATCTAGATGCAATAACAGAACTCTCAGAGAGGAGCTAAAATACCAGTTGGGTGGCATACTATGGGAATCTCAGAAATGTAATTTGTGTTTCAGCCATGCCCGTAATTACATCCCCTTTAGAGACACCCATACTTTTTTCATGCTGCTTAAAGCCTGTGTAAAAATATGCTGCATAGGTGCTTTGCAAGGTATGGAAGACTATGTGGATTTGTGCTTGCTGCAGGCAATGTTTGCGTTAATATCAGGAAAACTAACAGGAAAAACCATCCCAACAAACCAATAAACCGGCCCACAAACAGACAAAAGACCGACCCACACACTGATGTTTAAGACCAGCCCCTTGAGCACTGCCTGATTGCCCCTGGAATTATCAGCAGGGAAGGGTCAAAATATGCAGCAGATTTTGTGATAGTATTACTTCATTATTTTGTCATTTTTATGGGCGAGCGCAAAGCACTCCGTCCATTCTGTAATCTCTCCTTGTGCTTCTACCGCACCGTCACGTCAGTCACTTACATTGGTTTGTGGAAGGCATGCATACGTCATGCCTTTTCCGGTGTTTAGCCCACCTACACAGCACTGGTAAATTACTAAAAACATATTAGGCTCGATGTTTTCAGCCTGGGGTCCGGACTACTTTATCTGCTTATTTTCCACGCAGCACGATCACGCTGCATTTTACATAGTGCGATCGCGCAGTGTTTTTTTCTTCTCTACAACGCTAATAGCTCTAACTCGAGCAAATGCGAGACCCGTTGCATTGAAAATGCTTGTTTCTTTTTATGTGGAACTGGACTGGAAGGGAGCTCTATAGTTTCTTGTAGGAGCAGAACTGCTTTGCAATTTTGCTTATTTTGATGATCCCTCTCTGTAATGGCAGGAACAAGCAAAAAATTGAAGAACTGGAATGTAGCCTAGAATGGTTACCAGTGTGCTGAGATTAACGCATTCCACCCATCACCTTGTGCGCAACTAAGCATATAATGAAGACATAGTAGTAAAGGGCTCAAAAATGGTCAAGCCATTATAACACATTTCAAAGACTCACTGCTGTCTTCAGGAGGAAGGCAAAGGGTCCCTCTCAGAAAGATTTTAATGAGGCTCACTTTCATGCACGACTCAGGACTGCGGGGGAAGGAGAAAGTGAAGTCTCTGGCTTCCACTAAGAAGAGGTTAGATGTACTCTCTTGCTGTGGGGATGTAGTGAAGTGTTTTAGCAGATGGGAATTTCATTGGCACACAGGAAAACAGCTCCAATGTCCTGCATCGAGACAGAATATTTTCTGTAATGTCTTACCACTTAGGTACGTAAATCATGTTTATAGATTTGGCAGTATCAAATACAAGTGTTGAATAATCTGAGATTATGACCTTGGAACCTTATAAAGTTATTCTCCCAAAGGTCACCGTCTATTAGTTATATAAAATGCATGCATACATTAAGAGCAGCATCAATAATTATATGATCGTTTGGATATATTGGTATTATTCTTTCTATTTAACTTAATGCCACATTCTCATTCCATCATGTAAGAGGCCTGTTTAATACTTTGAAAGAAGGCACCCACTCAAGTAGTAATCTAGTGCCATTTTAGGTAAAGTGCAGTTTAAATAAGAAAACCTGGGTATACCCCATGCATCTATGGCACAACGCAGCAAACCTCTTCCCAGAAATATTTTAGTACAGAAAGCGCCTGGATTGAACCGTTGCCACCAAAATAGGAGGAACACTAATGATGAAGCAGAAAAAGAAAGACTAACAAATATTCATATATCATGTAACAAAATCGTATAAGGTAATGTGAATTTAGCAAAGAAAAATAATGTACGTGGGAAATTGTGCCCACGAGGTAGTTCGCCATTATTATAAACTAGCTTAATTAATCACAAAGAA
Source organism: Pleurodeles waltl (assembly GCF_031143425.1). Taxonomy (NCBI): domain Eukaryota; kingdom Metazoa; phylum Chordata; class Amphibia; order Caudata; family Salamandridae; genus Pleurodeles; species Pleurodeles waltl. Next base: position 415,397,645 of record NC_090444.1, on the reverse strand, counting down.
TCGACAAATGTAGTAATCCGTCATAATTACAGATGTATTCCATGATTTTCTTGTTGAAACTGTTATATGCTTAGCTTAAATTTAGCAGGGGCTTGGGCCTAGTTGCCTGGTCTCAAATTTAACTGTGTGGTTTTCACTTGTATTAACAAAGACATAGGGGGTCATTCTGACCTCGGCGGTAAAAGGCGCTTACCGCCGGTCAGAAGGCCGCCACAATACCGCCGCGGTCGCGGTAAACCGCCACGGTCATTCTGACCCTCAAGAGGCAAACCGCCAAAAACCCGACATCCACAAAAGTCCGCCACACCAACGGCCAGCCTTAAACTGGCGAAGACCAAACCTCCACCGTCACGCCAACAGAAATACGCCCATGCCATTATGACCCACGAATCCACGCGGCGGTCTTTCAACCGCGGTATTCCATTGGCGGTACACACCGCCGCGCTCAAAATACACATTCAGCTCCAAAACACAGCCACATTGGACAATTTGAAATACACACACCTGAGACACATACACACAACACTCCCACACACCCAATTAACTATAAAACACACACCCACATCACCCACAAACCCTTACGACCACAAATCAGAGACGAATCCCAGAGAGAGACAGCACAGAATAGAGAACACCATCACACAGAGGCACACTACACCATCACCCACACAACAACCACGCACAAAACACCACACACCACTACACACACCACACTCATCACCGCAAACACCACCCCACACCTCATCCAAACCACCCCATGGCACCCCAAAGACACCCCAGGTTCTCAGACGCAGAACTCAGGGTCATGGTGGAGGAAATAGTTTGGGTAGAGCCCCAGCTCTTCGGGACACAGGTGCAGCACACCACCATTGCCAGGAAGATGGAGCTATGGCAAAGAATAGTGGACAGAGTCAACGCTGTGGGACAGCATCCACGAAATCGGGATGACATCAGGAAGCGGTGGAACGACCTACGGGGGAAGGTGCGTTCCATGGTATCCAGGCACAACATCGCGGTGCAGCGGACTGGCGGCGGACCCCCACCTCCTCCCCCAGAATTTACAACATGGGAGGAGCAGGTCTTGAACATCCTGCATCCTGAGGGCCTCGCAGGAGTAGGCAGAGGAATGGACTCTGGTAAGTCTCATCTTCACTACTTCATCCCCCCACCCCACCAGCATGCCAACTCATACCCCCACCCTCCCCCCCACCACCATCACACATCCTCATTGCTAATGCCTCACCATCACAACCCACCCATCCCAACACCAAACCCTGCATGCCACCTCAAACCATCGATAGCCATCACCTAAGCATGCCCACTGCACATACCCATCTCCCCCACAAACCGCCGTCACAACAGCCCCCACAAAGGAATGCCAACACTGGGGTACACGGGCACCCACCCATTGCACGCTATGGCACACACAGAAGCAATAACCATACTCTTATACCCCTGCAGGACCCGAACGCCACCACACCGCCCAGGAGGGTCCAGAAATGTCCATCCCACCCCCAGAAGAGGCCCCCAGTGATGACAGCAGCTCTGTCTCCCTGGACCCAGATGACCAGCCCGGCCCATCGGGGACCTCGGGACAGTCGGTTCCCCTCAGACAGCCACAGGCTACAGCAGACCTACCCCCCTCTGGGAACACCAGCACAGCACCCACCCAGCGGGCCCATGCCTCTGTCTCCAGGACACGTCAATCAGCGGTGTGTCCACCACTACAGGGCACCCAGGTTAACCCACCACCCCAACAACAACAGGGACCTGGGGGCAGTAGTAGTGGGCACACGGTCCAGGGGACAGAGGCCCAGGGAAACAGGGGAACTGGGAGGGCTGCTGTGCGACAGGGGGGGGACAGGCCCAGGGAACCCACTCTCCACGAGGCCCTCACCTCCATCATGGGAGCATACCACCACTCCCAGGAGACGATGGCGACGGTCCTGGCCAGGTTCCAGGAGATCCAGGTACTGCAGGAGGAACAGTTTATGGGGTTCAGGGAAGAACTGAGAAACATTAGTTCCGCAATGGGCACCATCGTTGTGTCTCTCAACCAGATTGTCACCACATTGCGGGACCATGTGGAACCACAAAGGGCCCCTGTCACTAGCATGGACCAGGAACAGGCTACCACCTCCGCCGGCGCTAGTGGACAGGAGGCCCGACACAGGAACAACCGGCCACCAGAACCCCACCTCCTGCAGAAGAAGAACCACCCCGCAAGCGGTGCCTGAGATCTAGGTAGAAGACAGAGTAGGATGCCAAGACCCCTGCCAGGAAAGGATACCCCCTGATGTCATCCCACTGTCCCACATTGTCACCCTGTCCAACCTTAAACTGCCCCTGCTCCACCTTCCACAGGCATGTGGACAATGCACCTGTGAGACTGAGAATCTGGACTCTGCCATGGACATTCCTCCACCATCACCCATCACCGATTTTCAACCATGTCCCAAAATTGAGCACTTTAATAAACACACTTATTGCACATAAATAATCTGGAGTCTGCCTGTATTTTTGAAAATATGTATTAGACATAAACCTGCCAAAATGACCAGTTACATTGTGATGACAACATACCACTGTCACACAGCTGTAGTCCATGGGCAAACAAAGCAGAGGTCACGCAGTGGGGCCCGCATCTCTGAAATTGGAAGGGAAAGTCACAACTCTGTTAGCATACACTGGGTGAAAAGGACAGACAGTAGAGAGGCAGGAGACTGTAAGTAAATGTAAAATGCCGGTGTTGATTCTTACCTGTGTGTTATTGAAAATACTGCTGTATTACTCTGTCCCTGTTGTCTGTGCCGTCCTCTTCGTCTTCCTCCTCTTCACTCTCCGCAGGCTCCACAGCTGCCCAACACCACCATCTGGACCATCCTCCTGCAGAAAAGGCACCTGGCATCGCAAAGCCAGGTTGTGAAACATACAGCAGGCCACGATGATCTGGCACACCTTCTTTGGTGAGTACATTAGGGATCCACCTGTCATATGCAGGCACCTAAACCTGGCCTTCTGGAGGCCTAAGGTTCTTTCTATAATCCTCCTAGTTCGCCCATGGGCCTCATTGTAGCGTTCCTCTGCCCTTGTCCTGGGATTCCTCACTGGGGTCAGTAACCACGACAGGTTGGGGTAACCTGAGTCACCAATTAGCCACACACGGAGTCTCTGTAGTTGTTCAATCACATAAGGGATGCTGCTATTTCGCACGATGTTGGCGTCATGCACTGACCCAGGGAACTTGGCATTTACATGGGAGATGTACTGGTCAGCCAAACAGACCACATGGACGTTCATGGAATGATAACTTTTTCTGTTCCTGTACACCTGTTCACTTTCACTGGGGGGTACCAAAGCCACATGTGTCCCATCAATGGCACCAATGATGTTGGGAATATGTCCAAGGGCATAGAAATCTCCCTTCACTGTAGGCAAATCCCCCACCTCAGGGAAAACGATGTATCTCCGCATGTGTTTGAGCAGGGCAGACAACACTCTGGACAACACCTTGGAAAACATAGGCTGAGACATCCCTGATGAAATGGCCACTGTTGTTTGAAATGACCCACTTGCCAAAAAATGGAGTACTGACAGCACCTGCACTAGAGGGGGGATCCCTGTGGGTTGGCGGATGGGTGACATCAGGTCTGCCTCCAGCTGGGCACACAGTTCCTGTATAGTGGCTCGGTCAAGCCTGTATGTCAGAATGACATGTCGTTCCTCCATTGTCGACAGGTCCACCAGCGGTCTGTACACCGGAGGATGCCTCCAAGTCCCAGCGGACGGTGCCTAGGAAGGACAACAGCGAGCACAGAGTCAATCAACCCACAGGTACGTTCCCACAGCTTGCACAATACACGATTCTCTATGCATTGAATGGCTTGTATGAGTGTCGATGCAAGGCCTAGGCATGTGTGACGCAGTAGAAATTAAGCCATGTGGGCCCTTGAAATGGCGGCTGCCTGACCTGTGAAGTGCGACAATTGGATGTGAGGTCAATGCGCTGGCATGGCACACTGTGGCGGTAGGCGGTCAAAGACCGCGGCGCAAAGCCACATTGGTTAACATTGAACCCTATGCGTTTCAGGAGCCAATGACGAAGTGCGCCGGCGGTCGCGGGACGCACCGCCGCGGTACGCACCGCCGCGGACGTGACCGCCATTTTCTATCTGCTTAATCACTCGAGACCTGATCATCCACAGGAGAGGACCTGTACTGCAAGTGCTGCTGTGTCCTCGGTCTGGAAGATACAATGGCTGCTGCGACTGGGGAAAGGGCCCCTGCCTTCACTTCTGAAGAATTGGAGAAACTCGTGGATGGGGTCCTTCCCCAGTATGCGCTACTCTACGGTCCTCCAGACCAACAGGTAAGTACACTGGGAGCATGCTTTGGGGGCAATGCCTGTGTTGAGTCGGGTGAATGAAAGATGGTGGGGAGGGGAGCGCTTGTGGCATGCATCAAATGACGGATGAGAGCATGTGCCACATGGCAAGGGTGGGGATGGGGGGCCACTCACATCGAGCATGCAGAAAATTATAATAATGTTATTTCTCCCCCTGTACATGTCACATAGGTCAGCGCCCATCAGAAAATCGACATTTGGCGTGCCATGCCAAGAACGTCCGGAACCTGGGGGTCCACAACAGACGGGGCACCCACTGCCGCAAGAGGTGGGAGGACATCCGCTGCGGGAGCAGGAAGACCGCGGAGGCTCTGCTGGGGATGGCCTCCCAACGTAGGAGAGGTGCCACTCGTCAATTGACCCCCCTGATGTCTCGGATCCTGGCGGTGGCCTACCCAGATTTGGATGGGCGTGTGAGGACATCACAGCAGACATAAGGGGGTGAGTACCAGCACATTCTGCTATCTTAGCTCGCAGTGGAGGTGTCTGGGTGGGGGAGGAGGGCTGTGGGTATCCCTAGGCCAGGGTGATTTCTGTAGGCTAGGCCCCTCCGTAAGGCATGGCCCTGTGCCCCCGCTCCCCACCTCTGTAGGGTGCCAAGTACAGCTATCCATGGCCCTGTGTCACCTATGTGTGCAGTTGTCGTCCATAGGCTTGTAGGCCAAGTCCCAATGATTGAGTAGTGTACCCCAAGTGCGCGGCGTAGTGCAGGGGGCTTCTGTGTCTGTCCTCTCCGCCAACTGTGTTGCCAATGCATGCACTCAACATGTCTTTATTTCCCCCCCCTTTTTGCTGCTCTTCCTGTTCATGTGTGCATTAACATCATCAGGCGGAGGAGAAGTGGCATCGGAGCACGAGGGAGCTGCATCTCACATGGCCCTGGAGGGCCATGCAACCGACTCGGAGTTCACCAGTGAGATGGAGGGCGAGGGGAGCTCCACAACGGGGACACGTGGAGACATCAGCGACACAGACACGTCCTCGGAAGGGAGCTCCCTTGTGGTGGCGGCAACATCCGTGCCCACCGCAACAACAGGTACAGCCGCCACCCAGCGCACTAGCTCCGCCCTCCAAGCAGCCCCTCAGCGTTCGCCCCGTGCCCGCTCGCACACGAAGGCGGGCATCTCCTTCGCCCCAGGCACCTCAGGCCCTGCCCCAGTTACCCCTGCTGCCCTCAGTGAGGAGGTCATTGACCTCCTCAGGACGCTTATTGTTAGGCAGTCTACCCTTTTGAATACCATCCAGGGGGTAGAAAGGGAGGTGCACCGGAGCAATGCATACCTGGAGGGCATTCATTCGGGTCAGGCTGCCCATCAGCGATCGTTCAACGCTCTGGCCTCAGCACTGACGGCAGCCATTGTCCCTGTCTCCTGCCTCCCTCCTCCAACTTCCTCCACCCAGTCCCACTCCCCTGTTCCTCTGCCTATCCCAGACACACCTACAGACCAGCCTGCACACACCTCAACACCCAAGGGCAGCTCATCTAGACATAAGCATCACACATCACACAAGCATTCACACAAGCAACAGCCACATGCAGACATACCAACAGCCACTGCCTCCTCTGTGTCCCCCACCTCCTCGTCTCCCTCCTCCCTCCCTGTGACGTCTCCACTCACACTTGCATGCACAACATCATCAGCCACTACGTCCATCACCAGCACGCCTACCAGAACTCTCCGCACACGTGCAGTCACCACACCCCCTGCCATTTGCACGTCCCCTGTGTCCTCTCCCAGTGTGTCTGTCACCCCCTCTTCCAAACCACACAAACGCAGGCAGCCACCCACCCAACAGCCATCCACCTCACGACAGCCTCCGTCACAAGCACCTGCACCCAAAGACAGCACACTTGACTCTCCTACAACCACATCCTCTTCCTCCACTCCCAGACCCACTGCACCTACCCTTCCCACTGCTCCTAAAAAGTTTTTCCTGTCCAAAATGAACCTCTTTCCATCACCTGACCCACCCCCTCTATCTCGTAAGAGTCCAATCAGCACCTCAGCCACCACAACCCCTGGACCTACAAGGACCATAGTACAAGGATATTGCACCACAGCCAGCCCACCCCCTGGGAAGAAAACCAAGAAAGGCAAGGCCCGGCGCGAGAGGCCAGAGACGGCAGCCTCCAAAGGCACTACCCTGGCACCGTCAGGAAGTGGGGTGCCACCTGGCACATCTACAAAGGGAGGCAAGGGCCACAGAGAATCACGGAAGGATGGCAAGGGCAGCACGGCCGACAAGTCCGGCAGCAGGCGAGCTGCCCAGGAGGGCCCCACCAGCCCCATTCCGGGTGTGAAGGAGGACACCCACGGGCCCGGGACTCCAGCACAAGAGGGCCCCGCAAGCGAGAAGTCGGATGGCGAGTGAACTCCATATATTGGCCGGATAAGGTGCCCTGGTGACACATGTCAAGAACCGCTGAACAGGGCCCTTCAAGACAAGCACCGCTGAACAGGGCCCTTCAAGACAAGCACCGCTGAACAGGGCCCTACAAGACAAGCACCGCTGAACAGGGCCCTTCAAGACAAGCACCGCTGAACAGGGCCCTTCAAGACAAGCACCGCTGAACAGGGCCCTTCAAGACAAGCACCGCTGAACAGGGCACCGCCGTCTCAAGCACCGCTGAACAGGGCACCGCCGTCTCAAGAACCGCTGAACAGGGCCCTTCAATACAAGCACCGCTGAACAGGTCACCGCCGTCTCAGGCACCGCTGAACAGGGCCCTTCAAGACAAGCACCGCTGAACAGGGCACCGCCGTCTCAAGCACCGCTGAACAGGGCCCTTCAAGACAAGCACCGCTGAACAGGGCACCGCCGTCTCAAACCCCGCTGAACAGGGCCCTTCAAGACAAGCACCGCTGAACAGGGCCCTTCAAGACAAGCACCGCTGAACAGGGCACCGCCGTCTCAAGCACCGCTGAACAGGGCCCTTCAAGACAAGCACCGCTGAACAGGGCACCGCCGTCTCAAGAACCGCTGAACAGGGCCCTTCAAGACAAGCACCGCTGAACAGGGCCCTTCAAGACAAGCACCACTGAACAAGGCACCGCCGTCTCAAGCACCGCTCCACTGGGCCCTTCATCTCAAGCACCGCTCCGCTGGGCCCTTCATCTCTGCACCGCTCCGCTGGGCCCTTCATATCAAGCACCGCTCCGCTGGGCCCTTCATCTCAAGCACCGCTCCGCTGGGCCCTTCATCTCAAGCACCGCTCCGCTGGGCCCTTCAAGTCAAGCACTGCTGGCCCATTGGCAGAAGGGGCAGGCCCGGATCTGTGTCGGGCAGGGCTGCACGATGCACTCTGGGCACCATGCCTCCTCCAGTACCAGTGGAGTCTGTAATCCACTTGAGAGACTGTGGCTTTGCACTCCCCAGGATGTTACAGTGGGCAAGCCACCCACTGTGGAGACTTGTGAGACTGTGGCTTTGCACTCCCCAGGATGGCACAGTGGGCAAGCCACCCACTGTAGAGACTTGTGAGACTGTGGCTTTGCACTCCCCAGGATGGCACAGTGGGCAAGCCACCCACTGTAGAGACTTGTGAGACTGTGGCTTTGCACTCCCCAGGATGTAACAGTGGGCAAGCCACCCACTGTTGAGACTTGTGAGACTGTGGCTTTGCACTCCCCAGGATGGGACAGTGGGCATGGAGGCCCCTCGTGGATCTGGCGTCGTGGACTCAAGTGGCTGAGGTGCCTCCCCTTCCCTTCCCCCTTAGGTGCCTGTAGTTTTTCTATCTGATGCCCCTGCAGTGTTCTCTCCAATGGATTGGGGTCTCCTGTGTGGGCTTTGCCCATGTGTTTAGGCCCATTGGCCCACGTACAATGACTGAAACCCAATTTGGACAAGACAATTTACATATGTGTATATAGTTATAGATGTTGGATTTTTTTTTTTACCTAGCCTTACAATATATTTGAATTTCATGATCATTTTATTTTGTCTTTGCATTCTTCTGGGGGGTTTGGGGGGTGTCACTCTGAGTTGTTGCTCTGCATTGATGTGTAGGTAGTTGTGGGTGAGGGTGGGTGTGTCGCGTATGTGTGTGCCCGTAATCTTTTCTCCCCTGTGTCGTAGGTGCAGTACTCACCGTTGTCTTCTGCGCCGGCGTTCGTGCTCCTGGTAGAGGAGCAGGTAGCCAATAGCTGGTAGGATGTGTAGTTCTTGTTCCATGCTGTCCAGATTCCTCGTGGAGTGTGTAGAGGTGAGCATTTTCCTGTTCGTAGTCTGTTTCTGCCGTGTTTTTATCGGCGGGGCTCCCGCCACGGAAAAGGTGGCGGATTGGTGAGTTGTGATAAGGTGGGCGGTACATTATCTCCCGCCTATCTGTTGGCGGTGACCGCCGCGCTGTTTGTCCCGCCGTGGTGGTCAGAGTGTTAAAGTGGCGGTCTGTGTTGGCGGTTTCCGCCAGGGTCAGAATTCCATTTTTTTGACCGCCTGCCTGTTGGCGGGCTGGCCGCCGCTTTAACACCGACCGCCATGGTTGGAATGACCCCCATATTCTTTTACTTTAAGGTTGTATTTTTCCAGTAGAAATGACTAATACACTTATCTCAAGGTTTCGTGCTAGGCTAGTTTCATCCCCTTTGAAGCAAGGTCAGTTTCTGCAGGTGCAGACAATAAAGACTCTGATACAGAATTAATTGGCAAACTTTGTTGCAACTTGTGTTCCAAGGCTCCAAGGACACCTTATGCATAAATGAGTACTAAGAGAAAGACTATTTATTGGTCAAAAGGAAGCCACCCTATGAACCCTCCAATGGAAGACCCTGAAGAATTTGGAACGTTTCTTACTTAAACCCACCGGACAAAGAGAAGTCAGCCATTTTCTACGATGCCATTTTGAAGCCAGATTCAAGACGCCATTTTAAATGACTCTTTGATGCTTTTCTCTGTCGCAGAGAAAGAGACTTTAAGAATTCTCACCCTAGAGACTTTGGCCCATATTTATCCTTTTTGACGCACAACTGCGCCAACGCAGTTGTGCGTCAAAAATTTTACCACCAGCTAACGCCATTCCAACGTGCCATGCGGGCGCCTTATTTATTGAATGACGTTAGCCGGCGCTGCGGACTGGTGTGCGTAAAAAAAAAATGACTCACACAAGGCAGCGCCGGCGTATGGGAAAATGGGGGTTGTGCGACAAAAAATGGGGCAAGTCAGGTCTGGGCAAAATTCAGGCCTCAACCCGATTTGCGCCATTTTTTTTGACGCCCAACCTCCATTGACATGACTCCTGTCTTAGCAAAGACAGGAGTCATGCCCCCTTGCCCAATGTCCATGCCCAGGGGACTTATGTCCCCTGGGCATGGTCATTGGGCATAGTGGCATGTAGGGGGGCCCAAATCAGGCCCCCCTATGCCACAAAAAAAAAACGAAAAAAATACTTACCCTCAACTTACCTCAACTTCTCTGTGATGGGTCCCTCCATCCTTGGGTGTCTTCCTGGGGTGGGCAAGGTTGGCAGGGGGTGTCCCTGGGGGCAAGGGAGGGCACCTCTGGGCTCCTTCCGAGCCCACAGGTCCCTTAACGCCTGCCCTGACCCAGGCGTTAAAAAACGGCGCCCATTGGGCTGTGCGCCATTTTTTAAGGCCCACCCCCTCCTGTGCGTCAAAATGACGTCAGGGTATAAATAAGGCGCACAGGCCTTAAAGTCATTTTTTGGAAGGGAACGCCTACCTTGCATATAATTAACGCAAGGCAGGTTCCCCCTTCCAAAAAATGACGCACATGGTGGAACTTTGACGCCCGCGGGATCGGACGTCAAAGTATAAATATGGGGCAGGGTTTGCGCCGATTGTGCGTCAAAAATTTTGACGCACATTCGGCGCAAACAGAATATAAATATGCCCCTTTAACTTTAATTTTGCCCCGTCTTGCCCATGCAGTAACTTTTCCCCCATTCATCCTTGCCTTAACTTTGCCCCTTTGAAATTTGCCCCATGCTGATCAAACCGGTACCTGAAGGACGAAAACTTTTCTTGAATGCTGATTGTATTTGGTAAATATGAAAGGATAATTGTATTTTGCATTGTGTTTTCCTTCTTAGGTAGCAACTGCTTATTTTGACAGGGCCCAAGCTAGACATTTTCTAAATTTGTGTTGACTAAATTCTTTTTGCATGAAGCCCCACATGCCAATGCTAATTAGAGGTTAGTTGAGGTATTCACTTGATGCACCATGCTAAATTGAAATCTTTTTATGCTGACTGATGTATGCAATTAGTCAAATTCAGTTACTCATATTAGTGATTTGTATTGCTATAACTGAGTGCATTATAATCCAGATTTTGCGTAGATTGTGTTTCTTTCGTCGCTATGGACAGCTAGTAATGTTCGTATACGTATATCATTTGATTTTGAGACTTACATATATTGTGTTAGCTTTGTTAATATAGGGAAATAAACTCATTAAACTTTAATAAACTGGTGTGGTTAGTCATGACTGAAAGGTCATGTTACGTCAAAATACTGATTGTTATTGATTCCTAATATGCTGTTTGATCTATTAATTGAGTATTGGGTATTGATTATAATGGTTATTGATTATTGATTCAAGTGATCCGACTATTCTTGGATGAGGAGAACCCAACTCGGTTAAAAGGTTCACCGACTTCCGGCGTGTCCAAGTATAAGTAATTTATAAAGACTTGACGCATTATCAGTAGATGGTAGCAGAGATTGATGGTTTTGCCCTTTGGGACCCCATCCGAACAATAGACGGATTCAAGTTAGAATTTTCTTTGATAAAACAAGTTGGAGAGATGATGATGCCCTAAATCCCCAATGACTTTCCCGGAATCTCGGAGCTTGCGAACGAAGGAAATGGAGGTGTGAGAATGTTTTCGGCGTTTCTAGTGACAGTATGAGTGAAGTTAGGGTTTCGCACTTGCATAGCTTATGCCGCAGATGAATTGTGAAGTTTGTGAGGATTTTAGGGGGTTTCGAACCCCAATCAAAATTTTAGAGGAGTGATACTCCAAAGTGTGAGAGTAGGGAAGTCGTCGAACTTCACATGTGTGTAGCACTTTGTGGAGGAAAATTGTCCACGTGGTTGCTGATGTTGAGACGGGCCCTGCGAGGTCAAGAGACTCCGGAGTATGTTGAAAAGTGTATGAGACACTTGATTGATGTTGTTATCTGTTCGGTTTAGTAGGTTGATCGGGCGTGGTCAACAAGTTAGTATGAATATTGAGGAATGAAAGAACATTTTCGACTTTGAGATTTGACGAATTCTAAGGCGCGCTAGAATAGTTCATTGATCAGTTGAGAGTAAAGTTTGCGGGTCAAATTTTGCTTGCGAAAGTGGGAAACCGAGAAAGATGGAATAATTGCAGAGGCTAGTGAAAAATCCCTAAGGTTTCTGAAGCAATTGTATTACCCTTCCTGTAGTGAACCGACAGATTTGTTTTCTTCTTTTGGTTAGTGCTCACGGTATATTGCAGAAATTAGTTTTGAGTGAAGCTGAATGAAGAAGGACAAGCCGCGAGACTTTGTCAGCCGCAGTGTGTGGGTGTGACGTCACTAGGAGCCGCGCTGGGATAGGTTGGTTGGTGAGAAGGGTCGCGCACGGATTGGACGCAGTCCGTGAAGCACAATTGGTGGGGAAAGGCAAGCGAAGAGTATTCCGGGAATTAAAGTCACTTAATGATTACATTTTTAAAGGAAATAAAAGACGGAAAGATGAAATTTTTCAAAGCACTTAAGAGTGCCTTGAGGGGAGATATATATATTAAAGCAAACGTAGGAGAAGAAACACCTCCTGAGGGTACATCAGCTTACACCGTGATTGAAGAAAAGGGTGTCGCACCATGTCTTTGGTTAAAGCAATGGTGTAAGTTAACAGAAAAGCATGGAAGTGTAGCGTTCCCTATCCATGGGTCGTTTAATCTAAGAGTTTTGGAGAATCTAAGATTCACGCTATACGACATGAAAGTACCTCCAAGACCAGCACAGTTTGAAGCATTAGCAATTTGGGAGCAAATGGCTAGGTGGCAGCTACAAAAGAAATTTGAGACAAGAGTGAGAAAAGTAGAAAAGACACCAGCGGACGCTAGATGGGATAGTACTCAAAAGGTTTGGAGATCAGACGTATTGCAGGGAACTAAATTGTTTCCAGCAATTACTGACGAAGCAGAGACGGAAGGAAGGAAAGCTACGTATAAAACAAACAGGAGTCAGTCCAGAGATAGAGAAAACAATAGAAATTCGAAAAGGTCAGCCGAGTCAGACGATGAGGAGTTCATTATGCAATTGCTAAATGACCACCCGCCACCATATGTGGAAAGCGAAAATGGTTCAAGCACCAGTACTGCCCCTCCAGAATGTAACACAGAATTTGAGAATATCGCACAGGCAAGGTAGTCCCGATATGCCTTTTACACCAGAAATACCAGAAGTTCAGAGAATATATCCTGATGTGCCTAAATTGATACCTGTCAATGATTATCAGCCACAGGTTCAAAGGCGCTATTATGATGAGCATAATTTGGGGATGACTTCTAATTTAATGGCGCAGGGAGGACAGAATTACCAAATACCGACATTGATTCAAGCCGAATCAACACTAATTTTGATGCCTCAAAAGCAGATGAAAGAAGTGCCGAAATACATTCAAATAGCAGAAAACCATTTAGACATGTCAGCAATGATGAACCATAATGTGGGAATTAACATGCCACAGAATTCGGGGAACAGGCAGAATCCGGATGCAATATCTTTGCCTATCACTGTAGGTCCGCCAGTGCCATTGTATATACAGGCAAAGCCGAATGTATGCGACCAAGGGGTAATGACACAAAATGAGACGGGAAAGAGATGCATATAAAATACTCAAGAAATGACTCCGGTAGGAACACTGCTAAATAGATCTGGGTCCTTGTTGGAATTCAGTCCAATTCCAGCTTGTGCTCCGTCAACTGTGGTAAGACCAGGTCCACCACTAATAGTACTGCTTACCTCAAAAACAGAAATGTTACAGAAACCATCAGTAGCAGTAGACACAAGTGCCACATTGATGGGACTGAACGCGCAACAGTTGACACAATGGTTGAACATCCTGAACTCCCCACAGAGTACACCCAGCGGGAAAGGAGTAGAATATTTGAATAAAATAAGATTGGCCATGGAAGCAGATGAACTAGTAGAGGGAACGATGGGTCTGAACAGGTGAGAATCATACACAGAAGAAGAGCTGAGATATATGTGCCCTAGAATTACAAGAGAAGTAAGCAGCATACATAAGAAGTTACAAGAAATTGCAGACAGAAACAAAGTCGACATAGGTAAGACCAAACACTTGAGCATAAGTTATAGATTAGACTTTGGGACAAAAGATTTTGAACACATGAGGTCTGCAGGAATGAAAACACACCTTAAAGAGATACTGCAAAGCGCGCAGGTTTGGAGATGTTTGGACAAATGGGAGAGCAGATGGGTTAAGAAAAAGGATAAGAAGAAAGAAAGTACCCCAGATCGGAATGAGAAAGCACAACAGAATGATGATCTGATAACCATGTTACCAATGAGAGAAACGGCAGGGGGAAAGCTTGTCCATGTACCATGGCACAGGTGTGATATTCAGTCCTTTACGGATGACTTCCCTAAATTAAGAGAGAAACCGATCGAATGGTATCAACAAACAGAGAGATTTGTGAAACTCGCAAAATGTCTTTGGGAAGACCTGAATACTTTAATCGAAATTGTAGTTCCGGCAGATTTGTGGGAAGATTTTAAAAGGGCTGTAGGTTGGTCAACAAGTGAACCAGAAAGAGATAGGGACACAGCTGCACCATCGCCTACGGTAATGAGTTTATACCATAAGGTGATTGAGCATTTAAAAACAAAAGTTGCGTCGAAAAATGTGGATTGGCAGAGAATTGACAGAACAGCACAAGAAGTTGAAGAGTCGATACATGCATACTATGAGAGATTGTTGAAATTGTTTAAAAATTACAGTGGTACGGAAACGATTGAGGCAAAGGACATGCTCCATTTCGTGTTCAGATTTGTGGAAGGGTTGAGACCCGAAATCAGTCAGATGATTAAATTGCATTTGATTTGTTGGCAGTCAAAATCGATCGATGAAGTGTTGAACTACGCAAAATATTGCAGTGATGAGATTGAGACAAAACAGAAAAGGTTGAAGGAAAAAGTGATGGTGATGCAGATTAGAGCAGCTCAGACAGGTTTGCAAGGTTTGCAAGGTTTCTAACAGCAGTTGCCGCAGCAGCAACAGCAGGGAAATGCTATGTTTCAGCCACAGATGAGAGGTAGAGGCCGAGGAGGTTTTGTGAATAATGGTCCTGATTTAAATACTGTTGTGATTCCAAATGGTATATAGGCAATGAAGAAGGTGATGCCATGTCACACGTGCGGATTTGTCGGGCATTGGAAACAGAAGTGCCCAATGTTGGTTCAGGAAGGTGGAGGTCAGCAAAACAATGATGTCAATACATTTCAGAATATAAAAGGACCGAAATCGAGGGGTACAAATCCAAATTTCCAAAATAATGTAAATCAGATGCAGGGTCTACAACCTATACAACAACAGCAGGTGCATATGCCCTGTGTACAAATGGCACAGTTGCAGCCAATGCAACAGCAGTTTCCTATGGTACCTAATTAGCAAATGCAAATACCCTTAGCACCAATGAATCAGCAACAAGTAATGCTTCCTCAACAGGTCACGGGTCAAGGAATGAATCAAAATGACACAGTACACCAATTCCCGTTACATAGTGAGAATGGAATAAACGATGTATGGGAGAGTGAAAGTTCAGATGAGAAGGGAAATTGTATGCTTGCAGCATCTTTGGAAGTCAATCAGAAGGGACTGTATGTGGAAGGAAGAGTTATGGGTCACAGCGTTTCATTTTTGGTTGACACAGGAGCTACACGCTCTACAGTTAGAAGTATCGAACTGCCACTTTCAGGGAGAACAGTTCAAGTAGTGGGAATAGCAAATAGTTATCTGACAAACCCAATCACAGATCCGGTGCAAGTCAGAATTGGTAACTTTCAAGGGTCACATAAATTTGTGGTGTGTGACTCGAGTCCGATATCCCTATTAAGGAGAGATTTATTGTGCAAATTGGGATGCTCGATTATGTTCTCAAATGATGGAATTAAAATTCAGACAAACAGTGATGAGGAAGAAGATGACAGTTTAGGAGGGGACGAAGTGGAAACTGTCGATGAAGAGTATCCCCTGATTACTCTTTATCCAATGTTCACTGAAGCAGATATTCCTACTGAATTACAGGAAACAGTTGAAAAGGAAGTGTAGGATATGACACGGAAAGAAGTAGGATTGGTCAAAGGAGCAGAACCAGTGAAAGTGACTGTAAAACCCAATGTAAATTTTCCTCAGACTCCACAATACCATATGTCACAAGACACTCTCATGAAAGTCGCCCAACTCATTGATGAGTTTGTGAAACAGGGAGTACTGAAAGAAGTACTAAGTAGTCCATGTAATTCACCAATCATGGGACTAATAAAACCGAGTGGAAAAGTCCGAATTGTTCAAGATTTGAGAAAAAAAAATGAAATAATGGTCAAATGTTGTCCCGTGGTACCAAATCCAGCTGTGATAATGTTTCAAATTCCCTGTGATGCAGAGTGGTTCTCAGTCATCGACTTGTCACAAGCATTCTTTTCTGTGCCTCTTCATGAGGACAGCCAATTTCTCGTTTGCTTCAAATTCTTGGACAGAGTCTACAGTTGGTGTCGAATTCCTCAAGGGTTTTCGGAGTCGCGATCAATTTTCAATCAGATTCTAAAGAAAGATTTGGAATCATTGGAATTACCTTTTGAATCAACCTTAGTACAGTATATTGACAATTTACTGATTGCATCCAAGACAGAAAATGACTGTACGGTTTACACTATTGCCCTTTTGAACCATTTGGGAAGGAATGGACACAAAGGGGGTCATTCTGACCCCGGCGGTCATGGACCGCCGGGGCCAGGGTTGGCGGGAGCACCGCCAACAGGCTGGCGGTGCCCCGCAGGGCATTCTGACCGCGGCGGTTTGGCCGCGGTCAGATGCGGAAAACCGGCGGTCTCCTGCCGGTTTTCCGCTGCCCATTAGAATCCTCCATGGCGGCGCAGCGAGCTGCGCCGCCATGGGGATTCTGACAGCCCATACCGCCATCCTGTTCCTGGTGGTTCTCCCGCCAGGAACAGGATGGCGGTATGGGTTGTCGTGGGGCCCTTGGGGGCCCCTGCAGTGCCCATGCCAATGGCATGGGCACTGCAGGGGCCCCCTTAAGAGGGCCCCACTTTGTATTTCAGTGTCTGCTTTGCAGACACTGAAATACGCGACGGGTGCCACTGCACCCGTCGCACCTTCCCACTCCGCCGGCTCAATTCTGAGCCGGCGTCCTCGTGGGAAGGGTGGTTTGCACTGGGCTGGCGGGCGGCCTTTTGGCGGTCGCCCGCCAGCCCAGTGCAAAAGCCAAAATACCCTCAGCGGTCTTTCGACCGCGGAGCGGTATTTTGGAGGGGGGAACTCTGGCGGGCGGCCTCCGCCGCCCGCCAGGGTGAGAATCACCCCCAAAGTGTCTCCTTCAAAATTGCAGTTCTGCCAGAAGAAAGTGAAATATTTGGGTCACCAAATAGAGAATGGGTCGAGAAGAATCATGAAAGAAAGAATAACAAGTGTACTTCAAATGAGTCCACCCAAGACGAGAAAAGAGGTGAGAAAGTTTTTGGGAATGGTAAGCTACTATCGCCAGTGGATTCCCAATTTCTCAACTCTAGCCAAACCTTTACTGAAACTGACCCAGAAAGATGCACTGGATGAAATAGTGTTGAAAAGAGATGAAATGGATGCTTTTATTGAATTAAAGGAATGCATGTGCAGAGCTCCAGCCTTAGGTATGCCTGATTCCACAAAGCCTTTCACATTGTTTTGCCATGAACGTGATGCATGTTCCTTGTCTGTCTTGACTCAGGCCCATGGTGGCATAAACAGACCAGTAGCATATTTTTCAGCTACTTTGGATCCAGTCGCAGCAGCCCTATCATGGTTCTTGCGTCCTGTAGCAGCAGTTGGTATAAGCCTAAATCAGAGTGAAGGAATAGTGATGGGACATCCTTTAACAGTTATGGTCCCTCACTCAGTCGAAATACTTTTAACACATTCCCAAACGCAGCACATGACCGGTGTTAGGCTTACAAGGTACGAGACAATAATTTTGGGATCACCCAATGTGCAGCTGAAAAGGTGCACTACGTTAAATCCAGCAATCCAGTGAAAATGTCGTAATTGAGAACGCCGAAGACATCGAGCACGACTGTCTTCAGGTGACTGAATTTTGTACAAAACCAAGACCTGATATCAAAGACACCCGATGGGAAGAAAATGATCAAATTATTTTTGTTGATGGTTCATGTTTAAGAGATGCACTAGGAATATTGAAAGCAGGATATGCTGTATGTACAATAACAGGTGTTCTGGAAGCGTCTTGGCTTCAAGAAGTTTACTCTGCACAAGTGGCGGAACTAGTAGCCCTTACTAGAGCTTGCCAGCTTTCCGCGTTAATGAAAGTCACCATTTACACTGACAGTCAGTACGGGTTTGGAATAGTGCATGATTTTGGGCAATTGTGGTCACAGAGAGGCTTCATGACCTCTTCAGGATCACCAGTGAAAAATGGTGAAAGAATAAGAGAATTGTTACATGCCATCCAGTTGCCAGGAGAAGTAGCAGTGGTAAAATGCAGTGCACACTCGAAATCACAAGACTTTGTTTCTTTGGGAAACGGATATGCAGATCAAGTCGCAAGGTTTTGCGCATTGAACTGTATATTGCTCAGAGATGAATGGAACTTGATAAATGAGCCAGAACTTGAACAAAGTGAAGCCTTTGCTCTAAAAGTTGTAGATACAATTGAAGAATTGAAATTCCTACAAAATAATGTCAGTAAAGATGAAAAACTCTCATGGAGCAAATTACAATGCGTAAAGAAGCCAGATGATTTGTGGGTTTCAAGTGAAGGGAGATTGGTTTTGCCAGACAGTCTTTTGATGCAATTAGCCAGGTTGTATCATGGACAAGCCCACCTTGGAAGGGATGCCATGATTAGACTATTCAAAATTGATTGGTTCAATCCCAAATTCCGTCAAGTTGCTGAAACAGTTTGCCATTGTTGCGTCATTTGCCAACAAATGAACGCAGGGAAGGAAACCGTAGTAAATTTGAGCCACATTGGAAGAACAGGTGGGCCATTCAGCAGGATGCAAATGGATTTGATTGAGATGCCTATGCATGGAGGCTTGAAATATGTGTTTGGTGATTGTGTGTATTTTTAGTCACTGGATTGAAGCATACCCTACACGCAGAAATGACAGTCTCACAGTTGCAAAACTACTCTTGAGAGAACTAATACCAAGTTTCGGATTCCCGTTCTCTTTAGAATCAGATAGGGGAAGTCATTTCAATAACGAAGTAATCAAATTATTGTGCGCAGCACTGAACATTGAACAAAAATTGCATTGTAGCTACCGCCCTGAAGCATCAGGACTAGTGGAGCAAATGAATGGCACATTGAAATCGAGGATGGCGAAAATATGTGCATCCACAAACTTGAAATGGCCTGAGGCATTGCCCTTGGTGTTAATGTCAATGAGAAACACACCTGATAGAAAAACTGGACTATCACCGCATGAAATCCTCATGGGCAGAGCCATGAGACTTCCAGCAGTTCCTGCAAATGCACTTGTAAATATGCGCAATGTTATGGTATTGGACTACTGTAAAGGTCTGGCTGATGTGGTACGCTCTTTTTCTCACCAGGTGGAGGCAACCACCTTGCCACCGATCCAAGGTCCAGGACACGCCCTGAAAGCAGGTGACCGGGTCGTGATAAAGAAGCACGTGAGGAAGTCGTGTCTGGAACACCGTTGAAAAGGACCTTTTCAAGTGATTCTGACAACTACCACCGCTGTGAAGTGTGCAGGAGTTCCCAACTGGATTCACGCCAGTCACACGAAAAGGGTAACGTGTCCCACAGAAGAGGAAATTGAAGCACTGAAATTACCAACAACTGACAGGAAAGTACCAGGCACTGAGACAGAATGAAGAGAGCCTGAAAGCGAACAAGAAGAAATAGAGGCAGAAGAAATATTCTCTGAGGAAGACGCAGTCGATCCTTTTGAGGACAACAGAGAAGAAGCCTCAGGAAGTGACAAAGATCCTGGAGCTGACAAAGAGCCTGTCACAGGTGACGAAGCAGGAGAGCCTAATAAGAGGAGGGCTTTCCCAGAAGCAGACGATACAGGAAAAGAAAGAGAAAACCTGATTGACCTCCTAGGAAAAGGAGACAAGACAGAACAGAGTGAAATCGTTCAAATTCTTCCAGAACCGGTTGCAGGTCCATCAGGTGAAAGCAGCGCGAAACGGAGACAAAGCATATCGCCAGTGAAATAAAAAACTAAAGAAACATCTAAAGAAAATGAAGGGCCAAAATTTAAGGAGAAAAGAAAAGAAGTTTCTATCGTAATAACAACACTGAGTGAAGAAAAAGACACAGCCAAAGAACAAGACGTCAGCGAGAGAGAATCAAAAGGAGATGCAAAATTGAAAAGGAAAAGAATTCCGACCAGAAGATATTCTGGTCCAGAGTGGGCATACACAGCCACTAACGATTGGTCAGATGAATTTCTATCTCTCAGTCTTGAAAACGAAGAAGCAGAACAACACTTTGGTACTTGAAAAGTGAAATTTCATGAACATTACCGAATAAGACATTGATAACTTGATTGACTTTGAAACCTGATTTTGAGACAAAGCTGCTAAACCGATAAGAGACTAAGGGGGTCATTCTGACCTCGGCGGTAAAAGGCACTTACCGCCGGTCAGAAGACCGCCATAACACCGCCGCGGCCGCGGGAAACCGCCACAGTCATTCTGACCCGCAACAGGCAAACCGCCAAAAACCCGACATCCACAAAAGTCCGCCACACCAACGGGCAGCGAAAAACTTGCGATGACCAAACCTCCACCGTCACGCCAACAGAAATACGCCCATTCCATTACGACCCACGAATCCACGCGGTGGTCTTTCAACCGCGGTATTCCATTGGCGGTACACACCGCCGCGGTCAAAATACACACACAGCTCCAAAACACTGCCACATTGGTCATTTTGAAACACACACACCTGATACACATACAAACACCACTCCCACACACCCAACACAATATAAAACACACACCCACATCACCCACAAACCCCTACGACCACCATTTATTGACTAAGGCCAGAGAGAGACACCACCAGCTAGTACAGAGCATTCACAGGCACATAACACCATCACTCACACAACATCCACGCACAAAACACCACACACCACCACACTCACCACACTCATCACCACAAACGCCACCCCACACCTCATCCACAGCACCCCATGGCACCCCAAAGACACCCCAGGTTTTCAGACGCTGAACTCAGGGTCATGGTGGAGGAAATAGTTCGGGTAGAGCCCCAGCTCTTCGGGGCACAGGTGCAGCGCACCACCATTGCCAGGAAGATGGAGCTATGGCAAAGAATAGTGGACAGGGTCAACGCTGTGGGTCAGCATCCACGAAATCGGGACGACATCAGGAAGTGGTGGAATGACCTACGGGGGAAGGTGCGTTCCATGGTATCCAGACACAACATCGCGGTGCAGAAGACTGGCGGCGGACCCCCACCTCAACCCCCAGAGTTTACAACATGGGAGGAACAGGTCTTGGCGATCCTACATCCTGAGGGCCTCGCAGGAGTAGGCGGAGGAATGGACTCTGGTAAGTCTAATCTCAACTACTTCATCCCCCCCCACCCACCGGCATGCCAAATCATACCCCACCCTCCCCCCCACCCACATCACACATCCTCCTTGCTAATGTCTCACCATCACAACCCACCCATCCCAACACCAAGCCCTGCATGCGACCACAAACCATGGACACCCATCACCTAAGCATGCCCACTGCACATACCCATCCCCCCCCAAACCACCGTCACAACAGCCCCCACAAGGGAATGCCAGCACTGGGGTACACGGGCACCCACCCATTGCACGCTATGGCACACACAGAAGCAATAACCATACTCTTATACCCCTGCATGACCCGAACGCCACGACACCGCCCAGGAGGGTCCAGAAATGTCCATTCCACCCCCAGAAGAGGCCCACAGTGATGACAGCAGCTCTGTCTCCCTGGACCCAGATGACCAGCCCGGCCCATCGGGGACCTCGGGACAGTCGGTTCCCCTCAGACAGGCACAGGCCACAGCAGAACTACCCCCCTCTGGGAACACCAGCACAGCACCCACCCAGCGGGCCCATGCCTCTGTCTCCAGGACACGTCAATCAGCGGTGTGTCCACCACTACAGGGCACCCAGGTTAACCCACCACCCCAACAACAACAGGGACCTGGGGGCAGTGGTAGTGGGCACACGGTCCAGGGGACAGAGGCAACAGGGGAACTGGGCGGGCTACTGTGCGACAGGGGGGGACAGGCCCAGGGAACCCACTCTCCATGAGGCCCTATCCTCCATCATGGGAGCATACCACCTCTCCCAGGAGACGATGGCGACGGTCCTGGCCAGGTTCCAGGAGATCCAGGTACTGCAGGAGGAACAGTTTATGGGGTTCAGGGAAGAACTCAGAAATATCAGTTCCGCAATGGGCACCATCGTTGTGGCTCTCAATCAGATTGTCAGCACATTGCGGGACCATGTGGCACCACAAAGGGCCCCTGTCACTAGCATGGACCAAGAACAGGCTACCACCTCCGCCGGCGCTAGTGGACAGGAGGCCCCGACACAAGAACAACAGGCCACCAAAACCCCACCCCCTGCAGAAGGAGAACCACCCCGCAAGCGGTGCCTGAGATCTAGGAAGAAGACAGAGTAGGATGCCAAGACCCCCGCCAGGAAAGGATACCCCCTGATTGTCATCCCACTGTCCCACATTGTCACCCTGTCCAACCTTAAACTGCCCCTGCTCCACCTTCCACAGGCATATGGACAATGCACCTGTGAGACTGAAATCTGGACTCTGCCATGGACATTCCTCCACCATCACCCATCACCGAATTGCAACCATTACCCAAAATTGAGCACTTTAATAAACACACTTATTGCACAAAAATAATCTGGAGTCTGCCTGTATTTTTGAACAAATGTATTACACAGAACCGTGCCAAAATGTCCAGTTACATTGTGATGACAACATACCACTGTCACACAGTTGTAGTCCATGGGAAAACAAAGCTGAGGTCACGGAGTGGGGCCCACATCTCTGAAATTGGAAGGGAAAGTCACAACTCAGTTAACATACACTGGGGGGAAACTCAGACAGTAGAGAGGCAGTAGACTTTAAGTAAATGTAAAATGCCGGTGTTGATTCTTACCTGTATGTCATTGAAAATACTGCTGTATCACTGTGTCCCTGTTGTCTGTGTCGTCCTCTTCATCTTCCTCCTCTTCACTCTCCGCAGGCTCCACAGCTGCCACAACACCACCATCTGGACCATCCTCCTGCAGGAAAGGCACCTGGCGTCGCAAAGCCAGGTTGTGAAGCATACAGCAGGCCACGATGATATGGCACACCTTCTTTGGTGAGTACATTAGGGATCCACCTGTCATATGGAGGCACCTAAACCTGGCCTTCAGGAGGCCGAAGGTCCGCTCGATCACCCTCCTAGTACGCCCATGGGCCTCACTGTACCGTTCCTCTGCCCTTGTCCTGGGATTCCTCACTAGGGTTAGTAGCCAGGACAGGTTTGGGTAACCAGAGTCACCAATTAGCCACACACGGTGTCTCTGAAGTAGTTCCATCATGTAAGGGATGCTGCTATTTCGCATGATGTACGCGTCATGCACTGACCCAGGGAACTTGGCATTTACATGGGAGATGTACTGGTCAGCCAAACAGACCACCTGGACATTCATGGAATGATAACTTTTCCTGTTCCTGTACACCTGTTCACTTTCTCTGGGGGGTACCAAAGCCACATGGGTCCCATCAATGGCACCTATGATGTTGGGGATATGTCCAAGGGCATAGAAGTCACCCTTCACTGTAGGCAAATCCCCCACCTCAGGGAAAACGATGTAGCTCCGCATGTGTTTGAGCAGGGCAGACAACACTCTGGACAACACCTTGGAAAACATAAGCTGAGACATCCCTGATGAAATGGCCACTGTTGTTTGAAATGACCCACTTGCCAAAAAATGGTAAAAAGAGTACTGACAGCACCTGCACTAGAGGGGGGATCCCTGTGGGTTGGCGGATGGGTGACATCAGGTCTGGCTCCAGCTGGGCACACAGTTCCTGTATAGTGGCTCTGTCAAGCCTGTATGTCAGTATGACATGTCTTTCTTCCATTGTCGACAGGTCCACCAGCGGTCTGTACACGGGAAGATTCCTCCATCTCCTCGCAAGTCCCAGCGGACGGTGCCTAGGAAGGACAACATGGAGCACAGAGTCAATCAACCCACAGGTACGTTCCCACAGCTTGCACAGTACACGATTCTCAATGCATTGAATGGCTTGTATGAGTGTTGATGCAAGGCCTAGGTATGTGTGACGCAGTAGAAATTAAGATAGGGGGGCCCTTGAAATGGCGGCTGCCTGACCTGTGAAGTGCGACAGTGGGATGTGAGGTCAATGCGCTGGCGTGGCACACCGTGGCGGTAGGCGGTCGAAGACCGCAGCGCAAAGCCGCATTGGTTAACATTGAACCCTATGGGTTTCAGGAGCCAATGAGGATGTGCGCCGGCGGTCGCGGTACGCACCGCCGCGGTACGCACCGCTGCGGGCGTGACCGCCATTTTCTATCTGCTTAATCACTCGATACCTGATCATCCACAGGAGAGGACCTGTACTGCAAGTGCTGCTGTGACCTAGGTCTGGAAGAGACAATGGCTGCTGCGACTGGGGAAAGGGCCCCTGCCTTCACTTCTGAAGAATTGGAGAAACTCGTGGATGGGGTCCTCCCCCTAGTATGCGCTACTCTACGGTCCTCCAGACCAACAGGTAAGTGCACTGGGACCATGCTTTGTGGCCAATGCCTGGGTTGAGTGGGGTGAATGAAAGATGGTGGGGAGGGGAGCGAATGAGGCATGCATCAAACGAAAGATGAGAGCATGTGCCACATGGCAAGGGTGGGGATGGGGGGCCACTCACATCGGGCATGCTGAAGGTGATGTTTGTTTCATTTTCTCCCCCTGAACATGTCACATAGGTCAGCGCCCATCAGAAAATCGACATTTGGCGTGCCATCGCCAAGGACGTCCGGACCCTGGGGGTCCACAACAGACGGGGACCCACTGCCGGAAGAGGTGGGAGGACATCCTCCGTCGGAGCAGGAAGACCGCGGAGGCTCTGCTAGGGATGACCTCCCAACGTAGGAGGGGTGCCAGTTGTGCTTTGACCCCCCTGATGTCCCGGATCCTGGCGGTGGCCTACCCCGATTTGGATGGGCGCGTGAGGACATCACAGCAGACACAAGGGGGTGAGTACAAGCACATTCTGCTGATTATGCGCACATTGGAGGTGTCTGGGTGGGGGAGGAGGGCTGTGGGTATCCCTAGGCCAGGGCGTTTTCTGTAGGCTAGCCCCCTCCGTTAGGCATGGCCCTGTACCCCAGCCCCCACCTCTGTAGGTTGCCTAGTACAGCTAATCATGGCCCTGTGTCACCTATGTGTGGAGTTGTCGTCCATAGGCTTGTAGGCCATGTCCCACGGATTGAGTAGTGTACCCCAAGTGCGCGGCGTAGTGCAGGGGGCTTCTGTGTCTGTCCTCTCCGCCAACGGTAGCGGTAATCCATGCACTCAACATGTCTTTCTTTCTACCCCTCCCCTTTTTTGTGGTCTTCCTGTTCATGTGTGCATTAGCATCATCAGGCGGAGGAGAAGTGGCATCGGAGCACGAGGGAGCTGCATCTCACATGGCCATGGATGGCCATGCAACTGACTCTGATTTCACCAGTGAGACAGAGGGCGACGGGAGCTCCACAGCGGGGACACGTGGTGACACCAGCGACACAGACACGTCCTCGGAAGGGAGCTCCCTTGTGTTGGCGGCAACATCCGTGCCCACCGCAACAACAGGTACAGCGCACCAGCTCTGCCCTCCCAGCAGCCCCTCAGCCTTCGCCCCGTGCACGCTCACCCAGGAAGGTGGGCATCTCCTTCGCCCCAGGCACCTCAGGCCCTGCCCCAGTTACCCCTGGTGCCCTCAGTGAGGAGGTCATTGACCTCCTGAGGACACTCATTGTTGGGCAGTCTACCCTTTTGAATGCCATCCAGGGTGTAGAAAGGGAGGTGCACCGGAGTAATGCATACCTGGAGGGCATTCATTCGGGTCAGGCTGCCCATCAGCGATCGTTCAACGCTCTGGCCTCAGCACTGACGGCAGCCATTGTCCCTGTCTCCTGCCTCCCTCCTCCAACTTCCTCAACCCAGTCCCACTCCCCTCTACCTCTGCCTATCCCAGACACACCTACAGACCAGCCTGCACACACCTCAACACCCAAGGGAAGCTCATCCAGACATAAGCACCACACATCACACAAGCATTCACACAAGCAACATCCACATGCAGACATGCCAACAGCCACTGCCTCCTCTGTGTCCACCTCCTCGTCGTCTCCCTCCTCCCTCCCTGTGACGTCTCCACTCACACTTGCATGCACAACATCTTCAGCCACTACGTCCATCACCAGCACACCCACCAGAACACTCCGCACACGTGCAGTCACCACCCCACTACCATTTACACGTCCCCTGTGTCCTCTCCCAGTGTGTCTGTCACCCCCTCTTCCAAACCACACAAACGCAGGCAGCCAACCACCCAACAGCCATCCACCTCACGACAGCCTCCAGCACAAGCACCTGCACCCAAAGACACCAGACTTCACTCTCCTACAACCACATCCTCTTCCTCCACTCCCATACCCACTACAACTACCCGTCCCTGTCTTACTAAATTGCTTTTCCTTTCCAACCTTGACCTCTTCCCATCAACTGATCCACCCCCTCCATCTCATAAGGCTCCAATCAGCACCTCAGTCACCACAAAACCTGGACCTTCAAAGACAATAGTCCAAGGATTGTGGAGTCCACCACCTTCAAGCCCAGCTACTTCGGCTAGGAGTAAAGAGACGGCCAGCCCACCCCCTGCAAAAAAAGCCAAGAAAGCCAGTGCCCGGCGCGAGAGGCCAAAGACAGCAGGCTCCAAAAGCACTACCCTGGCACCGTCTGGGATTGGGGTGCCACCTGGCACACCAGCAAAGGGAGGAAAGGGCCACAGACGAGCAGGGAAGGGTGGCAAGGGCAGCACGCCCGACAAGTCCAGCCACAGCCCAGCTGCCCAGGAGGGCCCGCCAGCCACAGCCCAGCTGCCCAGGAGGGCCCCGCCAGCCACAGCCTAGCTGCCCAGGAGGGCCCCGCCAGCCACAGCCCAGCTGCCCAGGAGGGCCCCGCCAGCCACAGCCCAGCTGCACAGGAGGGCCCCGCCAGCCACAGCCCAGCTGCACAGGAGGGCCACGCCAGCCACAGCCCAGCTGGGCAATGAAGGAGCGCCAGCCACAGCCCAGCTGGGCAATGAAGGAGCGCCAACTCCAGCAACGCTGAACATGGCAAGGACTGCCAAGGCAAGCACCGCTAAACAGGGTCCTTCATCTCAAGCACCGATCCGCTGGGCCCTTCATCTCAAGCACTGCTCTGCTGGGCCCTTCATCTCAAGCACTGCTCCGCTGGGCCCTTCCTCTCAAGCACCGCTCCGCTGGGCACCGCCGTCTCTGCACCGCTCCGCTGGGCCCTTCATCTCAAGCACTGCTCCGCTGGGCACCGCCGTCTCTGCACCGCTCCGCTGGGCCCTTCATCTCAAGCACTGCTCCGCTGGGCCCTTCATCTCAAGCACCGCTCCGCTGGGCCCTTCATCTCAAGCACTGCTCCGCTGGGCACCGCCGTCTCTGCACCGCTCCGCTGGGCCCTTCATCTCAAGCACTGCTCCGCTGGGCCCTTCATCTCAAGCACCGCTCGGCTGGGCCCTTCATCTCAAGCACCGCTCCGCTGGGCACTGCCGTCTCAAGCACCGCTGGCCCATTGGCAGAAGGGGCAGGCCCGCATCTGTGTCGGGCAGGGCTGCACGAAGCACTCTGGGCACCATGCCTCCTCCAGAACCAGTGGAGTCAGTAATCCACTTGTGAGACTGTGGCTTTGCACTCCCCAGGATGGCACAGTGGGCAATCCACCCACTGTAGAGACTTGTGAGACTGTGGCTTTGCACTCCCCAGGATGGCACAGTGGGCAACCCACCCACTGTAGAGACTTGTGAGACTATGGCTTTGCACTCCCCAGGATGGCACAGTGGGCAATCCACCCACTGTAGAGACTTGTGAGACTGTGGCTTTGCACTCCCAGGATGGCACAGTGGGCAATCCACCCACTGTAGAGACTTGTGAGACTGTGGCTTTACACTCCCCAGGATTGAACAGTGGCCATGGAGGCCCCTCGTGGATCTGCCGTCGTGGACTCATCTGGCTGAGGTGCCCCCCCTTCCCTTCCCCCTGAGGTGCCTGTAGTTTTGCTATCTGATGCCCCTGCAGTGTTCTCTCCATTGGAGCCGGGTATCCTGTGTGGGCTTTGCCCATGTGTTTAGGCCCATTGGCCCACCAACAATGGCTGATACCCAATTTGGACTGGACAATTTACATATGTATATATAGTTATAGATGTTTGATATATTTTTTTACTTAGCTGTACAATATACTTCAAATTTCATGATCATTTTTTTTTGTCTTTGCATTCTTCCGGGGGGGTTGGGGAGTTGTTGCTCTGCATTGATGTGTATGTAGTTGTGGGTGGGTGTGTCGCGTATGTGTGTCCCCGTAATTTTTTGCCTCCCCCCTCCCCTGTGTCGTAGGTGCAGTACTCACCGTTGTCTTCTGCGCCGGCGTTCGTGCTCCTGGTAGAGGAGCAGGAAGACAATAGCTGGTAGGATGTGTAGTTCGGGTTCCATGCTGTCCAGATTCCTCGTGGAGTGTGTAGAGGTGAGCGTTTTCCATTCGTAATGTCTGTTTCCGCCGTGTTTTTATCGGCGGGGCTACCGCCCCGGAAAAGGTGGCGGATTGGTGGGTTGTAATAGGGTGGGCGGTACATTGTCTCCCGACTGTCTGTTGGCGGTGACCGCCGCGCTGTTTGTTTGTCCCGCCGTGGCGGTCGGAGTGTTAAAGTGGCGGTCTCTGTTGGCGGTTTCCGCCAGGGTCAGAATTCCATTTTTTTTACCGCCTGCCTGTTGGCGGATTGGCCGCCGCTTTAACACCGACCGCCAGGGTTGGAATGACCCCCTAAGCTGCTAAAGAAAACCGTGTGAACATTGAACTCGTTCAGCTTTATATATATCTGCAAATCTGATTTGATAAAGTGTCTTCAACTTTCTGATTCTATATAGATCATGCCAGGCAGTACTACAAAAGGACATAAAATGAAATGTTGTAAATACATGTGTATAAGTCTAATAACTGCATGTGTACTAATAATTATAGCAATAGTTCTTGGAATGTATTGAAAGAATGAAAGAGACGCGAATGATGCTTCTACTTCTAAAACTACTACTGAACTAACATCTTTGCAGAAACTCGAACAAGACGAGAAATATTTACACGACAAGAAAGAGCTCTCCTCGAACGTCTTCTAACGCTTGCTGAATGAGTATGTTGAGACAATGGATGTGAAAAATTGTTATGTGTGCACACAAATACCTACCTCAGTAATAGAAGGAGTGACATATCATAGCATGCCTCTTACGTATGGAATTTCATGTAGTTTGTTACTAACCAGATTCTATAACCAGGAATCTATTCAATACTTCTATTCCAATCATGATGTCGTGTTTCTATATATCGCCATAATTGAGTATTTGAGTAAAACAGCAAGAGATTATTATATAAAATTAGTTAGAGGTTTCTTTGAACCACAATTGCCTTTTCCTGTAGTCCACGCACATAGAGACAACCTTACATGCTTACTTTCACCCGTAGAAAAGAGTTTTTTAGATCACACTGAAGATAGAAGGAGAATGGTAAAGGAAAAATTAGAAAGGGAATTACACAAAAGAACATCTGTAGATAACTATGCTTTTGCCGCAATAAAGACACAAGGGAAATTAGCTTTAGATGCATTACATATAGTGAAATTTTGTGTATATAGACCTAAATCATATTATGACACAATCTTTGTGGGAACGACTGAATGTAAACATACGTTTTCGTTTCAGGTGGACGTTCATGCTGAATGGACAAGACCCAGTTATTTCAGAGGTATATTATATTTGTGGACTTAACGCCTATTATCGTCTTCCTAAAGGATGGTATGGGATGTGTTATTTGGGAATAGTATTTCCAAAGATTTATCTGACCTCGTTGTCAGGCCAGGACGCTCCCCCGCCGTGCAACGCACCCTGCAGGTGCCCTGTTCCCTGATTGCCGCTGCTGCCCCTGTTCGAGGCCCTCCTCCACCCGCAGGCCCTCGCCTGCGTCTCATCCCTGGTGGCCCAGTGGTGGGCAGTAAGGTTTGCTTCTGTCATGTGTCTGTTTTCTCCTCGTTTGTCTACTCGTTGCTGTCTCTGTTGTGTTGCCCACTGTGTCCATTAGTTTTTGTACTCTGTACCTGTATCTGTAATTTGTATCTCTGTTCCTCTATTACTCTTTTGTTTACTGTTTTGTTTCATCTGTGCGCTTGACCCCGCACGTCTCTCTCCTCCTCTGACCCCCCCACCCCCAATCCATCGCCATCCGCCCGCTTACCTGTTTTTTCTACTCTTCTGTACTCCCCCTGCCCTCCCACCTCCCCCTCCCCTCTAGTTCCCCAGCGTTATTTTCCAACTCCCCTCCACCCTTGCCGCTCCCTCGCCTGTTTTGTCCCGCCGCTTCGGCCCCACCCCCCTCCCGCCCCCAGCTCCTCCTCCCTCCCTCCACCCCCTCTTAATGCAGGTCGCTGCGCTCAGAGGGTGCGTTCTCTGACCTCGTTGCCTGGCCAGGACGCTCCCCCCGCCGCGCAGCGCACCCTGCAGGTGCCCTGTTCCCTGATTGCCGCTGCTGCCCCTGTTTGAGGCCTTCCTTCACCCGCAGGCCCTCGCCTGCGCCTCATCCCTGGTGGCCCAGTGGTGGGCAGTAAGGTTTGCTTCTGTTGTGTGTCTGTTTTCTACTCGTTTGTCTCCTCGTTGCTGTCTCTGTTGTGTTGCTATTGTTACTGTCCCTGTTGTGCCCACTGTGTCCATTAGTTTTTGTACTCTGTACCTGTATCTGTAATTTGTATCTCTGTTCCTCTATTACTCTTTTGTTTACTGTTTTGTTTCATCTGTGCACTTGACCCCGCGCGTCTCTCTCCTCCTCTGACCCCCCCACTCCCAATCCATCGCCATCCGCCCGCTTACCTGTTTTTTCTACTCTTCTATACTCCCCCTGCCCTCCCCCCTCCCCCTCCCCTCTAGTTCCCCAGCATTATTTTCCAACCCCCTCCACCCTCGCCGCTCCCTCGCCTGTTTTTCCCGCCGCTTCGGCCCCGCCCCCCTCCCGCCCCCAGCTCCTCCTCCCTCCCTCCACCCCCTCTTAATGCAGGTCGCTGCGCGACTGCGCAGCGGGCGTGCGGACGGGGCGCCGGTTGTGTGCCAGAGGCAAGCCCGTCTGCACCCGTCCGCGCCCGGACCGCGCCCAGCGCCAGAACCCCTGGTCCTCGCCCGCCGCTCCTCACCCCGCCCAGGCTCAGCTACGACGCTACGTCTCTCCACGCACTCAACAACGGCCAAAACCAAAACCAACACTGCTACAAAGCCGCACCGAAGTACACCCACGGCCCGTTCACCTGCCGTACCTGCCACTTCTCCTGCGACCGAACCTCCAAACCAACGACCACCAGACCGAACCTCCTCCGCTGCATACTCCTCAACACCCGCTCCGCACGCAAACACGCCGTAGAACTCTGGGACCTGCTCGACAGCACCGCCCCGGACGTAGCCTTCCTGACCGAGACATGGTGGAACGAATCATCTGCGCCAGACATCGCCATCACCATCCCAGACGGATACAAGATCTCCCGCAGGGACCGCACCAACGGCTACGGAGGAGGACTCGCCATCATCCTCAAATCCTCCCTCAAGGTCACCACCCACACCGACGACCATTTCAACACCGCAGAGCTTCTAGACTTCAGGATCCACACCGACCCCAACACCACCCTCAGAGGTACGCTCGTCTACAGGCCCCCCGAACCACGGGCCGAGTTCTGCGACTCCATCGCCGACCTCGCAAGCACCCACGCACTCGCCTCCATGGACTACATACTCCTCAGGGACCTCAACTTTCACCTCGAGAACAACAACGACCACAACTCCACCACGCTGATCAACAACCTTGCAAACCTCGGACTCAGACAACTTGTCACGTAAACAACCCACACCGCCGGACACACTCTGGATGCCATCTTTTCCACCAGCGACCACGTCACCTTCAACGACACCACTGAACCCTACTGGACCGACCACCACTGCATCCATTTTACCTACAACAAAAACACCGCACACCTCCACAGCCGCCAACTCCCCCGCCGCAACTGGGGCAAAGTCAGCAAAGAACAACTCCTCAGCACCCTCTCCCAGAACCCACCGAACGAGCCCACCAACCCAGACACCGCAGCCTACAACTTCAGACAGTGGATCATCGACTGCGCCAACATCCTCGCCCCTCTGAAGAAACCCCCCAACAACCCCACCAGCAAGAAAGCCTCCTGGTTCACAGACGAACTCCTGGCCTCCAAACGCGCCTGCAGGAAACTAGAAAAGAAATGGCTCCAAGAACGCACACCGGTCAATCAGGACGCCCTCAAAGACGCAACCCGCCGACACCACCACCTCATCAGGACCAACAAGAGGTCCTCCTTCAAAGACCTCCTAGACAACAACGCTCATGACAGCAAAGAACTCTTCCGCATTGTGAAGGAACTATCCACCCCCAGCACCAACGTCAATGACATCCCGCCCTCCCAGGAACTCTGCGACTCCCTCGCCGCCTTCTTCTACAACAAGATCGCCGACATCCACAGCGTCAACACTCCGACCACACCCTCCTCAGTCACCACCTCGTACCCTAGCATCACCAACCCCATCACCGCCTGGTCCAACGTCGACGACGACACAACTCGCACAATCATGAACTCCATCCACTCCGGATCACCGACTGACCCCTGCCCCCACCACATCTTCAACAAAGCCGACTCTATCATCGCGCCTCAACTCTGCAAGATTATCAACGCCTCCTTCGAAACAGGCACCTTCCCAGAAAACTGGAAGCACGCAGGCATCAACGCCCTCCTCAAGAAACCAAAAGCCGACCCCAAGGACATGAAGAACTTCCGCCCCATCTTCCTCCTCCCCTACCCAGCCAAAGTCGCAGAAAAGATCGTCAACCTTCAGCTGACACGCCACATCGAAGACAACAATGTTCTCGACCCCTCACAAACCGGATTCAGACGCAACCACAGCACCAAGACCGCCCTCATCGCCGCGACAGATGACATCAGACGCCAACTCGACCGCGGCAAGACCTCCGCCCTCATTCTCCTAGACCTCTCAGCGGCCTTCGACACAGTCTGCCACCACACCCTACTGTCACGCCTCCTAGAAGCCGGAATCCAGGAAAAAGCCCTAGCCTGGACCTCATCCTTCCTCTCCGGCAGAACACAGACCGTTTGCCTCCCACCCTTCCGCTCAGAAGCCAACAACATCATCTGCGGCGTCCCCCAAGGCTCCTCCCTGAGCCCAACGCTGTTCAACATTTACATGGCCCCCCTCGCACAAGTGGCCCGCCGTTTCGACCTCAACATCATCACCTACGCCGACGACACCCAGCTCATCCTCTCCCTGACCAACGGCCCTGCCACCGCCAAAGCCAACCTCCACGAGGGTATGAAGGCAG
This sequence comes from Pleurodeles waltl, assembly GCF_031143425.1. Classification (NCBI taxonomy): domain Eukaryota; kingdom Metazoa; phylum Chordata; class Amphibia; order Caudata; family Salamandridae; genus Pleurodeles; species Pleurodeles waltl. The sequence continues at coordinate 415,364,256 of NC_090444.1, read as the reverse complement.
TCGCCGACTGGATGAGAGATAGCCGCCTGAAGCTCAACACCGACAAGACAGAAATCCTCATCCTCTGGACCTCCCCCTCCGCCTGGAACGACTCATGGTGGCCAACCTCCCTTGGAACCCCCCCGACGCCCACCGACCACGCCCGCAACTTGGGATTCATCCTCGACTCCGCACTCTCCATGGACAGACAAGTCAACGCCGTCACCTCCTCCTGCTACAACACCCTCCGCACCCTCCGCAGGATCTACAAGTGGATCCCGACCGACACCAGGAAGATAGTAACCCACGCCCTCGTCAGCAGCAGACTGGACTACGGCAACGCACTCTATGCAGGAATCCCAGAGAAACACCTACAACGCCTCCAACGCATCCAAAACGCCTCAGCCCGACTCATCACCAACGCACCCCGCCACAGCCACATCACCCCTCACCTCCAAGGACTCCACTGGCTCCCCGTCAACAAAAGGGTCACCTTCAAGCTCCTCACCCACGCACACAAGGCACTTCACAACGCTGGCCCCTCCTACCTCAACGACAGACTCAACTTCTACACTCCGACCCGCCAACTGCGCTCCGCGAGCCTCGCCCTCGCCAACGTCCCCTGCATCCAACGAACCACCTCCGGCGGCAGATCCTTCACCTACCTCGCCGCCAAGACCTGGAACACGCTCCCTAACTACCTCCGACAGACCCAAGACCTACTCGCCTTCAGAAGACTACTCAAGACCTGGCTCTTCGAGCAGTAGCAATCCTCCCCCCCCCCCAGAACCTTGGAACCCTAACGGGTAAGTAATGCGCTCTATAAATATCTGTGATTGATTGATTGATTGATCAACTGGATGACTTAAAGAAGTTTCCAAAGCTGTCTGAATCACATCGCTTTCAGAAAAGGGAGACAGCTTCTGGTGTGGTAGGAGATATATTTGGAGCGATGATTCCTTCAGTAGGAGTCATATTGAATTTAATTAAAATACGAAAGTTGTCTACTATTGTGGATAACATGCTGACAAACTTTTCAGGAGCCATAATCCTGATTGATGCTGAACTTGCTGCAGAAAGAGCTATGACTCTTCAAAACCGGCTTGCTTTAGACATTCTTTTAGCAAAGAATGGCGGCGTTTCCAAAATGCTTAGTGCACGTCACTGTTGTTCTTATATTCCAGAAAACAGTGGGCAAATTAGGAAAATGCTTACAAATTTAACTAACGATAGTGCAGATTTGAAAGAATTAAAAGAACCAGGAGTATGGGAAAAGGTTGGAAAAGGATTTGCTTCCGTGGGAAATTGGCTCAGCAACATTTGGAACGGACTATTACTGAAAATAGTAAAAGGAATATTAATAATACTAATTTGCTTATTAGGTATTTGGGGAATATGGAAAGCTATTAAAATATTGAAATCAAGAAGCAAAAGGAGAAGATAAAATAGTAGAAATATACAGGGAAAAATCAAAGGGACCAAAAAGGAAGAGGGAATTGACTGAAGTGCCAAATTACTAAAACAGAATTTTAATGGAATAAAATTTGTGGTGGAAGATTTAGGGGGTCATTACAACCTCAGCGGTCTTTTTACAAGACCGCCGAGGGACCGCCGTGCTGAAGACCGCCAGTGGTGGCGGTTTTCCGCTCGTCGTATTATGACTGTTGGCAGCTCTATGTCGTTTTTCCGACGGAGAGCCGCCAACAGCCATAGTGACTGGCGGTGGGGAAGTGGAGGTTGCTCCACCTCCACCGCCACGCCAACAGAACACCGCCCAGCGAATCACGTCCTGTGACACTGCGCGGCGGTGTTCTGTTGGCGCTGTGGTGTCGGCGGAGCTGCCCCCATGGCTCCCGTCCCCTTCCGGTGGATCGACGGAACAGGTAAGTCAATCGTCCGTTACGGGAGGGGGGCGGGAGGGTGTTGTGTGTTGTGTGCGTGCATGGGGGTGTGTGTGGGTGTATGTAGAGGGGGTGTGTGAGTGCGTGTATGCTTGCGGGGGTGTTGCATGTTTTGGGAATGAGTGCGTGTATGTCTGTGGGTATGTCTCTATGGATGTGTGCATGTATTGTTTGAATGTGGGTGTGCGTGTCTGACTGTGTGTGTGGATGTTGGCATGTGTGTCGGTGTGTGTGCGTGTATGTGTGTTGGTGGTGCCTGCGTGCGTGTTGGGTGTGTATGAGTCAGGTAATGTCGGGGTCGGGGTGGGGGGACCTGCCACCCTTGGGGGGTAGTGTAGGAGAGGGAGTCGGGGTGGGGGCGGGGGTGGGGGAGACCCCTATCAGTGCCAGGGAAGGAATTCCCTGGCACTGATAGTGCTTAGCGCCATGGATTTCATGGCGGTTCCTACCACAGGAAATCCACGGCGGTAAGCTGGGTCACAATACCGGCTGCGGTATTGTCACGCCCGCCGGGCAGGAGACCCAGGTCTCCAGCCCAGCGGTCATCTCCGCCCTGGCGGGCGGAACGGAGAAGCAGCGGATGACCATGGCGATAACCGCCATGGTCATAATTCCCAAAAAAATACCGCCAGCCTGTTGGCGGTCTTACCGCCGCTTTAACACCGTCAACCAGAGTTGTAATGACCCCCTTAATGTGATGACAGAATTAGTCATCAGAGGAGGGATTGATAAAGCAGAAAAAGAAAGACTAACAAATATTCATATATCATGTAACAAAATCGTATAAGGTAATGTGAATTTAGCAAAGAAAAATAATGTACGTGGGAAATTGTGCCCACGAGGTAGTTCACCATTATTATAAACAAGCTTAATTAATCACGAAGAATCGACAAATGTAGTAATCCGTCATAATTAAAGATGTATTCCATGATTTTCTTGTTGAAACTGTTATATGCTTAGCTTAAATTTAGCAGGGGCTTTGGCCTAGTTGCCTGGTCTCAAATTTAACCGCGTGGTTTTCACTTGTATTAACAAAGACATATTCTTTTACTTTAAGGTTGTATTTTTGCAGTAGAAATGACTAATACACTTATCTCAAGGTTTCGTGCTAGGCTAGTTTCATCCCCTTTGAAGCAAGGTCAGTTTCTGCAGGTGCAGACAATAAAGACTCTGATACAGAATTAATTGGCAAACTTTGTTGCAACTTGTGTTCCAAGGCTCCAAGGACACCTTATGCATAAATGAGTACTAAGAGAAAGACACTATTCATTGGTCAAAAGGAAGCCACACTATGAACCCTCCAATGGAAGACCCTGAAGAATTTTGAACGTTTCTTACTTAAACCCACTGGACAAAGAGAAGTCAGACATTTTCTACGTTTTCATTTTGAAGCCAGATTCAAGATGCCATTTTAAATGACTCTTTGATGCTTTTCTCTGTCGCAGAGAAAGAGACTTTAAGAATTCTCACACTAGAGACTTTAACTTTAATTTTGCCCTGTCTTGCCCATGCAGTAACTTTTGCCCCGTTCTCCTTGCTGCCGCAAGGAAAATTTGCCTTAACTTTGCCCCTTTTAAATTTGCCCCATGCTGATCAAACCGGTACCTGAAGGACGAAGACTTTTCTTGAATGCTGATTGTATTTGGTAAATATGAAAGGATAATTGTATTATGCATTGTGTTTTCCTTCTTAGTACCAACTGCTTATTTTGACAGGGCCCAAGCTAGAAGTTTTCTAAATTTGTGTTGACTAAATTATTTTTGCATGAAGCCCCACATGCCAATGCTAATTAGAGGTTAGTTGAGGTATTCACTTGATGCACCATGCTAAATTGAAATCTTGTTATGCTGACCGATGTATGCTATTAGTCAAATTCAGTTACTTATATTAGTGATTTGCATTGCTATAACCGAGTGCATTATAATCCAGATTTTGCGTAGATTGCGTTTCTTCCGTCACTATGGACAGCTAGTAATGTTCGTATACGTATATCATTTGATTTTGAGACTTACATATATTGTGTTAGCTTTGTTAATATAGGGAAATAAACTCATTAAACTTTAATAAACTGATGTGGTTATTCATGACTGAAAGGTCATGTTAGGTCAAAATACTGATTGTTATTGATTCCTAATATGTTGTTTGATCTATTAATTGAGTATTGGGTATTGATTGTAATGGTTATTGATTATTGATTCAAGTGATCCGACTATTCTTGGAGGAGGAGAACCCAACTCGGTTAAAAGGTTCACCGACCTGCGGCGTGTCCAAGTATAAGTAATTTATAAAGACTGGACGCGTTATCACTACTTATGATGCAAGTGTGCTATATTGGTGTTGTGTACACTTAGAGTGGCACTTTACCACAGGACTAGCACCTATGAGCCGGTAGGTATAATTATGAGTAGTGTAGAATTAGTTAGTGTACCGGAGCACAAGTGTTGTATAAGTGTATAATTGAGAAATCATGACATGATTATGCAGCAAAGCAAGAAGTAAGGATGTGCCTTTGTACGAGAAGTCACCATTCTTTAGATATGATGTTCCCTTATAGCAGCATATGCCCGAGACTGGCCATAAACAAGTGTTGATGTCAACAGTGAGGCTTCACAGAGTGTGAGATGATCCCATGTTATTTTGACTAAAGCCTTTTTTGAGAATCAGCCCTTTCAGCATGTGAGAAGGAACGAAAAGGCAGATATGGTGAAACACTGAACTGTACTTGTATGCAAAGGACCTAGATGGTTCTCAAACAAGAAGATTCTTGAATGGACAGTTGCCAAAGTTTTGTCTACATAAGTCTGCGCCGTCTACAGGTGGAGGAGCCTCAAAGTAGGCTTGAGGCCATGGTGATGCATCACATGGCTGCTCTTCCTGGGGGTGCACATCAGGGAAAATCTGGCCTTACCTCTGAGTGGGTCTCTGCAGCACTAATAAGAAACAAGACAATGCAACATCAGACTAAACAGGAAGTTTCGGGTTGTTTTGATTATACATTTCCTTCTGATGATTCTTCACGTATATTTGTATATCATTCTAGCTACCTGTGTTTTTAATTATAATAAATGTATACAAAAACCACTATCCCAGGGTTTTGCTCGGTTCCTTGAGTTGAGGCGCTATTAGAACACACCTCTGTCCAAAGACCCTGTGTCTGGACTTCAAAATTCCAACAGTTTTTGCCGGGTTGGGTCAATTTCTTAGTAACAGGCCGCCAGATGGATTTTAGCTTCCAAACATTGACATTTTGCATTGTGCATTTTTGCATATTTTATGCACCCAACACACTGTTGGTACAGAAATCTAGGGCCAACAGATTTTTAACCTCACACTAACCTCATTTAAGTATCTCATGAGACCATTTACCCAATCGTAATTAAGTGACATTTTGATGAAATTTTGTGGAAAAAAATTGCAGTGATTTGTCCCACCCTCAGTTGGGATATGAGTGTTTCGTGACAAGTGAAGAAGTAAATGTTTATGGAAATAAAAGGTTACCTGGTCTATTCTCAAAGGTAACTTTCAATTGTGAGTAACTTACACATATAATTTACTCCAACAATTTTTAGTAACTTTACTAGTTTTGGCTATTTACAAAATCTGATTGTAAATGTACTTATAAGGCTTAAACGTTTCTACTAGGTGTGGATGAAATTTTAATTACGTCAGAGTAATCAGCGTAATTTCGATAATTCTGCATTACACTGATGCAAAATTACTGAAAGTTGCGTGATTACTCCCGTTTGCATAAATATGAGTAATCTGGCTGACAAATCCTACCGCAGGAGCAAATAAACATCAAACTTAGTGAGCTCAAGAGGCTGCTTGCTGCTGCTGTTTGTGTTCCGTTGCATTTAGCACTCTTTTCTTTGACCAAAATGCATTTTCAGGTTTATTTTGAACACAAGGGTTCATTTTGCACTAAGAAAATAGTGCTAAATGCAAGTTTATATTTCTTTTAGGATTCTGCATAATCTTGTGTAATGTTGCAGCAATTTCATGTAATTATACTCCAGCAAATGTTAATAGTTAAGTCCATTCCTAATTGTAAAAAGGACATTTAATGGAGCTATCAGCATTCACATACAGGGCAGTAACCCATCTCTCTCAGTCCGCTAAGGTACTTAGACTAACGCAGTTTTGCGTCAAAAAAATTAGCGCCGGCTAACGCCATTCTGAAGCGCCATGCGGGCGCCGTATTTATTGAATGACGTTAGCCGGCGTTAGCCGCCGGCGCCGTCTGGTGTGCGTTAAAAAAAACGACGTACACCAGGCAGCGCCGGCGTAGGGGAAAATGGAGCTTGGGCGTCAAGAAATGGGGCAAGTCAGGTTGAGGCAATTTTTTCGCCTCAACCCGATTTGCGCCATTTTTTTTCACTCCCAACCCCCATAGAAATGACTCCTGTCTTAGCAAAGACAGGAGTCATGCCCCCTTGCCCAATGGCCATGCCCAGGGGACTTATGTCCCCTGGGCATGGCCATTGGGCATAGTGGCATGTAGGGGGGCACAAATCAGGCCCCCCATGCCACAAAAAAAAAAAAAAAACACTTACCTGAACTTACCTTAATGTCCCTGGGATGGGTCCCTCCAGCCTTGGGTGTCCTCCTGGGGTGGGCAAGGGTGACAGGGGGTGTCCCTGGGGGCATGGGAGGGCACCTCTGGGCTCCTTCAGAGCCCACAGGTCCCTTAACGCCTGCCTTTTGCAGGCGCTAAAAAACTGCGCAAAAGCGGCCGTACGTCATTTTTTTTGACCTGCCTACTCCCAGGCGTGAATTTTGCCCCGGAGTATAAATCCGACGCACATGCCTCGGAGTCGATTTTTTAGACGTGAACGCCTACCTTGCATCTCATTAACGCAAAGTAGGTGTCCACGCTAAAAAATTACGCAAACTCCATGGACTTTGGCGCTAGACGCGTCTAACGCCAAAGTATAAATATGGAGTTCGTTTTACGTCTAAATTGCGTTAAAAAAACGGCGCAATTCCGGCACAAACATATGTATAAATATGCCCCTTAGAACGAGCAGGATGGAATTATTTTGAGGAGGCTGCTCATAAACCAAAATGCTGTATGTAGAATGCCAGTTCAAGCAGTTATGCATAACCATAATTAAAAGAGCCTGGATTGTTAAACTAAGGGGTAAATGCACAACCAGAAAACAAAATTTGCAAGTGCAACAAGAAAACATCATTACGGTTAAGAAATAATCGCTAACATTCCGATTTAGTTTAAGAACAAGATTTAAAGATGGAAGCAATTGAAGCAAATCTGATGAGGGGATTGGGTTTCATTAAAATAACTGTTGCAAAAATACATATGTAAATTCCAATGCAAATAATTGGGGTGCAATAATTTGGGAACTATGCACCCACTGGGGGACTGGCAATGAATTGAGGTTAGAAACAGCATGTTGGTTCATCCCGTCAAGAGTTACAGAGCATCAGGACCACTTTGCAGTCAAACAGCGATGGAGGTAGCTAGGGGAAGGGTTAGTCGACGAATCAGGCGAAATGTTTTACCTTCTACTTTAAGAGTTTTCTGAAGGCCTGAGCTCTTTAGCAGGGGAAGGCTGGCAGCCGTGGCTGAGCAAGGCTGCTAAAGGCTAGATACCTGTTATTCACAGGCAGACAGTAGCTACTAGCTTTGATGTCAAAGGTTCAGAAAGGCACAAAACAGGAAAATACAGCCATTGAGATCATATTTTTGAGTAAGCTTGATACCATACCCCGGTCCTGCAGTGATCGATTTTTTTCAAAGCCTCAAATACATAGAAACTTTTTAAACTTCTTTCATAGTGCTACAAAAGACGCCAATCGTTCAGATGAGTCTTCTTGAGCACCAGGCCATTTGTTCAAATTGTGAATATTCTTCTCATAGACTTCAGTCCAGCTAACAGCACAATGTTTATCTGCCCCGTGTTTGCTGGTTTTCCTCCATGAGGCTACTGTTAATTTAATCTTCGTGGTCTTGTGCACCAGCTCATGATACAATCTCAAATTGCAAGCAAACACCCAGGAACAGGACCTCTTTGCCCTTGTAGGTGAGAAAAACAGATTTTCCTTATGCTTGGAGTAGGTTTTACATACAGGAGATTCAAGCTTCAGATAAATACACTCTGTTATCTCTTTATTGTTGTGTATTGATTCTTCCTTTCCATTCTGATGAGGATTTATGCCAAAATGAGCTTGCACCAGTTTTTGAAAAGTGAACTCAGCTATAATTAGTGAGATACACATAGATAATTAAACTTAAGTTCACTTATGATCCTTCCGTAAGTTTTACTACAGTGTGATCCAGTTTCTGTCTTGCAAAGGTGCATTACTTTAGAAGCAAATTCTATACTGCCTTGTGCCACAGTTCCCTATAAAACCAGCTCTAGGCCCCACTTGGTTTTCCACTCCTCTCTTTTGAAACTCTCATCAAAGGCAGCCCATCCCATCCTCCAGAGGATCAAAGAAAAACTGCACCCACCTACGTCACAGCTGCTCTTGTTCTGTGTTAAGACGGGAACCATGAGAAGTTTAAAATCCCTGAGTTGACTGAACTAACAGGAAGGCTATCAGCTGAATAGCCTTAAAGTTTGCCAGTTGGGCACTGTAAGAAATTGGGTTGTTAGTTGAGGGAAGTGTCTACCCAGCTCAAGGAACAATCACAATCCTTGTCAAGGTGAATCACTTATGTCACTAAATTACCCTGAGCCCAACCATCTCGTAGCTATGGCACAGAGCAGAGAGGCTTGGGTTAGAGGCAATTTGTAACTATTTATGGAATAACAGTAATAAAGTCAAATCACAACACAAGAAAAAATCTAACACAATTTAGACAAACAGAGTTAATTTTAATAGATAAAATGAAACCAAACCAAACAAAAACAACAATCAAGGGGGCCAGAAGTATGATTTTGTTAAGGTTTTGAATAGAAATAGCATCAAAAACATTATGCAACAACTATTAGCAACTGCTCACAGTAGACTGGGACCGCGGCAAGATTTGATGCCAACTGCAGTGGAGCGTGGGTCAGATACAGGGATCAGGTTCAACCCTGCCAAAGGATTATGCTGGGACTTAGTTGAAAAAAATGGGAGCCCAAAATCTTCTACAGGGATAATTAGGTGGCTGCAGCCAAAAAGGGCGCCAAGGGGTCGGATAACCATCAGATGAGGTTACGGTGGAGCAGCTGTTTTTTTAGGGGAAAACTTATGGCCTTATTTATACTTTTTGGTGCAAAACTGCACTAACGCAGTTTTGCACCAAAAAGTTTTGCACCGGCTTGCACCATTTTTTTAGCACCAACTGGGCACCATATTTATGGAATGGTGCAAGCCGGTGGAAAGGGTAGGCTAGCTTAAAAAAAAATGACATTAGGCAGGTTTGAGTCAAAATAAATGATTCTGACCAGATTACCATCATTTTTTGACGCTAAGGGGCATATTTATACTCTGTTTGCACTGAATTAGCGTCATTTTTTTTTACTCTAATTCAGTGCAAAACGTACTCCATATTTATATTTTGGTGCTAGACCCGTCTAGCGCCAAATTTATGGAGTTAAAGTTGTTTTTTGGAAGTGAAAAATTACCTTGCCTTAATGAGATGCAATGTAGGCGTTCCCGTGCAAAAAATTACTCTATGTCCTTAACACCATATTTATACTCCCATGCAAAAATGGTGCAAGGGAGGTAGGAGGGGTAAAAAAATGGGGCAAAGCTAGCTTTGCCCCATTTTTTAAGACCTGGGTCAGGACAGGCGTTAGGGGACCTGCGGGCCTATTTCCATGGTGGAACACCATGGAATAAGCCTACAGGTGCCCTCCCCAGGCCCCAGGGGCACCCCCACCCACACTAGAGGGACTGCGAGGATGGGGGACCCCATCCCAGGTAAGTTCAGGTAAGATTGCATTTTATTTTTGAAAGTGCCATAGGGGGTCCTAAAATGGGCCCCCATACATGGCACAGAGTGCAATGGCCATGCCCAGGGGACCCCTGTCCTCTGTGCGGGCCATTGGGGTGATGGGAATGACTCCTGCCTTTTCTATGGCAGGAGTCATGTGGCATGGTTGGTTTAGCACCATAAAATGACGCTAATCTGGTTAGAGTAATTTTTTTTACTCTAACCTGCCTAAAGCCATTTTTTGGTGCTATACCCTCTTCTTCTTTACTGCCAGCCCCACCCGACTAAAGTCATTTTTTTAACTCTAGACGGGTCTAGCACCAAAGTATAAATATGGAGTTAGATTTGCACCGAATTAGAGTAAAACAAATGACGCTAATTTGGTGCAGAGTATAAATTTGCCACAGAGTATAAATATGCCCCTAAATATGGCGTTAAGGCCATAGAGTCATTTCTTGCACTGGAACGCCTACCTTGCATCTCATTAAGGTAAAGGTAGGTCTCCACTTTCAAAAAGTGACTTTAACTCCTTAAATTTGGTGCTACAGGGGTCTAGCACCAAAGTATAAATATGGAGTTAGTTGTGCACTGAATTAGAGTAAAAAAAAATGACACTAATTCGGTGCAAACAGAGTATAAATATGCCCCTTAGAGTGGGAGAAACTTGAATGCTGTGCACAGCAAAGATCCCTTGACAGACTAACACTTCTGGTTCCTTTGCCTGGTCAAGAATTCTTTGTTTGCTCTTAGTCACTTTTCGTGAGGTCAGTTTCCTCCAGCAGGGTAAGGCTGCAGACTGTAGCTGTATCAGTGTGATCCATTGCGGAGAATTTGCCATTATGCAAAAGCTCTCAGTTTGGTACACCTGAATATTTATCCTAGTGGCAACACACCTTGATCCCTAGGGACAATGTACACCCTGGCAGAGAAATATAGAAAAGACAAATATTGCTACAGCCTATCTACTACTCAACTACACACACATACTGTTCAAAAGGTACATTTTAATAACAAAAGATTTCACAAACTTTAAAACATAGAAATCACTGTTAATAAGGACTTTTTATGTTAGTAAGACTGAGCCGTGGAGCTCCCTTCATGCTCCATGACTGAGCCCTTCCGAGTGGACAGAAAGATGTCCGCTTTGTGTGATCCATGTGCGTTCGGATCACCCTGAGGTTCCCTGAGGCTGCTGCAGGGCCTGAATACAGTCTTAGGGGGTTCCTCAAAGACTCGAAGAGTCCGAGACTCATCAGACAGCGTGGTCATCGCTTCTTGGCTCCCAGTGGACATGAGCATGCTGAGCACGGTTACAGACCGGATGACTGTGGTGGAGCGGTGTGCCATCGCATCAGATTGGAGTGCCAATGTAGGGGGTGTGGAGAGGTGCTGAGAGGATGCGCGTTGCTGGGAGCAACAGAGGGCAATGAAGCGATGAAGAGTTATGGTCTGGATTTATTTTCCCTGAATTATCTTGATCTTTTTAACCTGACTTTGCACAAAATCGCTTACTTGAGAAGTACTGCACACTGCACACTGCGCGCTTCAAGATACAAGTTATAAATTACTAGGGGGCTGTGCTTTTAATCAAGGAGCATGGAGAGACTTAAGTTGATGTCTAATGACTTTTAGAGGCAGTATTGTGTGGGGCACTGTATGGCCGGCTAAGAAAGGTGGAGTGAGGAGTTGAGGAGTAAAGAGTGAGGAATGAAAAAGGAGGATAGAAAGAAAAAATATAACAAAGGGGCGAGCAAAAGGAAATTGCAAACCTGTAGTACATAGTATTATGCCCAGAGTGCGGAATAAATGTCTTAGTGGAAGCGGTCTGTGGTAAACAGATGCAGCTTGCTGCACTCTTGCCCCCCCATACCTCCTTGATGCCCCATTATGAGGCGTATGACTCACTTTCAAATCACGTACAACCAGCAAAGCTCAAAAGTTATTAAATCAAAAAACGTGACTCCTGCAAATGGGAAGACAAAGACAAAGAACTGTCTCCAGTAAACAGCACCACCTGGAATCTCCTTTACGTGACTCTTTGGGGCTCCAAGAGTCTACAATTGTTCTAATAAACTCTGCTCACTCTTCAACATCTGCCCTATCCATCTCTGACACGTCAGGAACTAGCCACCCCACAGGCACAGAGAAATTCCATTCTTGATGAACATCCAACCTCCTCCACCTTCAACATGGATATCTCTCCACCTCCTGCGCCTCCCTCTGCCACTGATCGTCCCATTGCCATTGATACCATGG